>NC_045427.1:457213664-457523664 GCF_902635505.1 Sarcophilus harrisii
TTAATAATGATAAGGTTCAGAGAGACAAATGTATCATTTCCATATATTTGAATGCAAGCAAATCATTAAAATTTTTTTTACCAGTTTTAAGATTTTTTTTGCAATATGATGCCTAAACCTCTTTTTTTAAAATTATTTTTTTTTCATCATGGCCTTTAGGTAATCCATTGATTCTTAATTTTTTCTCCTTTATCATTTCCCCAAATCAATTGTTTCTCCTATGAAATACCTTAAATTTTCTTCTATTTTTTCATCCTTTGACTTTAATATTTCTTATTGTTTCATGGAGCCTGTAGTTTTTATTTGGTCCTTTTTAATTTTTAGGGAATTTGTTACTTGGACAAGGTTTTGTATTCTTGGGCCAACCTGTTGATTTCCTTTCCAATTCTTTCTTCCCTAACTCTCATTTCTTTTCCTTTCTCCTTCTACTACTCTCCTGAAATTTATAAAATCTTTTTCATTTTAAATTCTTGCTTCATTTTTTCCCTATGATTTTTAAATGAAATCATGCCCAATCTGTGTTTTTATTTGAAGCTTTACTTGTAGATGTTTTAGGACCATTCTTTTCTTCTGTGTTTATGTCTTGAGTATCCCTATCAACATAATAGTTTATGTATGGTGAGATTTTATTTTTCATCTTATTCTTCCACCCTATTTTCTGACTTCAAACTTGATTTTAGGGCTAGTTCTATGCATTTCCCGAGGAAAAGGTCTGGGCTGGTCCTATTGTTTTACTAGGCCACTGAATATTGGATTATTCCAGGATTTCAGAGATAGCTCAGGCTAAGGATCTGAATATTCCTAAATATATTTGATCCAAGGCAAAGTCTGATGATTACCTTCCCAGTTTGAGCTCTGTAAGTTCTTGACCTGGGTTTAAGTCTGAGCAATAGGAGACTACTTGGAATCAGCTAATCTCATCTATATGTAAAGTTCTCCTAGTTTAGGATGGTAGAATTGTAGGCTCTCATTTGGTCAGGATTTTTTACCTTGCTTTTTTTCCCTTGTAAACTTTGGACTGGGCTAGAAGCTATGATTGAGACCCTGCTCTCCTTTTAGGATCAAAGCCACGCTATTGCTACTTATTTCTGAACTTTCACCTTTTAATATGTTGCCTAGGGTCTATTACCTCAGTTCTACTTCCAGTCCGTCCTTTTCTACCACTTCTTACCAGGTTCATGTCCCTTCCTCATTCTGACCTGAATCAGTAAGTTAGAGCAGGGTAATAAATAATAAAGCTGACAATCAGTACTTATTCCAGTGTCCCAGTGTAAGTCTAGGACCTTGTATTGCCCTTGTGCCCATCCTTTTCCTGCACAAAAATGCTTCATAATTGGTGGGTTCTTGGCTAGACCATGCTCCCAATATCCACAATCTTCTTTGTCTCCCTATTCAGATCTGATCTAGAAAAAATGTCTCACTACGATGCTTGGATCTCTCAGTCAGAATTCAGTCTGGTGTATTTTCTAGAGCTGCTTTAGGTAAATGATTTTATTTTATCCCAATGTGCTCTTAAGGCTATGTTAATTGAGCAATAGTCTCTAGAATGAGGGAGATGATGGTCTTCTTGTCGTCTGCCTAAGGGAGACTATTCAAACCATGTATTATTGATTTTTGTTCCAATAATGCTTTTTAGGAAAGATTTTGACAAAATTGCTTAAGACCAGAGAAGGATGATGAGGATGATGAGAAGATTGGGACTCTATTGTATGAAGATTTTTTTTTTGAGGGAACTGAGCATGTTCAGCATGGGAAAAAGTAGTGAGTGAGTGAGTGAGTGTGTGTGTGTGTGTGTGTGTGTGTGTGTGTAGTTATATTTACTTTCTTCAAATACTTGGAAGCCTGTCACTTGGAAGAGGGATTATACTTGTTCTGGTAGGCTGCAGAGGATGGATCTAGGAGAAACATCAAGAATAACTCCCTAACACTCAGAGCAATCCAGAAGTGAAATGAATTACCTCAGGAGGGATTGAGTTCTCCTAACATGGAACATCTTCAAGAAGATGTTAGATGGTACTTGCTGAAAAAATGGATTGTAAGATCCTTGAGAGTCTTTGTATAGACATACAAAGTCCTAAAGAAGTCCCAAAGAAGTGCTTAGTGAATGCTTGTTGATTGATAACTGATGCAGTAGAGGGGATTCTTATTCAGGTCCAGGTTAGACTTCATGACCTCTGAGTCCTTTCTCAGTTCTGAGATTTCAGGTTCCCTCTCTTCTTCAATTTCTTTTACCTGCTCCTGCCTTTCTGGTAGTCTCTTCAGATCAGCAAAGATATAGCTCAGAAGTAACACTGGCTGGCTTGAGCCATGGGGAAGAAAAAATTCCTGAACATTCATTAGAGTCCATCACGCCTCCCCTGTACGTTTCTTTCCCTGGGGCCCCTCACTTCCTCTGATTGGGGAAAGGGAGCTCCTCCCCAGATGGTCCACCATTTAAGGAGAGCGTGTAGGACTTTCACCTCATCATTTTCCACTTATTTTTTCTTCTATTTCTGTTGTCTTATACCATTAGATTATAAGCTCTTTCAGTCAGGTATTATCTTATGCTTTTCTTTGTATCTTCAATTCTTAACACATTTTCTGGCACATAGTAGGCACTTACTCAATGTTTATGGACTATGACTCTGTCCAAGAACTTGTATTATAAAAATATAACTATACATAATATATATAACTATAAACATATATGTATGTATATGTATATACATATATAGAAAGAGAGAGAGAGAGAGAGAAAAAGAGGGAGAGAGAGAGAGAGAGAGAGAGAGAGAGAGAGAGAATGAATGTGAGGCTATTTAGAAATGTGACGTGTAGAATTGAGAACAATATTCAAAGCATAGCCTGAAAAGTTCTCTCTAAGAAGAGGACAAGGGGACCATCATCTTTATTCCAAACATTATGCCTCTATTCAATCTAAGAAAATATTAGTTAAAATAAAATTAGTCAGATTTTCCCCAAAGATCATTATCTTTGCTCATAAATGTGGTTTCTTAGAATTATCTTCCTAATCCCAAAAGTTTCCCAGAGCCCCATGGATGGGAGATCAAAAGAAGGCAGGCTCTCTACCTGTGTTATTTTTTCCTTTGGCCCTACTTGGTGAGTGATGATTTGAATGTTGAGCAAAGGGAGAAAGGGGAAAAGCGTGAAGCAATAACAATAACTGAGGTTGTGAACACAGCATCTTTGAGGAGGACATCAGTGGCAGCAGCCATCATTATGAGCAGCCTATATAGTGAGGTGCATTGCTCTCAACACAGACTATAAAAATTAATCAGTTCTTGGGCAGGAGTTGCTGATGGAAGCTGCTTCTGGACAGATTAATTTTGCAGATGGTGTTTTGTCCTCATTGACACTTGCTGAGCTCATTCTGGTAGGCCTTTGAATAAGGACCCCTTAGTTTATGAATGGGATTTCTGTAAGGTGGTCCAGCCAAATCACAATCCAGTTGAGTTGCCCTTGGTGTCATGGAGGGATTACAGAGAGACATTGTAGTAGTAGATATTACTGTGAGGAGATGTGTGCTTTGCATCTACTGGCTGTGGGAATTCATGAAGAGTCACCTTTGCCCAGAGTAAGGCCCAAGTCTCAAGTAGGATGGATGGAGGAAGTTAAAACCAAGATCTGAACCAGAATTACTCCTGAGATACAAGAAGGGAGAACTTCTGCACTGCAAACCCCGTCCCTCACACCTGCCTCTAGTTTCTATTTCTTTCAGTCAAAAAGTTTTGCCCCATGGGAGAAGATTAACCTGAATCTTGCAGCCAGGATGGCTTGCCAACATCTGGAGTGTTTCATATTAGGCTATGGCCTTGCCACCCCAGATATGCTCATCTATAATGGAAGCGAAGCAGAATCAGGACAAGTCTCTCAAATAGAAAAAGACAGCTCATGAGACAGTTCAAAGACATGGTATTTAAAGGACCAGGTTTTGAGTCCTGTCTCTGTCACTTATTAAAAAATGTGATTTTAAGAATGTTACTTTCCCTTTGCTAGCCTCAGTTTTCCTCATCTGTTCAGTCAAAGACTGAACTAAATGATATCAAAGTCTTCTTGGCTTAATCTTGGTTGTTTTGTGATTCAGATTAGGTGAGTGGGGAAGGTAGATGCGATTTCCCCTCTCTGATTCTTCCCCCCCATCAGCCATCCAATATTTACTCTCTGCAGGAGACAGGAAATGAAGGGGATTCTGTATATTGCTGCTGCTATTTATGCCTATAAGTCCTTCACTCTCACTTTATCAAATACTAATAATGGATGTTTTATATACGAAAATAATCTCAGTGGCAAATGCGCTTTGAGTTGTGGGGTTTGCTGTTGCAGGAGCAGGCTTGTGTTATACTGATTCATCTCTCTGGAAAGCAGTGGTATGTAGGAGAAAGTGGTTAGGGTTAGGAATGCCTCGAGAGAGAACTTTTCTTAGTTAACTGTTCCAAAGAAGACTAAGCCCATGACCTTGGCCACCTGAACGTCATGCTCTACAAGTCCCCAGAGTTCTAGGGCTACAATGAATGGGAGCCAACCCATGAAAAATGTTAAGAATATTTACAATTGGCCTTTAAATAGCAGTGGATATGAATAAAAGAACAATCTCTCACATCATTAGTCCATAAATATGCAGTTTAGTTTTATTTGTCAAATAAAATAACCTGAGCTAGGATTGTCTAGATGATAGACAGAAATACAAAACTTCCTGTCCCCTTCCTCCATTCTCTCATATATACAAAGGACCCTGGGACTGACCTAATTTAGGGATATCTTAAATTCTCTTTTAATGTCTTTCTTGCTGTTCAGCCATTCAGTTGTTTCTAACTTTTTCTGAATCCATTGTTCATGGGATTTTCTTTGCAAAGATACTGGATTGGTTTGCTATTTCATTCTCTACTATAAAATTTTAAAATTTGAGGAACAGAGGCAAATAGGGATTAAGTGATCTGCCAGTAAGTGTCTAAGGTCAGATTTGAACTCAGACTTTCCTGGTTCCTGCTCGGAGCTCTAGTTACCTAATATGTAGAACAACATATTAAATCAAATCTCTCTCTTGCTTCTTTAGCCTTTAAAAGACCAACTGGAAAATAACACCCTTACGTCCACCAATGAGAACTCTAGGGAAGGGACATCTGGAATCCTTGTCTAGTTTTCATTATTTAAAAGCAGAACATTTCCATACTATAAAAAGTCCTGACTATCTTTGGGATGCTTATACTTGGCTTCCAAGGCTTTGTTTAGGGGGTGTCGTGTTTGGAGAGTTTCTATTCCCAGAAAAAAAAGGAACAGAGGAGTTTGTACCTGTTGGAGCCACAGTGTAGAATGAAATGGCAAACCACTCCAGCATCCTTGCTAATCACTGAGCCTAAATTTCTTCATCTGTAAAATGGCCAAGTTGGACAAGATGGCCTCCAGGGTCTCCCCCAGTTTTTGGTCTAGGATTCTGAGATCCCACCCTAAACCAAGAATTATTTTTAGGTACCTTTCAAAGGCCAATTAGGTGAAGAGAAGTTTATTAGAGACATCAAGGCCATACACCAAGTAGACAAGGAAACATTTAGGGGAGAGTATGTATTTAACCCCAGTGCAGAGCTATTGCATTTAGCTTTGGGTAACTGAGAAACTATTGATTTAAAATCATTACCTTGCTCTCACACAGACTGAAAATTGTGTATATAGAGGTGAATTTTCATATTTCGAAGAAGAATTTTCTTTGGGGCCCAAACTTGCAATTTGTATGTACTGCCAGATGCAAAGCCCCGACATCTCTGAATGGTTTGCGTTTCATGTCTCTAAAGAGAAGAATTGAGCTCTATACCCAGCTTGGAGATTGTTCAGTAAAAGCATGTTGCAATCTGAACTTTAACAGTTGTTTATTTTTATTTATTTTTCTTAAATACAAACATTAAAGACAGCTTATCTTGTCTGGGTGCAGCATCCCCAAGTCTCTCTCTGCACAGGAAGCCTGAATGTCAGCTCTTTCTCCAAGAGATGTTGACTTCTGACAGGATGCTCACCTTGAAGGTCTCAGAGCCTAGGCCTGTGCCATTGAGAAAATCAGCTGGACTCTAATATATGGTACAATCCCATTAAATACCACAATTCTGGCAACAAATTCAAGGGTGTTTTCAAGGGAAACTCCTAGAGCTATTCTAATGATACTCAAATTTCTCCCTTATGTCCTTCTACCTTTTGTTTCCTTTTTTACTGCTCCCTATATCCTCCTGTTCACTACAGCAAGTAAATGTAGTCCTATAAGTATTGCATGCTAGTAAATCACCAAGGCCCTCTAAAAATGTAGGAACCTAAATAAAGAGAGAGGACATATTTTTCAGTTAATATGTAGCAACTTTTTTCCGTTGTAACTTCAAGGCTTCTTTAGAATATTTATATATACAGGGGCTGTATTTTATTAAAATAACATGTTTATTTCTTTTAAAGAAGAAAGTTGGTGATACAGTAATAATTGACATTTATCTAGCACTTTAATGTTCTAATGGCACTTTACATACATTAGCTCATTTGAGTCTTATAACAATGGGGTAGGTACTGTGGGTGTTGTTATTCCTACTTTATAGATGAGGAAACTGAGTTTCAGAGTGGTTTTCACAGGGCAAAGATAGGATTTGAATTTTGGTCTTCTTGGCTCCAGGGACAATATTCTATCTACAGCCCTGTATATTTCCTCTCCTCTCATTCCCAACATAAAACATCTTTCTTGAATTTATTATAGTCATGGATCACAAGATTATAGGTTCATAGTGCTAGAAGGGAATGTAGAGACCAGATCCTTAAGTCCAGTCCCATCATTTTACATATGTGACAATTGAAACTGAGAGGATTTAATTGACTTCCCCAAAGTTACAAAACTCATATATGTTAGAGATAGGAACTGAACTCATATCTTACTGAGTCTAAGGCTAACACTCAACACTCTATTGTGCTATAAGATTTTTCCCAGTATAATGTATTTCCCTTGAATTTATTAAATTTATTAATTAAAAATAATGATTCTGGGAGCACAGAACACTTGTTGCATATTTCTTCTATAATGTGATTATCAACACGGGAGTATACATAAAGCACTTTACAAATATTAAAGCACTCTATAAAAGTTTTTATTCTTATTACTAGTTATTATTAGGCAACTAGGTGTTGTAATGCATAGAGTACTGAATTTAATACCAGGAAAACTGAGTCCATCTCAGACACTTACAAGCTACATCTTTGTCTCAGTTTCTTAATCTGTAAAATGAGATATAATAATACTTACTTCCCTGGGACTTTGTGGGGATAAAGGGAATAAAGCACTTTGTGAACTTTAAAGCATTAGATATCTATTGTTATTGTTGTTATTATCTAAGAGACATGTTAGAAGGAATGGATATTTTGATCTCAGGGTGCAATGTTGAAGAAAGGTTGTACTAGACTTATCTAGTGGAAGCCCATTTGTTAAGGAGCAGGACGGGCTTCCCAGAACCAGGTTTTTTCAAGGCCCTTGCTCAATTTTCCCAGCACGCAGGCCCTGATAATAGGAGGCTCCAGGATTTTTCAGTTTATGGCCCTTGTTGGAAGGTTTATAAAGGATGATGATTTTGACATGATTTGTGGAGCTGAGATGCTGGATCTTGATCTGGCCTGGTCTGGGCTGGGCTAGCTGCTGTTGCTGCACTCCTGGGCTTGCATGTAATCCCACCAATTCCATGCTCTGAGAGTTTCATTTTTCTCAGGGACCGTGCTTCTTTATGGAGCCAAGGCACTGTTTCTCTGCTCTGGCACATGTCAGAAATGGTGACATAAGACAGAAACTCTTACAACTTGCCATGAACCAAGAGGAATGTGTCTTGTTAGCACCCGAGGCAGTATCCACATCCCGTTTTAGCTGTTTTTATTGCATCTGCACAGAAGGGGAAAATATTCTGGAATACACCCCCACCATATTTCTGATTTAAGAAAAAAAAATACTCCTGGGTACGGATCACCAGAATATTGTGTTTTTGAAACTCCACCTTTGTTGATCTCCCTGTGCTGCTGGAGGGACATTGTGTGTCTGTGTCCCACCTCTCAGGAAGCTAGATGGGCACCAATGGCTTTGGGACGCAGACAGACTAGTATATTGGGGAGATTTAGCAGCCTGCCCAGAAACCTCATCTATCAGACTATAGCTGAGGTCCCGTTTCTGTTCTGAATACATGGGGTGCTGCTCTAAACAGAGGTACCTTAGGGCTGTGAACCTCAAAAATGAAAGGAACCTTATGAACCAATTAAGTTATGTCTACTCAAACACATTTTCATTTTTTATTAGGAAGATGGAATGGCTAATTGACCACACTGATCTGTGAAAAAGGATAACTCAGTCTTTGTTTCTGCAAAATTCCTAGTCTTGCTTCAAGCTTCAGGAGGATCAGCACACACAAATGTGTGAATTAGAAGAGCCATTAAATATAAAGTCTAGGAAATTTAAAAGACAAGATTCTGGAGAGGGAAGGGAGGGAATGTAAATAGTGATTAAAAGGCTCAGAGATCCAGATCTTATAGGGACCTGTTAGTCCATCTAGTTAGACCATCTAGTCTAAAAGCCTCATTTTACAGATGAGGAAACTAAGGGTACCTAGAGAATTTCAGTAACTTGACCAGGATCACACAGATATCAAATATCAAAAACAGGATTTGAACCTAAGCCTCTGAATATAGAGTCATGTTCTTAATTAAACTTCTTTTTAAAAATTTATAAACCCTATAGTCTGGTTTTTACTTCCCTTGTATGCAATGTGAAAGCCTACAATTGTCCCAGAGAAGAGAAAGTCACTCTCTGCCCTTCTATTGATCAGGGACAGAAGCTTGTCCATGAAGTCCACTGTCTTCTAACCCCCAGAAAGCTGTAGAAAACTGACAACAAGTCTTCAGTTCCAACAATGAAACTCATTTCCTAAGAAAGAGGGGATGGATCAAGTTCTCCAAAGAAGGAGGATTTGCCTTTGACTGATTAATTAAAAGCATTTATAAAACACATTCCCAAGCAACTTTTCCAGGGACAAAAATTTTAAATGGGGAGAGGAAAGTGTCTTAGCTATTTCAAGGTCTTGGATTCGATCCCTTTCTTGCATTTGTGAACAGCATTGCAAATTTTGAAACTGCCTACATCAATGGAGGGAGACTTATTTAGCAAGTATGTGAAAAGAACCCACTTGTGTTAAGCAATTACAATCCTATTTTAAGATTTAAAACCCCCCTCTTTGTATGAGGAAATGGAAAATGGCTTGAAATTTGATGGTGATGGACAGACGGGCATTACGTTCTTTCCTAATTCCACCACATCAGACCCTCTTATTAAAAGAACACTCTCATTATGTTAAGAATATGAATCTAAACACCTTTACTAGCTATTTTTCCTTTTCCTTTTGGTAAATAGTCCTAGATGCAACCAATCTAGAGATGCCCCAAAGCAAGATGAGCAAGATAGCTCTAAATCCATTTCAGGAGAGGAGGGTTGGTTGAAGGAACCAGGTATGTTGAACCTGAAGAAGAAAAGACATGACACTTATCTTCAAGTATTTCAAGGGTGGTTGTATGGAAGAATGATTAATCTTACTCTTCTTGACCCTAGTAGACAGAACTCGAAATGAGGGGTAGAAGTTGCAAAGGGCAAATTTAGACTTGAAATAAAAATAAACTTCCTGACAGTTATAGCTATCCAGAAGTATAAGTGACAACCTCAGGAGGTAGAGGGTTCCACTGGAAGCCCTCAAGCAGTTGCCAAGTGACCACTTGCCAGGTATCATAGAATTATAGGTTGAAAACTGATGTTTGAGCCTGGGAACTAAATCAGTTCAATAGGGATGATAATAGTGTATACACAACTTAGCTTACAGAATTGTGAGAAAAGTATTTTGTAAACCATTACTTAACGCTACTACTTAATGCTAAGCCTTCATTTTTACTACCATCACCATCATCTTCATCATCCTAGTGGAGAGCTCTGGGAATTGCAACCCTCCCCTCCCACCTCCCCAAGAACCAGTCTGACTTCCAAAATGACCCTTGTAGCCATCATAGAGGTGAATAACCTATTCAGAGAAAGCGGTCATCTGCTGACCAATTGTCATTGATGATGAGGTAATCCCAAGAACCCCAGGAGTAATGAGCTTTCATTGCTCACACCCCAGATCACATATACTGCTATCAGCCTGGTAACTATCATAGAGGGAAATGACCTTTGTGGAGGTGAGATCTGTCCACTTCCTTTGCAAAGATGACAGTCTCTGCCTTCTCACCAGCCACAAAGATGCCTCCCAAAATGTTTTGCCATCAAAGTCTTTAGAATTATCAGATATCTCTTCATTAGAAATAGTTAAGATTTTATCAATAAAAAGGACATTAAAGAAGATGTATTGCCATCTCTTTTGGCACTGTACCCCAAGGACCATGAGAACTTTCCATTTGACTCACAACTGTATCTTTCTTTCTATAGGTGTTTTCTCCCTTTATTAAAATGAGAGCAAGACTGTCTTGTTTTTCTCTTTGTATCTTTAGTGCTTAGTACAGTTCTTAGCAAATAGTTAAGTACTTCAAAGGTATTTTTTCTTTCATTCATTTATTCATTCACTATTAATGTAATTTTGGAAAGCAAATTTAATAGAATATACCCATTGTGGTCTTCACAAAACAATAGTCACATTCTCTTAGTTATAATGATTTTGTGAGCTCCCCCAAATCACTCTGTTGCTGTATTTTATTCTTAATTTGAAAGCAAACTGACTTAAATCTGTTTCCTCCCAAAGCCTTCCATGAGTCTACATAATTAAAGTTTTGTTTGTGTGCTACCAGTAAGTATGACTAGTGCTATGTTAATGTGTAAGGAATACTGGAAAGTTCAGAAAAACTCCGACATCATCATGAAAGGTATTAGAGGTAGAATAACAACCAATGTCCAATCCTTGAATGGCCATATTGTGGCTATCCCTGGATATTTTTGGTTGCTATAGCCCAAGAAGGCTTTAACTGAGCTGGAAAAGATCTGGGAAAAGGCAGCTACAATAATCAAATGGTTATAGTGACTTGCATAAGAGAATAGAGTGAAAGGAGTTAGCTTTTTCCACATGTCTGTATACAGTATCAAATAATATAATATCTGTAAAGTGTTTTTCAAATGTTAAAGCACTATATAAAATTATTTCTTTCTCTTTATTATATTTGTTTATTTGCCACCTCTCTCTATATTCATCTATATAACCTACTAATTCTGTTTATATATTTATTTTATGTATGAATATATCTATATATCTGCCATCTCTATATATGGAAGTACCTATTATTTATCTACCATCTTTCAATATATGTAGATAAGTCCATTTATCTATCTGTTTATATATGTCTGTCTATCTCTTACCTACTATTTTTCAGTATGTATGTATGAATGTGTATATCAATAGATCTATCCACTCACATGAAACTCATTTACCATGAGAAGCATAATCAAAAGAGAGATAGCAACTGATTCAGAAAGATTTAAATTCACATCCTACCCTTTGACGCCTATCTATGGATATGAAATTGTAGACAAATCAATTCATCTCTCAGTACCCTCAGGATTTTAACTAAGCTTATATTGTAGAGAAGCTGCTGATCTTCATTGGTGGAGGGCATTTTCTTACCATGAGTTCTCTGTATTACTAAAATCAGAGGTCCAATAAAAAACACATCTATGAAGTATCTTTATGTTTGGACCTGTGATTTCATGATTAGGTCCAGTTTCAGTGCAAAAAAATCCATATATATATATATATATATATATATATATGTATATATATATATATGTATATATATATATATATGTAAATCTTTTGTAACTTTTAGTTTTAGAGAATTGTTTTAAGCGTGCCCATAGTTATAGAGCTAGTATAAGTGGGGAGCAGGCTTTGAACACAGGTTTTCTTCAATTCTGGGCCTTTGTCCTTTATGCTATCTTTTCTCTTCTTTAATCATAATAATATCATAGTAATATTCATATTTCTGTTGTCCTTTAAGATTTACAAAAGGGTTTTCCTTGTAACAACCCATTGTTCTGAGTGGAACAAATATTATCAGCTATTGTTTTGTGAATGAGGGAATTAAAAGTCAGAGAAATGAAATGAGCTGCCCAGGTCACATAGCTGTTAAATATCAGAGTTGTAAAGAAAGTAAAAAGGCCAATGGAGTTATATTATCCAATTCTAGAATTTTATGAAAAGGGTGGATTAGTTATCCTTTGGGCTCGAAGACCAAAATGATACCACTATGTTCAGGTTTTGGTATAGAGTATCCCACTGTGGCTGATTAGGCCAATATAAGGTTGAAAAAATTCTGCTAAATTAGCTAAAATAGTCCACATGAACGTTTGGAATGGAGATGTCTCCAAATTTCCATATCTCAGTTTCCATTGAGCTACTGCAATTCAGCTTTGCTCATGGAGCACACCTTTTTTTTTTTTTTTTTTTTTTTTTAATTTGAACACGCCATATTAGCGTTTCCTGTGCCAGTATCCCATGTTTCTCAATCAATTCCAAAGTTCTTCAGAGAGACTTTGAAAATGACCTTATATCCTTTCTTAATTTCTATGTGAGCTTTTGGCTAATGTAAGTTTTTTTGTAAAATAGTCTTTTAGGCAAATGTATGGAAGTAAAGACTTAGTCATAGAATATTATTTGGATCATTGAAATAACTCTTGAATTAATCCCTTTAATCTCTTCTTTTCAATCCATCCTATAGGCTAATTTTTTTCACAGTGCATTTCTGATTGGTTTATTCTCCATTTTAAAGATTTCCAATGGTTTCTCCTTGTCTATCAAAACCCCCAATTTCACAGCTTGTCATTTAGAGAAGTCTGACTTCAGTCTGCCTTTTTGATTCAACACTACTTGTGCTCCACATTTAGGCAACCCACCCTTCAAATAAATTAGACCTCTTGCTAGTTTCTGAACATGTCCTACATTTTCCCACCTCCACACTTTTCTCACTTTTAGGTTGTACTTCTCTTCACTGTCATCTAAAAAAACATACCCATCTTTCAAGACCCAACTCCAATTCTCTCTCCTCTACACTACTTTTCCTAATTCAAAAAAATTTAAAATAATGTTCTTTAGTTTCTTAATTTAATCCAATCAAAATGTATTCTATCTTTATATGAATTTTTATTCACTGGTATCTCACCACAACCCTTATCATGGATATTTGCAGGCTAGACTTTAAGTTCTATACAGAAGGGACTGTATTTTTTTTCTTCTGCTTTGTCCTGCTCAGCACCCAGCATGAATTCTACCACATATCATGGACTGAGTGGATGAATATTGAAAAAATGAATGAACCTTGATTATTAAGAGCTCAAATGGAAAAATGCTCATCATCTGGGAGTACATCAACTTGGAGTACATGAAGGTAATGGAAGATTATTGTGCTGTAAGAAATAACAAATAGAAGGAATACAGAGAAACATGAAAAGATTTACTGAAACTGATATAGAGTAAAGTAAGCAGAGCCAAGAAAATGAAATACACAAAGACTACAACAATATAAATAGAAAGAGCAAACACTTAAAAATTAAAGGTAAATGATGCAAAATTATTTTAAAAATCAAGCAGAGGTGAAAGAAGAGAAAGGAAAGACACCTATAACCTTATTCTTATGTGGAAATAGGAGGTTCATGAATGTTGCACATACATATATTTTTACTCTTAAAATATTTTTGCCCTTAAAATATTATTTGTTATATAGCATAGATCTCTGGAAAGGGGAGCAGGAAGAATATGGGGAGGAAAATATGGTGATATGAAAAAAAACCCATCAAAGGCCTCAATAAATACTTCTTAAAATCAACTAGAATCATTGTTTTTATTGTTGTTGTTTTTTAGTCCTCCCCAACTATGTGCTTAAAGCAAATGTTCTGGGCCCCATTTCTCTCATGTTCCCAAATCCTTGAACTAGGCAAACTAGGAGGGAAGGATGAAATGCAAATTGTTTCAGTAAAAATTTAACGAGGTCTGTGTTGATTTCGAGGATTTGTGTGAAGTCGCGACACTACCAGATCTTCTCAAGGCTAAAGTATTTCTGTACTCTGCATATGTTGTTTGCAGTAGGATGGCTTCTCCTAAAGATAGAGCCTGAAGCCACATGGAGACACATACAAAGAAAGATTGAGATCAGAGAAGGACATATAAACTGGGAGCTGTAGCTGGGAAAGAAGGGAGAGAGGAAAAAAGCATTGAATGGAAAATTTCTGGTTGGTTTCCTGTTAGAATGAAGCATCCAATCCATGTGATATCCTTTTCAATCAATACTTTCCTTTCTTGAGTTTTCCTCGAGTTTTCTCTTTTTAATAGATGGTTCTACCCTCACTACCTGTGCTAATTATCAAATTTATAACAAATACTAGTGAGACTAACTGGTGTCCTTTAGCCATTGGCCCCAAGAGCAATTTGAACAAAAAAGTTTCTGACATCAGGCCTCAAACAAAATTTTGCTGGTTTTTAGTTTAGGAACAAAGTCCTTGGAGGAAAATGCAACATACTGATAACACTGCAATAAGAACGATGAAAATAATTGGCTTTAAGAAGAGTGGCATCTGTCAATTGTAAAAATAAGGTTTTTTTTTTTTTTAATCATTCCCTTTGTTTTTGAGAAACATAAAAAAGTCATTTTAAAATATGCATTTTCCCTAGAACAAAAATCCAACCACAAGTAAAAGTCAAGTTATATGTATGCTTTTATTTTTTTTTAAAAATACAAATTCTATAGTTCTGAATTTTCTTTAGGGGCTAAGAATATTACCATCTCAAGGAAACTTTTTTTTTCTTCTCTCCTGAAATCTGTGTATAAGAACTCTCCCTCTATATCTATGAATCCTCTGTAGCTTATTATCTCAGGAAGCTGCCTGGGGGGACTAAGAGGTTAAATGACTTGCTTAGAGTCACATAGCTTGCTAGCTTGTCATACTTGTCCATCCTATTGTCAGACCCAGACTCACGTTATTTCTGCCAAGACTGGTTTTGTAGCCACAATGTTATGCTGGTTCTTATTCTTTCAGACGGTCCTCTTAATTCCAACTTGTGAGAAGGGGGTAGAGTTTGACCAGCTGGGGATGGACAGTACTATCAAATAAAGAATATTCATTTGGGGGCTTCAGAAAGACAAAATTGAGATTTTTTTTTCCTTTTTCATGTTCGAAGGCAATTATATCTTTATTGACCCTCCACCCTCAGCCCTTCTTCCAGTGTCAGCTACTAGCTGAATATTATCAGCATGACATCTCCTTTCCTGGAAGGGCTGCCCGTCACACTGTGAATCCCCGCCCCTCTCCATGGATACGTTTTCTAATCAGTTCACATGATTGAGCTTACATCGAGTGATGCTTTACCTAATTCCTTTCTATCTGTAGGGTGTGAGGCTTGGAGGGCCTCTCGTCAAAACTTCCGAGGGCCCTGTCAGTTTGAAAAGAACATGACCTTTAAATTGTATCAGTATGTTTGCTGGTGCATAAGGGAGAGGAAAAGGTTTGTAGTGATGGAAAACCACTCCAAAGCTGAAAAGTGATTCAGAGGAAACCAGCCCATGAAGTTAATTTGTTTATCTGTAATTGGCTAAGTTGGCAAGGAGGAGGGAGCTAGGGGCGGCCTTTTGGTAGTTTGTGGAGGGGCCTTTATTCCGGGGCTCTGACACTTGGTATTCGTTTAAGTTATTTTTCTTCCCCCTCTCCCTCTCTCCCTCTCCCACCAATCCATAGATTTCGCAACGCTATTATTGTAACTGGTAAAAAACAATGTAATCCTGTTACTGCAATTTAGGTAAAAAATGTATCTGCCGCTATACAACTGTCAGCTCTGGAGTTGAATTATGAAGTTAGACTTACTATTGCTGGGAGGATTAATGATGATCATTCTTATTCCATGTGTCACTGGCGACCAATCTGGCAGGGTTAGGATCATTTTTGTAAAAGAAGTTTATGAAAAAGGAAACATGTTTTTGCAGGATAAATGTGGATATTCTGACTTTACTTTGAGGGTTTTATTAGAGTTGGATGAATTGAGGAAACCCATCTGGTAGAACTATATGTGTGAGTGTGTGTGTGTGTGTGTGTGTGTGTGTGTGCATGGGTGTGTGTATGTATATATTTATGTGTATATATGTGTGTATGTATATATACACATACACACATATATACACATAAATATATACATATATTTAGATGGATACACACATACACATATATTTACTGTTGTTTTTTAGTTGTGAGTCTTCTGAATATAGAAAAACTAACAATTCCTCCTAGAGACCTTTAGGGCCAGTGTTTTAGATTGTTTCCCTCTTCCTTTTTTTTCAGTTAAAATATTTTGATTTATAATGCAAAAAAATAGAGGTTAAGATAATGAACATTTCCTAGTTTAGGGAGGTGACCAAAAATAACAATATGAGCTTGGAAGAGAGATGCGTTGAAAAAAGTGATTTGTAACATGCTTGTCTTTTGGAGTCAAGAATGTTGCTTATCCCTAACTATTCTTTTTTCTGAAGACAGAAAGGAATTTAACTACATATACACTGTGTGTATGTGTTATGTTGTGTTGGGGGGGAAGGGTGTGCTGGATGATGGATGTGGAGCACCATTTAATGACTTTGTGCCTCAGTTTGCCCCAGTAAAACAGGGACAATACCATCTCTATTTCATGAGATTTTCTTTTGTTTCATGGCATTTTTATCTATTATATTTTTCCGTGAGATGTAGTGTATCAGAACTGATAGACAACCAAAATAAGAATTAGGAAAACATGGGTTTAAGCCCTGTCTCTGACAAAGATTGTGTGATTAAGATAATTCTCTGAGATTATAAGTTACAGAGCAAGTGGGAAATCAGCATTGTTATAGGAAATCACAGGTCTGGAACAAAAAATTCTCTACATATGTCTATAACATATTCCTAATTAAGATTGTGGAAGAAAAGTGGTGTAAAGCATATCATTGGAAAGATGCGTCACTTCCCACACATGTGAAGGTTATGTGTCAAAAGATGAGCTTGTAGATGGGTGAATCCTCTTTGGAGGTTTTGTAAGAGGGCACAGATAAGAGACACATAAAATCAATCAACTGGCATTTGTTGAGCACTTATTATGTGCCAAGCCTTTGTACTATTGTGAAAAAAAACAAAAATAGTGCGTGTTCACAAAATTCTTACATTCTAATGGAGGAAACAACATATATAAACAAGGACTTACATGATAAATGTATAAGAGATAGGGGATAGCATTGGCAATTGAGGGAAGGGATCAGAAAAGATTTCTTGTAGGAGAGAGCATTCTGATTCTTAAAGAAAAACAGGCATTCTAAGAATTGAAGATTGGTAGGAAGAACATTTCATGTTGGAAGGAACAGCCTGTCCAAAGTCATAAAGATGGGAGATGGAGTGTCATGTGCGAAGAATAGTCTGGTGGACTAATAGAAGAATAGGCTGGTGGAGTGGATTGCAAAGAATATGGAAATAAGTAGAATAAAATGTCTGAAAAGATAAGAAAGGGTCAGCCTGGGGGCTGATGTAAATGTCAAATTTTATATTTGATCTTGAAAGTAAAAGGGGGCCACTGAATGGAGGTGGGGAACATGGTCAGAACTGCATTGTAGGAGAGTTACTTTGGGAGCTAATTGGAGGATGGAAACAAATTGGAAGGCAATTGTGATATTCTAGTAGAGAGGTAAGGACCTGGACCAGAGTTATGACTATGTGAGTAGAGAAGAGCATATGTGTTTAAGAGTTATTGAAGAGGGGCAGATAAATGGTGCAGTGGATAAAGCACTGGTGGACACTTAACACTTCCTAGCTGTGTGACTTTCGGCAAGTCACTTAATCCCAAATGCATCAAAAACAAAAAAAGAATTGTCAAAGAAAACTAAGCTGGATCGTTTGTTCACCAATTGGATATGGAGAATGAGTAAGAGATGAGTTGACATTTGCAATTTTGGAGAGAGTATCAACATCACAGAGATCATAGAGCCATTGAAGTACTGAGGTTTGTTCCTGTACTAATATCTTACTCCAAGGTTTCATCATGGCATAGAAGTGACCACTTGTTTTTCCATTTCTCCAAGGTTATGTTACTGGTACTCAGACTGTTGTAGGTTCTATGAAACTGGAGAGTATTTGAGGGGGACTGATGGTAACTAACTGTGTATCCTTTATCCAGGGACTACCAAAATAAGTCCAGAAAGTCAAAATTTGTAGGGAAAACAATATCTTGTTCAAAAAAATTAACTTTTTAATTTTTAAAAGCTTTTTTTTCCCAAAACATAAGTACAGATAGTTTTTAACATTCATCCTTGCAAAACCGTGTGTTCCAAATTTTTTCTCCCTCTCTTCTCATACACCCCTAGATGACAAGTAATCCAATATAGGTTAAACATGTTTAGTTCTTCTATACATATTTCCACAATTATCAGGCTGCACAAGAAAAATCAGATCAAAAAAGAAAAAAATGAGAAATAAAACAAAATGAAAGCAAACAACAACAAAAAGAGTGAAAATACCATGTTGTGATCCATACTCAGTTCCCACAGTCCTCCCTCTGGGTGCAGATGGATCTCTCCATCACAAGTCCAGTAGAACTGGCCTGAATTAAAAGAGCTATGTCTGTGAGAATTTATCATCATATAATCTTCTTGTTGCTATGTACAATGTTCTCCTGGTTCTGCTCATTTCACTCAGCATCAGTTCATGTAAGTCTCTCCAGGCCTCTCTGAAATCATCCTGCTGGTCATTTCTTATAGATCAATAATATTCCATAACATTCATATCCCATAATGACACATGTATCCATAACACATATCCCCATTCAAAGGGGAGTTGCAGCCTTGATGGTATGTGAAGCATGGTCTGGATATGATAATAGCAATTATGGATCTTTGAAAAGATCTGAGATAATTTCTGTAGAAGGCTTTGTAAACCTTAAAATGTCATGTAAATAGATAATTTGTTGCTGCTGTTACTATTAAGTTGCATTCTTATGAAGATTTCAAATATCCTGATGGTGAAGTTAGAAATTACAGCTGGATCTGGATAAACAAGGAAGTGCATGTTTTAAATGACACACTTTAAAAGTCACTCTGGGATTAACTTTTTCATGCTATCTTAAAGAGTGGAATATTCCTAAAGTATGGGAAAGAGCGTGGATGGTACTTTTGCCAAGAAAAAGTCATTGAGAAGATGTTAACGACTTCTGAACTACATACCTACTTTTTCAACACCAAAAACTTTATGAAAATGGTCTATGCATATATTGATGGCATCTTTGACAAAAAAGATAAGGGACTAGGCAAGCTGATCACATTTTATAACAGATAACTTCTTCATTTGTCACATAACTATTAGAGAGGTATAGAGAATATACAATTCAGCTGGACCTATTATTTGCTGATTTAAAAAATATTCAGTGGAATAGAATGTAGTGTGAAAGGACTCCCTCATAAAATGTGTATTTACTATACATTTTACTATATATACTATACTATAAATGTGTATTTAACATATATTAAAAACCAAACAATTCAATGAGAGATATAATCATGGAGATTATTTTATTCATCAATCCTCTTAATTATCAATATCAAGCAAGCAGAAAATTGTGAGACATGTTTACTTAAGTGTTTACATGGAAGACATCTTATTCAGAATACAAATGGAAGAGGGATTAACTATCACTGGTGAAATTTTCTAGATGTTTCTTTTCATGGATAAAATTTTGCTGATTCCATTGAGTTCTGGAACACTATAGGGCCTCTTCAATGTCCTTCACAGTTATTTCATTTTAATTTTTATACAAAAGAGTTTGTCTTAGTCCTCCATCTAGAAAAGTAAAGCAGATGAATAATATATTTTATCCAGATTTTGATATACTGATAGACAGACAGGTCATTGAGTTAGTTTATTAGTATATACATCTATATATGTTGTAGATGGACAACAAATTGGTCCTAGTATTGAACAGGAAAAGAAAAGATTGAATTACATTTGGGAAACGACAGTGTTTTCATTAATTCTAATGTCCTCCCTTTCTCCTCCATCTCTCCCTTCCTTGTTCCCTCTAATCCCTTTTCTTTCCCTTTTAGGAGAGTGGAAGGACATTCAGTGGCTATGAGCAAAGAATAATGTATTTTAACCATAATTTGCCTGCAAGAAGTCATGGGAAAGGCCTAATTGAAGATCTTTTTAACCAAAGGAGGGGGACCAGTACTGTAATAAGAGTAAAGGGATAACATAGCAAGACATATCTTGCTGTCTATGAAAAGGTAGTCAAAGAAACTCCTATATCACATTAGGCAAAGAAAACATGAGGAGATTATATTCTGTACTTGATAGAGAATGTATCAATACTGACAACATTAGGGATACAATGAGGCATTGGCACTTGAAGAATTTTCAGTTATTTCCTATTTATTTTGCATATATCTTGCTTTGCACATATTTGTTTAGATGTTTTCTTCTTCATTATTATAAGGTCTTTGTAGATAAGGGACTGTCTTTTGCCTCTTTTTGTATTCTGAGCATAGTAAATGCTTAATAAATATTTACTGATTGACTGATTAATACAGTTATAACAATGTATATAGGCAAATCTATATTGTAACCCCCTAAAACTGAACTTATAATGTGAAATATTATTAAATATAACAGAGTTGAGTCTTGGCTGTATCCAAGGGGTTTTAGTTTCCATAAATACTCAGGGAACATATTCTCAAAGCAGGGTTCCATGATGAAACTTCAAGATGGCATTATACTCTATGTCTTCATGAAAGTACTGACTCAAACATTTTGGTTAAGATGATTTTTGACAATCATCTTGACATGAACCATAAGTACAAAGTACATGGAAGCAGATGAATGATATTATTAGATGAATGATATTGTGTATGTACTCTTCTACTTATTAAAAACATTAATTTGCTCATCATTTTCTTTTCTTTAGCCTCATCACTCCCCCTCAAGAAAATTGTCAAGACTGGAATGTTTCAACTTGAGGATTTAATTTCAAGGGAAATATTATATAGTGCTTTCCAAAAATGCAGAGTGTTTTATGTCAGTTACTATTGTATTTTTGTTATTGTTTCACAATTCTCAAGTATAAGCATGCCATAGAACATCTTAGAAACCTAGTTCCTAAGGAGGTTCAGAGCAGGTGCCACCTCTCACACAAAATTTTCCTGAATCTCTTTCTCCTTTCTCAAATAATCTTACATTTATTTATTTATTTATTTCATGACATATTTCTAGGAGGATGTATTAGCCAGGAAATTAAAAAATAATCTTCATATTCTTGGTACCTAGCACAAGGTTTTCCTCTTTCTCTTCAAGAGGTCTATGAAGTATACTAAAATGACAAAATCATTTATTTATTTAATGTTTTTTTCAGTTGAATTTATTTAAATGGAAATACTATGCAACTATAGTCATCTATTTCTCTTACACACTAAAAACCCAAGAACTTCACATCTGCAACCCCCCCCAACATTTATATAACCTTATCTGATATCTGATTATAGCAGATATCAACTAACAATCTGCAGTTAGAAGTTAAACATATTTTTAATTCAATTTTCTTAAGCAAGTGAAGTTTAAGCATAAAATGAAATTCAGATCAATGTTCAGTCTGATCTCCTTTTGAATCTGGTCCCTGTCATTGAGCATGTCAACTACTCTTTCCAGATTAAGTCCATTTATGGAGTTGAAGAATATGTTGTCTAAATCAATGAGAAGTTTGAAATACAGAAAAGGGAGATTATTTGTCAGGATTATATTCCTATTAAGTAGCTGATCCTTTCATCTGTTCCCTACCAATATGGTCCCTTGTTCTCATTCTTTTTTTGAAAATGGTATATTGATAATAATAGAATCAGACTCTTGGAGCCAGAAGTTACCCAGCAAGGTCACATGTCTCACTATTTAATAAGACTAACTACTAGCTCTGAAATATCACCTCTTTCTACTTGCCAGCACCAAATTCCTTCCACTTTAATCCCCTGTGAATATGCAAATATTACCTTTGAGGTTGCATTAGATCATTATTTGCCATTAACACTTTAGTATGAATTAGCTAATCAGATTGGTACAACTGACCTACATGGATTCAGAGGAATCCATCCATAAAATTTATGATATAAATGAGATGTATTAAGTAATATTCCTTATAATATATTAGTCTATAGTCTTCTATTAGGCCATAGAAGAGCTAGAAATGGAAAATGCTACAAGTTTTGGAGAAGACAGGAACACAAATGTCTTCCTAATTTCCCCTTTTAATTCTTTTTTTTTATGTAGATCTTAAACAGGATTGGTATCCCCTCCAATACATATCTGTGATATTTTTTCAATTTTCCTCATTTTCTAGGGGTTTTAAGGTACCAACCATGGCAGAAGCATAGTGCTATTTGTTACCTATACTCCTTGTAGTGTAGACTTTGTGATCTTAAAGCATTTATAATTTGTTGAGGGGATGAAGGACAATGAAAAGGAAGTATGGAGACAATTTGACTTAACTCCATGGCTGGTTTTGTAGACTTATATTGGATTAGGTCTCATAGAGATAGGGTCCTTGCTTGAACTCTGGGAACCATTGATCTTTAAATTTCCCAGAGTCCAGTAGAACATGTTTCTGCACAGGTGGTCATTAACTCATGAAAGACTTCATGGAAAATAAAAAAATCAAACAAAAAATAAAGGTGACATTAAGTTTGTTCATGGTCTAAATTTATGGCTTAAAATCAACTCTCCTGAGTTGTTGAGATGTTTTACATAGCCATTACTGGGGGCCAGAATAGGCCCAAATACAAATCCCCAAATTGTAGAAAGCCTATTAATAAGAGACCAATGGCTGATTGTTACAATGAAACATAGGTGTAGTTAAGGAATGGTAGGCCCTGATTCTTGAAGCCCACCAGACCTCAACTTGTAGTTTTTTTTCTAATTTTAGGACCCAGTGAAAAATAGATAAGAATCAAACATTTCTGATTCCTTCTTTATTTTTTAAGTATTATGTGATATCTTTTGGGTATAAGAGAACCCATTCTCTGAGCTGCCCTAGGCTTAACTTCTTAATATTCCAGACTTTTGTTGCCCAAGGTAAAAACATCTCGCATCACCAGGCACCTTTTAGATTTCTGAGCTGCCAGATTTCCTAGTCTTTAAACTTGGCAGCTGGTATTGGTCCTCCCTGGCTGTTATCTCAAGAGTTATCAAGCTCTGCTGAATGATGCAACATGAAAACCACTTTGATCTTAACCTTAAATTCCACTGCTTCTTTCCAATAACATCTTTATGACTTCTCATCTAATAGGGCAAGCTTGTATATCCAGTATTCCACGGTCTTGCCAACACTCTGTGTTCCATTGGTAGTCAATGCCAGTAAAGAGCATTTTAAATTAGAATAAGAAAGTTTACTAGGCTTTTGTTCTACTTTCTGAGGCAAGCCTAGGAACTGATTATTAATTGACAGATCTTGTGGAGCCAATGGATTTCAGTTTCCATGAAATTTTATTGTTGTTTTTTTTTCTTGAAAATTATAGCTTTAGAAATGTAGATTAGTTTCTTAATACAGCATTTACTTCATATTCCATAAATTCAGCACATTAGGTTGCACTGTCACAGACATACACCACTCAAATTTACTGCCAAAGTCCGCCAAACATGTGTATTCATAATCTGCTACAGGGAACCAGATGCCCCATATAGGATTAAGGAATTCCATATTCTAATGCCAGACATAAGCCCTGCTGCTCTCTTGGTGCAATTGTTCTCAACACAAATTGAAACAATATATTTTCAGCCACTTCATAGTTGTAATTACTGCAAAAATCATAATATCGCAAACATATTTTAAACACCTGTACTTTTGACCTGGATAATTTTTTTAAGAAGCTTTGTTTTTTCTCCTTAGAATGCTGTGGAGACAATACAGCGATGGAGGCAGTTGCTAGATCTGTTTGTCAGAGGACAATTATAAATTTAGACCTATAAAAGGGAGGTAATAGAAACTAGAATAAAGGATCCAGATGTGCCTTTTTTGTGTTTCTCTCTGCTTCTTCAAGGTTCTCTCCTTTCCTATCCCCTTAACCCCTTCCCCCTCCCAGTACAGGGAAGTAGAATTCATGGAAGCAGGTTTGGTTTTTACATGTTGAGTTGGCCCTTTGCAAAGGGACAAAGTTTGGAGCCCCAAATCTGGCTGTCGGAGCGCTGAAACAAAGGGTAGAATACTCTCCATTGGAGGAAGGGGAGGGCTTGGGTAATTGTGGAACATCTATAAGTTTTTGAACACACACTGTCTAATCAGCCTCTGACAGATCCATTGTAAATCAAAGGTCTGGTAAGTGGGGATGCCAGAAATGTTTGATCTCATTCCAAGCCTTGAAACAACTTGCTTATTTTTTCTGCAGTTTGGCTCCTCACTAAAATAAAACATTGAGAGATGAATGTTCTGACGGGTCATTGTGTGTCAACCTGTCACTCTGTAATGGTGACATATTTCAGCTGGATGGAGGTGGTGTGGTTGGGGGAGGTTTGCAAGAAAGCAGAGAAGGACTAGAGGAGAGAGAGAGGTGAAAGAGAGACAGAGACAGAGAGAGAGAGAGAGAGAGAGAGAGAGAGAGAGAGAGAGAGGAAAGAGACAAAGAATAACAAGATTTCTGCTCTCTCCTTATGGCTGATCTTCATTTAAACCAAACACTTGTCATGTTCAGGGGAAGTTTTATAAATTTTTAATGATATTGGGTACAACTGGTGCTTTGAAATTTGCTGTACTTTAATTTTTTCTTCGTTAGCAAAGGTTCACTAATGCATTGAAGTGCTAAGAGCGTATCCTAGGGATGCCACGATAATTGTGTTGTTAATAATATTGTGGCACTAGTAATGTTCTCCTGGTAATCAAGGCATGAGATTTTTTTTTAATATATTCAGTTATTACACTGCATCTCGTACAAATCATGTCAATTACAATTGCTAGCCTGTGACAGTTAAAATAATTGTATACGTTTTCTAGAATTTTCCATTGGCTTGGCTAATCAAGCTAAAAAAAAATCAACACATTATTTGCATTAATTTTGTTCCTAGTCTATTTCCACTCCTAAATCATTTGTCCATCTCCTTCAAAAGGCAGAACAGTAAGTATTTTAATAATAAATATACAAACATGTTCACACTAACCTAATGCAGGCGTGCTTCTATATGTCTACCGAGACAGGGACTAATCTGCCAGGAATGTTTTGTGGGATTGAGTATAGACGTGCTTCTCGAGATTGTCCATGCACATGGATTTCGTTCCTTTGGTGCATGTTTGGAGCATGCAAAATCTGTTTTTGTGAAGATACTCCTCTATAGAACCATTTCCTTGGATTGATCCACCTCCTTTGCCCACCTTTGGCTAGTATTCTGAGTTTTCTGTTCACAGAACTAGCTAGTTCAAGAAAATAAGATTTTGTCTTCCCTCTGTAACTTTCTCCTGAGATAGTTTGATGATTTTTTTTATACTAAGAAATATATCAACTAATCTTATGGAAACAAAATGGTAGTTTTAGAGACTGGTCTTTACCCATTAGAGACTGACACTAACATTTTCTATATTTCTGTATCATTTGCTAGTCCACAGTAGTTTCTTTCTCCTCAGTCAGGTCAAACCTTATTCTCCACTTCCAAGTGAGAGGTTGAAATGTTTGGATTCCAAAAAAGTTTGTAACGGAGCGTGGGGCATTAGCATGTCACCTTATCAGGCCCTTATCATAGGGCAAAGCTGTCACCTTATCAGTGAGGAAGGAGAGAAGGCATTGGAAATTACATTTTAAGGAGGCATGGCACTCTAAAAAATTTGCTTCAGATTGGTACCTTGAATTGGATGGGCAGCTGGGAAGTGCCAAGTATCCCTACCTCTGGTATAGATGGAAAAAGAGCAATTCAGGAATATAGTAATTACATGAGGAGGCCTGTAATGAGCCATGGCCATACTTGAGAAATAAGAAGTCTACTGGCAGGAGTATCTGAGGAATGACAGGGAAACATGACAGGATTATTTGAAGAATTATCAGTGAGCTGGGTGACATTATTTGGAAAATCAGAAATAAACAACATGGTTTTCAAAGGTCCTTCTTCCTTCCTTCTTTCCCCTCCCTTTCCTCTCCTTCTCTTTTCCCCTTTTATCATGTGAAGAGTTGCATGTGAGGATAAAGTAGCCACAGGTTGAGGGGGTCAGGGAAACAAAATGGTTTTTTTATGCAATAAGCTTCTTCTAAACATGGCTTGAACAAATCATCTCTCAAAATGTAGAATTTATTCCTCAACTTTGCCTGGAGGTAAAAGTGGAGAGAACAGATTTTTTTCCCCTCTCTCTGGCCCTTTGAGTCCTGACCATACAGAATGGATGGCTTTAGAACTGTACACAGACAGCAAAATCAATGCTTCATATGAGGAGGCTTCAGGGGTTAGGTTCCCATGTTCATGTCAACAAGGCTATTGGTTTTCTTAATACTCCAAAGTTATCGTTTCCCTGTGCAAGAGCCACCACTGTGACTTGTGTGGTCAAAGCTTAACAAAAGAATTTTCCCTTTGCCAGCCACCAGGGTGGCCGGGAATTTAATTGCTGTGTGAGCGGAGGTTGCCAAATATGGCCGTAGAAAAACAAACAAACAAACCAAAAGTGGGCTCTCCCTGGCCCTCCCTCCTATTCCCCCTGAGCTTCTCCTTGCCTCATCACATCAGCCTAATGCTGCTTTCTCTGGGCTGACCGCAGCCTCTAGTTATCACGGTTCCCCTCTTAATGAGTCTGCCTTTGTTTAGCATGTACTTTGTGTATATTTTTCTGCACCTGCTGTTCCCCACTCTTCCAGGAGAACATAAGCTCCCTGAAGGCAGGGCCTGTCTCATCTGTGTTCTTGCATCCTCAGGCCTGGTATAATGGTTGGTTAAGGTCCATGGAGTTGGATTGCCAAGAATGTAAGCTTGCTGAAGGCAGGGCCTGTCTCTTTTGTCTTTGCATCCCCAGCTGCCAGCACAGGGCCTGGCACATACTAATAACTGGTTTTATTGAACTGATGACAGATTGATAGATAAACAGAGAATGTACTCTGCTATATACATTGGAGATATACATAAAAGCAAGAAGGATAGTTCTTACTCTCAAATTTATTCTAAAATTACTTACTCTCAAAGTAATATATATATATATATATACATTACTTTCAAAAATATCTATTTTTAATTTTGTGTCTCCAGTGCCTAGTACTTGTCATATAATAAATGTTTGTTGATTGCCCTACTCATGGGAAGGTCTGAGGCTGGCTTATTTTTTGGTTGGTGCTTTTCCCATGTGAAGGGACTTAGCTTCCATCAGTGACCCTTCCAGTCAGCTTGCCTTCTCTTTCATCATCTGAATGTTTACATTCTACAACCATCACTCCAGTTTTAATTGCCAAAGGCCTGCTAAGAGAGTCTTATAATTTGTTGGTAGAGTGACATACCATATAGTTAAAAACAAGTTGTTCCAAATATTGCTTTTTGTCATCAGGAGATTTTCAACTACCCAAGAATAAGGCTTTGGTTACATCTTTGTCAAATTAGTTAGTCTAATCATTGTACTTTGCCTATTGAGCAAAAAAAAAAAAAATAGTCTACCCTGCCCTGAGAGCAGCCAAATCTCACCATGCCTTGTGAATTCATAGAGAAGACGAGCCAAGTGGATTTAATCACTGCACTGGATCTTGGGCATCTTGATATTTGAGACTTGGCTAGTCTCATACTTGCCCTCTGAAAATTGTTCTTTGATATGGTGTTTGTCTTAGCTCCCTCCCCCTGATTTTATTTTATTTTTCCTGGGTTGTCTGTGGTGACACAGTACTAATGCCAAAAAAAAAAAAAAGGAAAAAAAAAAAAAAGAAAAAGAAAAAAAGAAAAAGAAAAAAAAAAAACCCGCTAGAGGCTACAGTGAGCATTGCTCACCCACAGCAAGCGGATGAAAAGGCAGTGCAGATGTAATTTGTTTTCAATGGCTGTTTCAAAAGAATAATTGTGGTGACATTGTGGGATCAATATTATAGATTTTTGTTTTCAAGTACACTGTATGTGTGGTGCTAAGGGGAGGCAGGAAATATAACACTGCGGCCTGAATACAATAAAAATGGATTGAGGTCTGTGGGTATTTGTCGGCTGCTAGCCATCATGGGTTTGGAACATCATTGGTGGGATTACTGAGTTTGTCCTTTGGGTTGGTATTTCACTGTGAATGTGTGCACATTTCCTACAGTTTTCCTCTTTCACTCCTTTGGGGACCTATTTCTTGAAACCATATAAAGTCACTCTAGATGAGGTTCCCTAGGTAGCTTGACTTCTCTTACTAACTAACCACTGGTCTTGGCTAGTGGGTGGTTGTGTGGGTATGGATGGGGAGGAGGGATTAGCACGGAGGAACTGGAGGTTTGTACAAAGATGGCAACATCTGATCCCAAGTGAGAGCGAAGGGCACTCATCAGGGCCCCTGTGTCCCTCCAAAGCAAATCAGCAGGATCTTTTCCCTAGGTCCCAGGCCTTCTGTTCCATATTGGCCCTGTCTAGATTTCCAGAGAGAGATAAGAAGGAATACCATTCTCAGTGACCTAGACCTCCAAATGGGGAATTACTTAAAGGGGAAGAAGATCCAGAGCCTCTGGCTTAAAGGATTTTGTGTATCAGGGTAAGTAGGCAAAAATGCCATTCCCAGGGTGAAAATTATATTAACAAAGAATTAGTAATAAAGCTGAATAAATGTAATGAGATGTGAAAGAGAGAGCACAGTGCGGGGCTTTTTCTGTCTCTCATAATTAGGCCCTGAAAAGAAATGGAAATTCAGGCAAAACACCTTTCTAGTCCCTGGCTTCAGAATCACAAATTAAAGCGTTTTCGCTCTTGGACATGTGATCCTGCCAGGAGGGTAGAGAATGTACCCTCAGGCGTAGGGTATAGTCTTCCAATGAATCATCTTCTTTCTTCATCATCTGGGATTGTTTTCCCATTCTGAGTCCTTAACCAGGGCTGCCTTGGCTTTGAGAGAGCGATGAGGAGCTAGAGATGTTTTTTCCTATCTCTTTGGATTGATACAAACTGTCCAGAATTGCTGTTTCTAAATAAAATTTCCCCCCTTTATGCACCCCCACCTTAGTTCTATTAGAATAATCAGAAACAATCAAGGCCCATATCTCTTCCTTTTATACCCTACTCTTTTCTATTTCTGAGGGGAAATTCAACAGAATTCTTTTTACTAAATATTAATTGATCAGCATGTTTCACCCACTCCCTCCTTTATGTTGGCAACAAATAAGGTTGTGTCTACATGATGCCAAACATCTGGCAGAAATGTGGAAAATGCCATCAAAACATCTGGAATTTTCCAAGGATCTGGATATTTGCATTCTTCACACTTCTACCAGATGTTTGGCTTCATGTAGACAAAGCCTCAGAAAATGTGAAAGTCACTTTAAAAAACAGTTCACTACTGTTTTTTGTGATTTACAAATGATTGGATGCAATGGTCTCTTGAGGACAGAGGATTGACTGAGTGTGGATGGCTGGATAGAACCTGAAATCATCAAACTAAATATTTTACAAATGAATGGTCCTCCGGGATGGATACTGGCCACTTGGCTTCATGAAGGAAAAAAAAAATCAGACATTGTAAAAAAACAAACAAAAAAAACCAGCCTTAAGGTGGGGTATCTGAGGAGAAAAATATCTTATTTCATGAAAACGCAGCTGAGGGCCTTGTAAGCACTATCCAAAGAGCCATTCCATTGTATTTTGCAAAAAAAAAATCTTTCAAGCATTTATGGAACATAGACTATTTGAACATCCTTATTTTAGGTCACAGTGGGATAAACAATAATGGATAAAACAAATTCTATGGCTACCAGGAGATCATGCTACCACAACTAGAATAATAATAACAATAATAATGATAATAATGATGATAATTATATAATAAAGTCATATATATAGAACTTCAAGGTTTTTAAAAAAATACTTTCATGTACATTGGTCAATTTTCCAAATGCAATCTTTTCCTCCATTCAGTTTTGGTCCAACTCATTGTATCTTTGAATTACTGATTCCAGAAAATATGTCCTAATTTAACGAACTGGCCAGTCGGTTGCATTTCATAATATAGACAATAGATTTCGCATGTCATCATCTAGACAATGGGTGTTGCACAGTGTTTGTTTTTTTTTAAACAATGCCAAGCAGTGTGCTTTGCCCTCATGCCCAACACTGCATGGAAAGCTTTATCTTTTCAACAAAAAGATTTTCTCCTGGAAATACTCTTTGACTGAGGATCTTGGATTAACATCTCTGAAGACTTTTAACTGTGAGTCACCCAAAAGGCAGTGAAATGATTCAAGAAGTAATATAGGGGATATCTTTGAAAACATGTATGATTAAGAAAGAAAATGGTCTAGACATGTAGTAATAAGGGATAATAAGTGGACAGGTCACATGTTACAATGATACCTTCAAAATGTATAAAGAGAGAGGTTTCTAGCATGTTGGGTTCGACTGCAGAAGATTTATAGAAGAATGTGAAAAAATGATTTGTTATATAGGATAGCTTTTTGGAAAGGGGTAGATGAAGGAGAACAGAGGAAAATTTAGGTAATTTCCAGAAAGCATATTTTTAAAAAGTAATTTTTTTTTAAAAAAGAAAGAACATGGATAAGAATAGCATGGCATTGAGAAGGTATAGATGAATTGTGATCAACATTGATAGAGAGGTCCAATCAATTTTATCACCAATAAATATTTAGTATGAACCAGATACTGTTCTAGGCACAAGGGATACAAAGAGAGCAAATTAAGAAATGCCCATCCCTGAAAAAATAAGCATAATGATGAGAAATCAGAGCTACATGTGTACACTATCTTATTTGGTCTTCACAATAGCCCACTGTGGGGCATTCATTGTTGATACTAGGCAGCATTTTATACAGTGCTTTACAATTTCCAAAGTATTTTACAAGCTGTGATTGTTTTATGAGGGGTTCTCTAAGATCCATAAGCTTCACTTGTAGCAGTCTGAGTTCTCTAGATATGTTCTCTTTCCCCCAAACCCTCTTCTCTTTTTCTGCAAACTTCCATGTCCTTCCTTGATAGAACAGGGACTTCTCTTCATCAGTCTCTGACACTTCTCTATGTACCTGCAACATTATATGATGAGGAATGAATTTGATGTTCCTGAATAAGACTTCTCCCCTTCCCTAGGAAACCTATAGCCTTTTCCTGCATCATGGAGCTGCCTTGTCATGTAGATAAAAGACTCAGATATCTCACTCATCAACTGAGAAGAGGCAGAACTTCAGCATCTCCATTCTGAGGGTAAGCTTTCCTCAGGGCCATCATTGCCTTCCATTCTTTATCCGCTTTTTGTGATTGCTGTGATTTAAAGACCATACCACTCAATGCATGGTGTCTCTGACCTACTTATAGCCTCTAAAAACTGTTTGTGTAGATTTCTCTGGACCTTTTTTTTCCTTTGCCTTTATTCTCCTAGCCAATTATCTGCTCCTAGGTAACATATGTTGAGCCTTAAGCCTTTTCTTGTGTGAGTCAAAATCCCCCATTATAAAAGCATACAAGCAAAAAGAAAGAAATCTTTCCCAAGTCACCAAACTGAGACACGTTATCTGATATAATCCTCACACTAATCCTATGACATAGCTACATATACATATACATTTGATGGTAGCTTCAGATTTCCATTGGTCTGGAGAACACTGAGCATGCAGGTTTCCTCCACCAGTGCGGATTGGCAACCTGTCTGTACCTGACACATTGGGAGACTTCCCTGGGATATTGAGAGCTTAAGGGTCTTACCTTTGGTCATATTTATCTCAGGTTTTCCTGACTTCAAGGCCAGCCCTCTGTAGAATAAGTGTTATTACCTCCATTTTACAGATTCTAAGGCTGAGATTGAGCAAGGTGAAACAATTTGCTTGGGGTCACAAAGCTAGTAAATGGCAGGCATTTCTTCTGATACCATAGTGTTCCTTTGACTTGATTTTTCTGCTTTTTTAATGTGTTGGGAAGACAAGCCTAAGATATACCAAAAGAACAATTAAGATACAGAAAAATCATTTGCTGAATGTTATGACACTAATTATAAGAGAAAAAGAAGTTCAGAAAATAAAGGCATCTATATACGCTCTACAGTCAGGAAAGTTTCATGGAGGCAGTGGCTCATGAAATGAAGCCCTGAAGGTAGGGTGGTGCTGAGTTATGATCAGGAAAAGAAATTTATGCACTGGGACAGGTAGTAGAGATTCATTTGTAGCTTCTTGAGCAGGGAATGGCATGCATTGTACATGTCCAAGTTACCTTTTTGAAAAGCTGAAAGTGAGAATCAAGGGTATGGTGTGAATGCAGTTACTTCCTTCTGATAAATTATATGGTAACTTCTCTATTCCCAAAGCTAGGTGGGAAAATCTACATTCTTCCATGATGCAGGAACAAGAAAAGCCAAATTAACTAGTTGAGTGAATCTGGAACCCATGATGGAATGCATGTTATTCAGAATTGGAATTCTTAGTTGGAAGTGATGGTTAAGGGAAAAAAAATTCATTGGAAATATAAAGGGACTTTTAATGTTATTACTATTGTCTTCAAAAAACTCACTTTGCTTTTCCCTTTCTATGGAGTTAAGAAACCCAAGGTGAATGACTTTCTGTCAGAGAAAGATGAGTAATGTCTTATTAGACACCATTTTCCATAACTGATTTGCCATCTTCCAAGTGACATTCTGACTTTTATATCTCTAATGGGATAAACTCAACTCTGCCATTTGATAGCAGTATGATTTTGGGTAAGTCACTTTATCTGTCAGTTTCTTCATTTGTAAAGTAAAGAGATCATAGATGATCCCTTCCCTCAATCTGTGATCCCTATGACTCAATTGAGTCCCACAATATGCTATACTAAGAAGACAAGTCTGTTTTACCTCCAGATTCATAGATTTGTCTAAATATTTTTGAAAATGACATTTGATGGATTGTGTTTGAAACTGACTTCAGTTCTAGAAGCAAAGTGAATATACATCACTTGGGAAATGATTGAAAATATGATAGTAGATGAACTAATGAAATAGTTATATAGTAAAAATGAGAAATATGAGGAATTTTAAGAGAAAAAGAAAAGTTATACAAAACAGAATGAACTAAAAAGAAACTAGATAACAATATACATAATGAATACAATTTAAAATAAAATATCACTAAAGGAAGTAATGGAAAGAACATTGAAGGTACTAGAAAACATAAACACATTACTCCCAATCCCTTCACCCGAAGAGAAATAGAAGATTAGAAGGACAGTATATTGGATTCAGTTAGATGTGGTCACTCTAAGGGATATAGTTTGTTATACATAGGATTGTTGTCATTGTTGTCCAGTTATGTCTGTCTGATGATTCGTGAGCCCATGCACCATACAGTTCCTACCAAGATGAGAGATTATGTTGATTATTTTCAAACAGCCTTATCAAGGACAGAGAAGGCCATGGCCTATAAGATAGGATTTTAAGGACAGGGGAAGGTACCAAAATATGCCTAAAATTTCAATTTCACAACTTTATAACTTTTAACACCAGGATTTGATCCCTGTTAAAATACACATTTCCTTTAGGGTGGAATCCTTCCTTGGGGAGTGGGGGGATTTCAAGCTTTTATTAATCATTTCCACTACAGTGTAATAAAAGAACTGAGAGTACATCTTCAATGGGGTGTGAGGTGGGATAGAGAGATAAAACATGAGGATCTTGTGCCTTATATGGGAGATAAGTGGTTTGGGAGATCAAAGACCAAATTCACTGACTTGGGGTAGAGTAGGTGGGGGTGGGATCACCTCAAATCATAGAATGCCAGACCTAAAAGAATTTATCCTAGAATTCATCTAGTCTCATTTTTTTATTTTTATTTTTTATTTAATAGCCTTTTATTTACAGGTTATATATATGGGTAACTTTACAGCATTGACAATTGCCAAACCTCTTGTTCCAATTTTTCCCCTCTTTTCCCCACCTCCTCCCCCAGATGGCAGGATGACCAGTAGATGTTAAATATATTAAAATATAAATTAGATACACAATAAGTATACATGACCAAACCGTTATTTTGCTGTACAAAAAGAATCAGATTCTGAAATATTGTACAATTAGCTTGTGAAGGAAATCAAAAATGCAGGTGGGCATAAATATAGGGATCGGGAATTCAATGTAATGGTTTTTTAGTTTCATTTTTTGGTTTACAAATTAGGAAATTAAGAGATTAGAAGCTATTATTGGTGAAATAATTCACCAGATTCTACCACTAGTTGTGGGACTAAAAAAATCAAATCTACCTCCTAGTCTAGTGCTTTTCCACTCTACACCTCAGTGCCTCAATGGCTTCTGGAAAAAGGGTTTGATAAGAATTTCCTCCAAATCCCAATTCTTAGCATGGTGTCTGTTACATAGTAGGCCCTTTTAAAATGTTGATTGATTGATTGACCTTTCTGGCTCATAGATTTTTGCACTCAAAAATATTTTTAGAAGAAATCTTGTCAAACTTCTTATTTCAGTGAGTGGGAAACTGAAGATATTCACTAACCTACCATTTAGTAAGTAACTGAACCAAACTTTAAACTCAGTTGCCTGGATGCTAAGCCTAGTATTATTTCCATTACACCATGTGTCTTCCTACTCATCATAAAGGGTGCAATGGACCATGGGAGATTGTGCATCTGAGATCCTAAAGGGTCTGCATTCTTGAGCTGCTTGGATCCCAAGGAGTACTAGTAGGAAATTGGAATTTCTCTGAATTTGTCCAATTAAAATGGCAGATAGGGGGAAAAAACAAATAAACAAACAAAAAAACAAAAATAACGCCCTTAAACCATAGGCAATAATATAAGCTAAGTAGCTCTGAGTTCCCCAGCCTTCCTCTTTGGATTTGCACCAGTTCTTCTGTGCTTTCTACCGCCCCTCAGATCAGGGGCAAAGCCACTGGGAAAGGATGTCATCTTTTATACTTCCCACAGAAACCCCTCCTACTCTATTAGGTTCGCTTCACATTCTCCTTTTGTGGAAGCCCCCGCCCGACAGCCAGAGCCACCATTAGCTTGAATGGTAACATATTAGCATAATGGTCAGGGCGGTGAGAGAGATTTTGCTCTTCAGGAGAAATTTGTAATATAATAGGTGAAGCCCAGGAAAGGATGCTGCCTGGACTAATAATAATTGAATCCCAGAGAGGTAGTCAAAACAGCTGGAGAAGCAGCCACATGTGTTAAATGAAGAATTGGGCAAATCATCTTGACACAGAAAAACTGCATGTATACCATGGCAGAAATTATACTTTTATAGTTATTTTTACACCTAAACATTACTCTTTGAGTGCCGTCATATTTTATGAAAACTTTTATTAACATTTCAAAATGACCTTACCCCTCATTGTGTTTCTATCAGTCCCAGGAGCCATAACCTATTTAAAATATTTTTATCTTTACAAACACAATAAAGTAAGCTGTCTCGAACATAGATTTGTAGATCTCATTAGAGATACTTTTTAAAAAGGTACAGTATCTCTGGGGAAGATAATGGCAGGTTGTAATCTTCGCTTGCAAAGTTTCAAACATGAACAGTTTGTGAAAATGGATTGTTTAATCCTTCTGGCATTGTTTTAGCAAAGCCAGGCTTTTTAATTGTTCTGGCTACGTATGACAGGATGTTGGGAGGGCTCTGCCTCAATTGCACAGTTCAGGACCATTTTAACTGGACTGTTGGACAGTAGTTCAGATGTGAAATGGGGGGGGGGGTGGGAGCAGGGGAAGATAAGCCCCACTTTTTCTGGTCATGTGGAAAACTTCAAGTGAAGATCTGTAAGAAAGAATAGCTTAATTTTTTTTTCTTAGTGAAAGTCAACAGTCCTCTAGTTTGTAAATGAGGCATTCTCCCTGGGGTTGTTTAGCAGTATTGGTGGCCCTGGGATAGGAACCATTTTTCAAAAGTGTGGCTTCAAGTGGTCCAGTGTCCTAAAGGCAGTCCTTTGAAATGGCTTTTTTATACAGTGAGATAATGGGCAGTTTGTGCATTGCTAAATCAGGTCTATTTTGTTAGGAATGTTACTTTCAGGGGCATTTACAATTTGTCAGAAGAAATGCAGAACTTCTCTCCAGGAGTCTGTTTAAGAGGACATCATTTCTCGATAAGCTCTTGCTTAGGTCAACTGCAGCCTGGCTCTTACAGTATTCCCCTGTTGCTTCTGCCACACGGGAACGCTCTAATTTATTAGGATTACACAAGTCATGTCCTCTGCCTGACTGAATGCACAATGTGGAAATTTCCCCTTTTTTTTTCTTCTTAAATCTTCCCTCCTCCTCTTCATTCAGAGGCCAAAGGCAGAGAGGGTCACTTGAAAAACATCCCCGTAGTCTGAGGAAAAAGAACATTTCTCTGGAAGGGTTTACCTCCCTGGCTGGGGAGACATGCTGACTTTGTAGCCCACCTGTCCCGTGTCTGCCTGGTGTGGCAATGGGCAGAAGTTAGGAGATGATGGCACTGAAGGGCTTGGACAAGGTCTGAATCTTGTTATTGTTTTCAATTTTATTACTTAACGGCAATATGCCAATAGTTGGAGCTGCAGGATTATGAGCTCTGCAGATTGGAGACAAGAAATACCAGTTGTCTAATAAAACTAACTTAACCAGGGTCTGAAGGGACGGAGATCCACAGTGAGTCCCCCATTGGGGTACCACAAATTGCCTTGTCACCGTGTTCATTGCGTTTCCATCTCCAGCCATCTTTCTCCTTATGAAGCTTAATGCTCCCAAAAACATTGCCTTCTTATTCAAATTTATTTTCGAAGCTTTGCTCCATTGCAGTTGGGTTCACATTTTTTCTGTGATGTTGAGGGTGACTTCTCTCTGTCACCGAGGTGGCGGCTTCCCTGACAAAGTTCTGGATGAGCTTAGCACACTGTGGCACTTTTAATGAAAGCAAATTCTGCCAAAGATGTTACAAATAACGGGGGAGAACCAAAAAAAGGGCCCGAGGAGTGAGCAGGCTACATTTTCAGCAGTCCAGAATAAGCTGTGACGTGGCAAGCATTTTGAGTAAGCTGAATTTATCCATATTTTCAATTTAACTCACTAACATTTGCTGAATACCTTCTGGTTGCTGGGTCCTCTACTAGGGACTGAGAGGGAGATAGAGATCAAGGAAGACACTGTCCCTTCTGTCATAGTATCAAAAGCTAAAATGCAAAAACACTTTATGCTAAAGCATAAAGTGATAATTATCAAATAGGCTCTGGATTTGGAATCAAAGGATTCTTTTTTTTTTTTATGTCCCAAGTGTGACTCTTGCCACCTGTGTGCCTCTAATTAAGCCCCTTAATTTCCCTGGACCTCAGTTTTCTCATTATAAAAAGTAACATTCATTGAGGCTGTAATTTTGCAATCAAGGGAACTGAGTCTTAGATAAAACTCTTTGTCCAAGGCAACACAACTGGCCATTTCAGACTCCAAACCCAAAGAACATTTTAGAATGTTTGTTCTACTTCATCTCTGTGGAGACTGATAAGCCCAAGGCATAACTGTTATAGGGTTAGAGAAAGGAAAAAGAAAAGGAGAAAAAAAATTACTAAATGCCTACTATATGTCAGGCATGTACTATGCGCTTTACAAATGTCTTATTTGATCCTTACAATAACACTCTGACATAGGGACTATTATTATTTTTGATGCCTTTTTACAGTTGAGAAAACTGAGGCAGATAAACACAATGATTTGTTCAGAGACACACAGCTAATAAGTGTTTGAGACCTGGCTCTAGGCCCAACATATTTATTGTGCCATGTTATAGACTTATGATTTCATTGATATAAGAAACTCCCACATGTGGAAACTCCATTTACTAATTTAAGTCAGCACCTTGTCCACTAATTATAGTTGCCTTGAACATTAAGAGGTTAATTGACTTTCAAGGGTCAGGTAGCCAGTATGTGTTAGATGCAGGATTTGAATCTAAATTATCTGATTCTGTGGCCAGCTTCCTTCCTTCCTTCCTTCCTTCCTTCCTTCTTTCCTTCCTTCCTTCCTTCCTTCCTTCCTTCCTTCCTTCCTTCCTTCCTTCCTTCCTTCCTTCCTTCCTTCCTTCCTTCCTTCCTTTTTTCATTCCTTCCTTCCTTCTCTCCTTCCTTTCTTTCTTCCTTTCTTCCTTTTCCTGTGTCTCCAAGTTAGATGTTCCACGGCTACTCACAAGTCCAGTTACATTGCTTATCACCATGATCTTTGGTCTTTATTTCTGATCTTGGCCGCTTCATCCATCCTTCCTTAAGCAACCTGGTGGCTATTCAACTCCCTTAGAGTTTCTCATATTGAACCTGAACTTAGTGTGAATATTCAATCTGCATAGCCCACTATAGCTCAAGACATTTGTATCTAGGATTATACATATCAGTTACCACATCTCCCCTCATGCAGCATTTTCAAAGATTTCAAGCTACCCCTAACTCAACTTTCCATTCAAACACTAGTAATCATAATAAATGGTAAAATGTGTCATATGGTAGTTATTGTGTACATTATAATAATAGTAATTCATCAATATTATTATTATTATTTTTGAGCCTCAGAGAAGATCTCCCTTCTGATTAGGGAAATCAGGAAACCTTTAATGAAAGATACAGAATCTTGGAATTTTAGAACATAGACAAGCAGGATTTGAGTGGACAGAGAGAAAGGAATTTCAAACAGAGGGAACAGTGTGAACAAATGCACAGAAGAGGAAAATTTCAGGGCATGAGAGACTCATGTAGCTCAGTTTTAATTGGCAATAGGTTATATGTGAGAACATTAGACAAAAAAGGCTAGAAAAGTACAGGAGGAGCAGATTGTAAATGTCCTTGAATAGTAACATAAAGAATTTGGCCCTTATTCAGTAGGATCTTGGGAACTTTTAAGGTTTTTGAGCAGGGGAAGGAAGATTGAGATCAGACTTTTTTCTCTCTCTACTTAGGAATACAAGTGTAGTGGAAAGAACTTTGGGTTTGGGGTCAGAGGACATAGTTTTAGATCCTGGCTCTGCATATGCCCCCATAACTTTGGGCCAATCACTTTAATGTGAAGGTGTTGGATTATACAATTTCTAAAGTTGCTTCCATCTCTAAATGCTATGATTCTGTCTCTTGGATTTCTTAAAAAAAACTATAATCTTAACCATTCTGGAGAGCAATTAGGAATTATGCCCAGAGAACTTTCAAACTGTACATATCCTTTGGTCCAGCAGTGTCTCTACTTGGCTTATATCATAAAGGGGGGAAAGGGACCCACATGTGCAAAAGTGTTTGTGGCAGCCCTTTTTGTAGTGGCAAGAAACTGGAAACTGAGTGGATGCCCATCAGTTGGAGAATGGCTGAATAAGTTATGGTATGTTAGTGTCATGGAATATTATTGTTCTATAAGAAATGTCAGGAGGATGATTTCAGAGAGGCCTGGAGAGACCTACGTGAACTGATGCTGAGTGAAATGAGCAGAACCAGGAGATCATTGTAAATGGCAACAACAAGATTATACAATGATCAATTCTGATGGATGTGACTCTCTTCAACAGTGAGATGATTCAGGCCAGCTCCAATTGTCATGTGATGAAGAGAACCATCTATGCCCAAAAAGGACTATGAAGACTGAGTGTGGATCACAACATAACATTTTCACTCTTTTTATTTTTATTTGCTTGCCTTTTGTTTTCTTTCTCATTTTTTCCCTTTTTGATCTGATTTTTCTTGTGCAGGATGATAATTGTGGAAATATGTATAGAAGATTGAATATGTTTAATATGTATTGGATTACTTGCTGTCTAGGGAAGAGGAGGAGGGGAGGGAAAAATTTGAAATACAAGGTTTTACAAGGGTGAATACTGAAGATTATCCATGCATATATTTTGAAAATAAAAAGCTTTAATTTAAAAAAGTATAAGCCCAATCACTTAGCTCTATGCCTAGGATATATTAGGTACTTAATAAATGTTTTTGATTATTACCTGACAGGAATAGAAAACCTAGAAGAAAGACGGGTCTTGAAAGGATGATCATAAATTCTGTTTTGAATGTGTTGGATTTGACATGTCTGTGGGACAGCAAGTGGTGATGTCCACTGGAGCTCTAAAGAGATTTGGGAAGGTGAGGCTGGGATATGTGTGAGAGGAGTGAGGAGTCGGTGAAGAGCAAGATTAGACCTGTGATTTTATTGTTTTTTTTTCTTTTTCCAAGTCTTCTAAACATATTTCTATATTTATCATGCTGCACAAGAAAAATCAGATCAAAAAGAAAAAAGTGAGAAAGAAAAAAAAAGGCAAGCAAACAACAAAAACAGTGAAAATGCTATATTGTGATCCACACTCCTTGGTTCTCTCTCTGGATGCAGCTGGCTCTTTCTATGCAAGTTTATTGGAATTGCCCTAAATCATCTCATTGTTGAAAAGAGCCAAGTCCATCACAATTGACCATCGCATAAACTTCTTGTTGCTGTATAAAGTGTTCTCTTGATTCTATTCACTTCACTCAGCATCAGTTTATGTAAATCTCTCCAGGCCTTTGATTTTATTGTTAAAGGAAATATTGGGTGAAAAAATTATTTCTGTCATTGAAGATGGGCAGCTCTTCTGCAACTTAGAATCCTAGAAAATTTGCATGGGGAACAGAAATGTGGTGTTACATGGCTAATAAATGTCAGAAGCAGAACTAGATTTAGGTCTGTCCACCTCTTAGGTAAGCTTGATCTCCCCTGAATCCTACTGCCTCTGCAAAGAAAAGAGAAGGTTAATTATAAAAAGTTGGAAGTCATCTTCATAGAGCTGACAATGAAAGCCTTGAAAACTTGTGAGATCCCTACAATAAAAGAAGAATTATGTTTCCCTAATCTTTTTCTGTTGTGGACCTTTTTGGCAGTATAGGAAAGTGTATGGAAGAACTTCTCCTGGGAATAATTCATAAAATAAAATATAAATAAAAAATAAAATATTTATATATAAAATTAAAAAAATAAAATTCACAAAATGAAATATAAAATATTATAGAGGAAACAAATTTTACTGAGTTATCAAAATACTTTTAAAGAAAGATTTACATACCATACTCTCAGAACCAATTTCTGGTAAAGTGAGGGAAGAGGACCCAGTACAGAACTTTTGGAAATAAAGGGGACAAGGCATGGATGATGATCAAGCAAAGGAGATTAAGGTGTGGTCAATCCAACAAGAGGAGAACAACGATCATTGAGAGTCATAAATACCCAGGGAAAAGCGAGTATCCAAGTGTTTGACAATATCACATATTACTGAGTGGTCCACAAAGGTAAAAACCTTTGGAGCTAGTATTTAAGAGATTCTTATTAAGCCTGGAGAGTACAAGTGCAACTTAAGAGGAGGTTTTCTTATTCTATTTTTCATCTTCCCTAAGCCAGCTTTCACCCATTCCTCCTTTTATATCTCTTGAGTCTTAATTCTCTTATTTGAAAAAAGGATTGCTGTAATATAGCAGTATATAGGATAAATCCATGATTAACTAATGAGGTTATATAAAATTGAGTCTGGGGCAGCTAGATGGTACAGTGGATAGAGCACTGGCCTTCAAGTCAGAGGGACCTGAGTTTAAATCCAGCTTTAGACACTTAACTCTTCCTAGCTGTGTGACCCTGAACAAACCGCCTAACTCCAATTGCCTCAAAAAAAAAAAAAAAAAAGAAAGAAAGAAAAGTGAGCCTATGTTTGGCATTTAGTTTTCATCTCTTACTAGAATGAGGAGAATTTTCCTATTGGAAGTCATGAAAAAGATCATGGAACTGAGTAGTAGGAATTCCTAAACCCCCATGAGTACAAAAGAGATGATTTTTCCTGTTCAGGAGCAAATTCCTGAATTCTTGAAGGCTTAGTCTTCTGGATAAAGAAGAAATTTCCTAGTCTATGTCAACCTTTCAAGAAATTATAAGGTGTTTTCCTTTTTGAGAAAATCCAAGCCTTTTGGGAAATAGGTTTACCAAAATGTGTGTGTATGTGGAGGTCAGTTCTATTAATACTAACTTCATTTCCCTTCTAAAGAGATTTGAAACCACAGATAGCTAAGGAAATCTAGGGTTCCACAATCATAGTATGTTTACATTCTTGATTTTTAAGTTCAAATGTCCTGAGCCTTTATAGCAGGAGTGTGCTGGGACCTGCTTGAACTAGCTTACAAAAACCGATTATTAAATTTCCATTTGAGTGTTTATACATTAGAAATCAGCAAATGCTTCAATATATCAATTGGACTTGATTTATTATTTTGTTAATTGTCCAAATGTAAGAAAGTGATGGAGAAAATATTAATAAAGCAGACTAAACTTAAAAGTGTCCTTTTCTTTTTTTAAAGAGAGTCCATTAACAAGAGGTTTGGCAATTATTAATGCTGTAAAGTTATCCATACATATAACCTGTAAATAAAAGGCTATTTAAAAAAAAGAGAGAGAGAGTCCATTGTTCAGCATTTACCCGCTAGTCTTCATTTTTTAAATCATTTATTTTCCATGAGTAAGAGAGTTCTTGAGCAAAGTTATATTTATTTATTTAGTTTTTTTTTCCTGAGGCAATTGGAGTTAAGTGACTTGCCCAGGGTCACACAGCTAGGAAGTATTAAGTGTCTGAGATCAGATTTGAACTCAGGTCCTCCTAACTTCAGGGCCAGTGCTCTATCTACTGCACCACCTAGCTGCCTCCAAAGTTATATTTATACTCTTTCCTCTTTCCTCCTATATTCTTTTGAATAAATCTAGTCGTCTTTAAATCCCTTCCCATAAATGTAATCATTTGGACAGTTCTGAAAGTTCTTCATGGCTTATTGAAAAGATGGGGGGCAGGGAGAAGGGATATGAAGTTTGGCATTATAGGTGTAGCTTCCAACTGAGCAATCTTGAGTAGGATGAAACGAGTGAAGGACTTTTTCATATTAAGACGAAAGGGAAGGGGATATACATTTATAGCATCTTCTATGTGCCAGGCAATGTGCTAAATATTTTTTACACATATTTTCTCATTTGATTCTCACAACAACCCTTTGAGGTAGGTGCTGTTTTCATTTTACAACCATGGAAACTAAGACCAATGAAAGTTGAATGACCTGACATACAGCTAGTATCTGAGGCCAGATTTGAATTCAGCTCTTTCTAAATCCATGCAGGTGCTCTACCCATTGTGCCACCAGCCACTTTTGTGCCCAGAGTCAAGAGAGATCTGGATTTGAATGTAAGGTTTGACCCTTACTAACTCTATGTCCTTGATTTGGTTTCTTCTTTTCTAGAATTGGGATGATACCACTTGAACTACCTACCTCAGATGTCTAAGAAGTACTATATAAGTGGAAACTATTATCATTTTTTGCTAATAATGGACATTTGCTAAATTTTTTATTGTGTATATGTATGTATGGATAGATGAATTGATGAATCACTATGTGGATGGGTAAATAGATGCTTTACCATAGCTTCTTAACTTTCCTGGATTAAGGAGAAAAACATCTACTATGACTAAGACTTGAAACTTGAGGAGAGCCTTGCAGGTAGAATTTTGGTTTGTGAAAATATTTCCCCTTAGCACCTTGATTCATTTCTCTTTTAGATCAAGAAAAATATCTTCCTTTTCCTATTAGACTCTATCCTGAATGAGGAGAGATTGACTTCAGAGCTCTCCTTAGGAGAGTTTGAAAAACTGCAGACATTCGCTCTCCTGATCTTCGCAGAAATGTAGATATTAGGATTTTAGACACTGAATTTGGTCATCTCAAGGACACAGGTTTCCCCCTTTAGAAAGGGGAACTTCCTGAAAGATCATTTGGTTCTGTCAGGCCTGAAGGCTAGACTCTTCATCCCTTACTTTTGCTTTTAGCAAAGCCAGAAGTTTAAAAGTAGATAGTTTTACTGGTTCATTTATTTATTCATTTATTCATTTTAACATTTACTTGATGCTTATAATTGACATTAACTCATATTTAATCGAACATTTATCAAACATTTAATCGAACCCACAATGGCCATTCGTTCATTTGATTATTAATTCAACAAATAGTGAATATATATTTTGTGCAAGTAAAATGCTAAATTTGGAAGATGAACCCCTTTATGTCTATCCAAAATGCTAAAAATTCAAGTTGATACCACCTTCATCAGGTAGGGAATCATAAAAGAACTTTGAGTTTATGTTACTGTTTTTCCTGGGTAATCTTTCAGTCTTGGGCAGATGGACTTGAACAAGAACTAAGTCTCAGGCTTGTTAGGAAATTTTGTTCTATCTAAAAAAGCAGGAAGTTGGGCACAATTTCTAGCTTAAGGACTTTAGAAAGAAAATGCTCAATTATCCCCTTATGTTGAATAATATGTTGTAGGAATATGAGCCACAGAATACTACAGATGATAAGAATTAAAATTCGGTACCATTTGGGGGATGACAGAGGGGCACATGATGGCCACAAGTAGGATATAATATTTAATAAATGAGTTCAAAATATGTCAAAGAAATGTCTTATGGAAAAAGAAGGGGGGTTTGGTTCTCTGGTGAAAGTGAGGGATAATTGGCATGTGACCTATGTGTTCTATTGTTATCCTTGCAATGTCAAGAGATAATAAGACAGGCAGTCCCCCAGCACTTTGTAGGGCTCTCCTGTGATGAATCTATGGGAAGATATAGGTGAGGGCTACACTTATGGGCAGTGACGGGTGAATTACGATCAGAAAGAATTTTGACATTGCTAGGAAAAGAGATTCATTTGAACGTCTGAGTGGAACAGCACTCTTTCTAAGAACAAAATTAGCGTTGATTATGTGCACGAATTACTGAGTTGGGGACCAGTGCTGTCTCCCTCCCAACTCCTACCTTCTTGCTCCTTTGCTAAGGTCTCTGAAGGATCTTCAGTTTCTATGCTATTCATAGGAACAGAGAGTCAGGGTTATTAGGGATGGGCAATGAAAGAGAGCAGGGTCAAACCCGCCCCATGATTCTGCCCAAAGCCTGCATGTATGAGTGGAAACCATGACAAGCAGAAAAGAAAGGGTTCAGGAAAGGAATGAGACATCATCCACATGATGGAGGCCAAACTGTGCCTTCCTGGGATGAGAACTGACAAAACTTCACAGCATGCCCTGGTGAGGAATGAGAATCTGCGAGAAGCCACGGGATGCATGACATGAGCTTTCATTGATCACCACACGCATGATATTTCCATGATAGCACTGTCTAGGAAGCCATTAATACTGGTGAGAGGAGAAGAGAGTATTTGACAATAGTTGTTCTGTTTTTTTTTAAGATGACTGCATTAAAAATACATCTGAAAGTCAGGACACAGAGGATCCAAATTAAATTTCTTGTAGAAGGTCTCCAAGGATAGCTGGCTCTACTCTTTGAAGAAACTTGAAGAATTTCACTTGTTGCATGGAGGCAACACTGGATTCTTCTCATTCCCTCATCCCTGCTGTCTGTCTGTCTCTTTTCCTTTCTCTCTCCCTCTCTCTTTTCTTTTTTGCATCTTCCCACTTCCCTGGGTCTGCTAAGGAGACGAGCATTATTAAGTTGCAAATATGCTGACGCCAAAAATAGAAGATGGAGCCTTATAAACATTTTGCATATTTTGGTTGAATTTGTTGAAAATAGTACAAAATATGCTCACAGTTGGCATCTAGAATGCAAATATTAGGAATCCAGGCCCTTGATGCATTATGGTTCTCAACAGTGAGGGATGGTATATTCCAGTAGCTCTCATGTGAATTCTTCATTTGGTAGAGTGTCAATAATATTAGTGACTTGTTTGTACAATGAATGAGGAAGGTACATGTGGCCACGTGATAGCCCCTTGACAAGCTGTTCCATTGGAGGAGAACTTAGCCTGCAGCCGGAAAAGAACAAAGTGAAGTCCCAACATCATCAATGCTATTGGTTTTTGAAATATATTTCCTTTTCTCTGCCCTCCCCCCCATTAAAAAAAAAAAGCATTTTGGAGATCAAAGCTCACAGAGGGGCTTTTGGATCTAAAGGCATGTCCTTTCATGTTCCTGTACAAGAAGGTTAAGTGTTGAGCTTTTAAGTGAGGAAATAGGCAGTTTGTGTGAGAGGCTTGATAGAACTCTCTACCTACCCAAAGCTTAAATGTGCCTGACTGGTTTTTATGGCAGACAGTAAATTAGTCTTCCCCTTCCCTCTGACAGGTGAGAAGCAGCTCTCCCATGAACGGTGGCTATCACCATACATCTGGCACCTCACAGGTGAAGCTTTCCTATTCAGAATGATGACTGAAAAAGAAAAACAAGATGTCTTTCCCGGTTATAAATTTAACTCTTCTATGATTAGTCTGGGCCCAATTAGGACACCCCTGGGGTTCAGTGTATGGCTGAAGCACAGGTTGAAAGCCTGATTAGCTCAGGTCTCTTGATACTTGTTCTTGGTAGTAAATGCTGGCACATAGAGTATTGATTTTCATTTAGATATCTTAATGTTTCCAGACAATCCCGGCAGATGTGGGCTGAACTCAGATCCGCACGAGCACAGAGCACGGGGTGGGGGCTACAATCTGCGAGCATTTTTCTTGCTTTTTTGTTTCATTTTTCCTAAACTTAACTGATTTGGAATCAGGAGATATAAATGAAAAATGCAGAGTTACCCTATCAATCATGGCATGCGCAAACATTGCCACTGCCCTTTTCTAACATCCTATTACCACCGGGTAGTTGGCTAGTCAAACAGGAATAAAAATTACACTGCAAACATCATAAGTTAGGCTTGATTTGTTGAGCAAGAGGCCTGACAATTCGGTAAGAGTTATATACCTCGGCTTCGCTGAAAATCAGCCTTGTTATGGCTCTGGTACGTCTATAAAGATTGTTCATTTCATATAAAACAGCTACCTGCACTGAAAGGCCTGAGAGGAAGAATGATGCTGGTTATAAATATAGAGGAAAATCTATTTGTCTGCCCCTTCATGCTGTTAGCAAGTCACACAGTGCAGCCCTTCTGCTATTCCTAGGCAGCAGGGGGAGTTTTCCATGGCCACCTTTGGCTATCATCGGTTGGCCTGGATCGTAGCACATCATCCCTCTTTGTCATATGAGATAAAGCAGTGAAGTGTGACCACTGGCACCGCATTGCACTCTGCCCACCAGGAGGACGGTAATGATAATGAAAAACTAGACTGAGCTGCGTCGAAGCCCGATGCGAGGGGAAGGCTGTCTGTTGGCCGGCTGGGAGAACCGTTAATGTCAGAAAAGATAAATAGAAATTATTAGAATTGGTTTGGGAGGGATTTTTATAGGGCAGGGTTGTATTCCTTTAAAGATACATTATCGGACTGTTAAATCTGATTTCAAGCTGCTGGGTAATTAAAATGATTAACATTCTTTACTCATGGAGTTCGATTCATTAAAGTTTTAAACGCCCTTTATGTTCAAAATAGAGGAACAGAACATTCATGTTGACTTATGCCACTAATCACTCAATTGGGCCTTTGGTTTGGTTTGTTGCAAATCTTAAAACCAGCCACGTCCCTCCTCAAACTATGGGAGCACATCAGCTAGAAAGCACCGAGCTCTGACTGTCACCCTGTGCTCTCAACAAATACAATTTCAAAGAACATTTATTAAGTGCCTATTATGTCCATGATCCTGTACTTACCCATGTCTATTCTCATTTGTGGACAGGAGCAGGGGAATTTTCAACAAAAAGAACTCCTTTACAGCCCCCCTTTAAGATGATTTTCTCACTTCTTTCTATCAGAAATATCTATGCTTCCCAGATTCCTCAAATACTATCTCTTCTTTTAAAGATCAGGAAGTTAGAGTAGAGCTCATAATGTTCAGAGCTAAAGGATACATTGGAGAAAATATAATCCCATTCCATCTTTTTTATAGATAAGGAAACTGAGACCTGGAGAAGGTTAGGAACTGTCCTAAAATCATATAACAAACATATGATCCAACTGGAGCTTGAACCCAGGTCTCAGTTCCACTTAGCGTTTTCTTTCTATTATACATTACTGCATCCTCCTATATTTGTAAATTTTAATTTATAGCAAGTTTTATTTATGTCTTTGATTTTTTTGGTTTTTACATCGTGCTCATGTCTCTCTCCCCACAATGAACCCTCCTTTTTAACAAAGGAAAATATATGCAGATCATAGTAACCTCCCCTCCCCCAGGCTCTGGATCCTGTCCAATTATGGGAGTGGTACACAAAATTGTTCTCTCTTTAATTCATTTTTCTTCCACTCAGAATTCATTCTGGAAAATTTTAGACTAAAGTTTGTAGCTAGTTCCCTGCCAATGTGGGCTGATACTGTGCCAGGCTCATAGTAGGAGTTTAATAAAGACTTATTGATTGCTTTATTTCCAAGATCATCTGTTCAAGGTAACAATGGCATGGAGGACCAAAAAACCTTTATTTCACTCCACAAAGCCTGAAGAAGATGTAAAAACTCAGAAATTGTCCATAAACAAAATATAAAAAGAGATTTTTCATAGCCCATAAAGAATGGGTGCTCCAACGGATCTCTCTTGGCCCCAAGGCCCTTACTGAGCCATATTCCTCTACTCCTTTGTAGACTCTTGGTTCCGCATCGTGGTTTTACAATTAGAGTCTCTTCCAGTGCTAAGTTTGTTATCCCATGAAATTTCCCTTTGGACCCAGATTATCCAAACAACTTCTTTCCTCTATATCATGGCCTTCATTCTTTAAAACTGCTCTGTCAAGAATTAGGAACTAAGTGCATGATTCTGTTCTACCTCTAGAAGATTCATTGCTCAGAAGAGTTTCCTTTTCTGGAGAGAAGTTTGGATTCCTGAACTCTTGAACTTGGGCATAGAATCAACACAATCTCTTGTAAATTGAATCAGGGGTCACCCAAGAAATCTTTGTGTAGAAGACTATGTTCTAGGATTATGTCAGCTAGCAAATCATCTTATTTGGTTAGAAGAAAAAATGAAAGAATTCCAAAATTTGGGTTACTCTTGAGATTAACCACAATGCTGGCACTGATCAGAAAATCACTTTCTTTTGCCTAAAAATCCAGATTCTGAGATCACACTGTTTAGGATATGCCCTTGGTTCTAATTAGGACACAGTGCTTCAAGAATAACATCACCCATGGACTTCCCTCTTAGAACATGTGAGAAAACACATGTCTACTTCTGCCATGTCTCTCCAAAGTCACTGTTAATGGCAGCTGGTGGTGGTTGCAGTCCCAACTGTTGTTTCTCTCCAGAAGAAGAATGGAAGGGAAAGTGTTGAAAAAGGATCCAGAGTTCTCAATGAAGATTCCCTTTTAAGTTACCCAGTTACCCAGGAGGTGGCTCCTTCCAGTGGATTCTGAGTATCCAATAATCCAACCTGACCAAATAAGCTTGTGATGGTCTCAAGATTAATATACCTCATCACTGAATTCTCTTCTTCAGGAGGTACTAAGAGACAGAACCAAAACAACTAGTTCTTTTTTGCCATAGCCTCTACACTGAAGATTTAATGAGAAAACCTTTTGTTTTCTCACCAAAGAGCTAAGGATCATGTCCATTCAATGTATAAAAACATGCTATTAAGTCCCAAAATTACTCTCCACAGGATCATAAAATTCAAATAAAAGGTTAACTCCTAGTAAGCTCATCAAGTTGATTGTGAAACCTTCTTCAACCATTCTATTATACAATCAATAAAAACCACTTGACAGGAACCATCTGAGAATGTGTGAAGCATTTTGCATTCATAGTCCCTCATCTCTCTATCAAAATATTTCTTCACTGGAAAATACTTCTTCACTGGAACTAAGGTTTGTCACTATAATTAATTATTCAGAATTCAGCTTTATTTTTTGTTCTTTTAGTTTAATTGATTATAATGTTATGTATGTTGTTATCTTGGTTCTAGTTACTTCTTGAATCAATTCACTCAAGTTTTCTTATGTTTCCCTGAATTTCTCATATTTGTCTTTTTTTATGGTGCAATAATATTCTTTGCCACCTATATACCACAATTTATCCAATCATTCCCCATCAATGAACATCTATTTGTTTCCAGTTTTTGTTGACACAGAATGCCGTTATGAATATTTTGGCATATATGAAGTATATATTTTGGTAAGTATAGGAAAATATATGAACACACATATTCTGTCTTTAATCTTCTTGTGAGATAAACTAGATAGAGAATCTCTGGGTGAGTATAAGCAATTTAGTTCTTTGTTTCTTTGTTCTTTCTGTATGTGTTCAATCCTCTTTTGTCCATTTCAGAGAGCAGTCAGATTCATTTAAATACCCATTCCTTCTACACCTTTGATGTTTATAAATTTATCTTTTTATGTGCCCCAGTAGTGACAAATATTAAGTTTTAACCTTTCTTTCTTTTTACACTAGTGTATTCATTTTTATCTTCTTTTTTCTTTTTCTTCTCTTCTTGAAATCCTCAGAACCCAATAAATTCACACTTAAATCTTCTGTTTTTCTTATTTATCACCTTTAATAATCTTTGAGCACATTCAAGTTCTGAAAGAAACACTTGTTTCTTCTATCCCCATTAAAATGTTTTCATTGCCTTATGCCAGATTTCATTCCAATTATTCAAATAAATTTAACATACTAGATTTATATAGAATCTTGTATGTGTATTTCAAAGTTTTTCAGCTTTAATCTTGTCATAAAAAATACCTGAAAGTTCTACATTTCATTAAAGATCCATTTTTCCTTGTTGAATTATACTCAGATATGGATGGTAAGATTTCTTTTTTCTCTAAATGTGGATCTTTTGCCTTTGGAATATCATATTTTAAAATCTAGTGTTTATGGTTAGAAACTCTCATATTTTTGTGATCCTGACTGTAGTTCATATTTTTTTCTAGATGCTTGAAATATTTTTTCTTCTTTGGTATGGAAGTTCTGAATTTTGTCTACCACATTCCTGGGACTTTTCCTTTTTGAGGTGTTTCAGGAGGTGACCAGTGGACCCTTTCTAGCTTTATTTTGTTCTCTGGTCTAATGGATCTGGGAAATTTTCACCTTTTTTGAAAATTTTGAAAATATAGGCTTCTTTTCAGTCATAGTATTTCAGGACTTCAGTGATTATTAAATAGTCTTAGATTTCTGTTTTTGTTTCTGGAGGCAATCAGGATTAAGTGACTTGTCCAAGCAGCTAGGTAGTGCAGTGAATAGAGCACCAGCCCTGAAGTCAGGAGGACCTAAATTCAAATCTGGCCTCAGACACTTAACACTTCCTGGCTGTGTGACCCTGGGCAAGTCACTTAGCCCCAATTGCCTGAGAAAAAAAGTGACTTGCCTAGGGTCACACAGCTAGTAAGTATCTGAGACTAGATTTGAACTCATATGCTCATGTTTTATACAATGCAACCCCTACCTGCCCCATCAGATATTTTAGATATCAGACATTTTACAAGTTGCCAGATGGCTCAGAGGATAAGAAATATTTGAGTTCTAAGTCAGAAACTTACTAACCAGATAATCCTGGGTGGGTCACAACCACTGTTTGCCTTAAGTCACTGGAGAAGGAAATGGCAAACCACTACAATATCTTTATCAAGAAAACCCCCATAGATAGTATGATCTATATGTTCTCAAAAATATGGATGTGACTGACAATTTTACATTTCTTTTACTTTTCAACATTTTGTTCTAATATTTCTTGCTATCTTATAGTTATTTATTTCTGTTTGATCTATTCTGGTTTTGAAAGAAGTAATTTCTTGAGTAAGGAGTGGAGCCAAGAAAGCAGAGTACAGGCAGAAACCCAGAGAAATTTTCCTAACGATTCCCTCAAGACAACTTTAAAATAATGCATCAAATCAAATGTCAGAGTGCTATCAGTAATAAAAGCTTGGAATGAGATTTTTTTTAGCCCAAGACAATATAGGCTGTTAAAAGGAGAAATCTGTGATATCAGGAGGCTGACCCCCAATATACATGGAGTAAACAGCAGTGGAGATAGCTACAACAGCAGCAGATTATGGGGTTCTTAGTTTAGAGATGTTAAGAGGATTGGACAACAGCTCAGAAAAAGATGACTATGAATCTTGAACTGACAAGGAATTATATGCTATTTAGTAAATTCATTATCCATGTGCTTTTCTAGGTCACTATTCCAGGCCAGAGAGGAATACATTTATAAGAGGGCATGAACACTAACCAAATTCCAGAACCGAGAGCACCAACACTTGCATCAGCAGGGGAGCAGAGGTCCTTTTGGAGTAAAAAACAAAGGGCAGAAAAAGCAGTGACCACACCTCTCTTCAGATCACACCATCCTGGAAGCAATGGCAGATACCCCAGAACTGGCTTTGAAAAGAACAGCATGAAAAATCCTGAAACTTGACAGTGCCACCCAGATGAGCAAAGGTAAACTCTAACATAAAGTCAAGAAATAAGCTGGAAAAATGTGCAAATCACAACAAAGAATATGACCATAAAAATCTATTGTGGTGATAGGTAAGCTCAAGGCACGAATTTGAAAGAAGAAAATGAGGTGAAAATAGCAAAAGCAAAGTCTAAAAGAAAAAATATGCAAATCACAAGTCAAATGAGAACTGATAGAAGAGCTAAAGAAAAAGATAAGAAAGGAAGAGAAAAACTTGGTAAAGAAAAATGAGAATTATGCAAAAAATATTATGAAAATTAACAACTTTTTTAAAAAAGGCACAAAAATACTGAAGAGAGTAACATCCTTAAAAAGAACAGAATTGGCCACCTAAAAACAGGTACAAAACCTTTCTAAAAAATAATTCCTTAACAATTAGAACTGGACCAGTGAAAGCTAATGACTCCAAGGGACTTCAAGAAACACTAAAACAAAGGCAAAAGAATGAAAAACATGGAAGAAAGTATGAAATATCAGTAGAAAAACAACTGACCTAGAAAACAGATCAAGGAGATATAATTTAAAATTATTGTAAGCTAGGATTTAAAAAAAAGAGCCTAGACATCATCTTTCAAGAAATCACAAAGAAAAACTAAACCATTATCTTAGAACAAAGATATAAAATAGAAATTGAAAAAAATCTAAAAATTATGTCCTGGAAGAGATACCACCATAAAAACTTTGAAGAACATCACAGCCAAATTTGAGAGATCCCAGATCAAGGGAAAGATATTGCAAAAAGTCAGGGGGGAAAAAGCAACTCAAATACCATGGAGTCAGTCAGAATTGTATAAGATTTAGCAGCTTCCATGTTAGAGTAATGGGGGGCTTGGAGTAGGATATTATGAAAAGCAAAAAAGTAGATATTATCACTAGCAATAACCTACCTAAGGTATTATCACTTGAGAACTTGAAGGATCTTCAAGGGAAAAAATGGACATCTAATGAAGTCAAGGAATTTTAGTCAATCCTGCTAAAAGGACTAGAACTGAATAGAAAACTTGACATTCAGATAGAAGATACAAGAGAAGCCTAAAAATGTAAACCAAAAAGAATTATCATGAGACTTCATAAGTTAAATTGTTTATATAAATTTATGGTATGATAATACATTTAATAACTAAAAAAATTTTTCATTATTAGGGCAGTTAGAAGATTCTTTGTAGACAGAGGCCATAGGAATGAGTTAATTATGTTGATAAAAAGTTAGAAACAATGAAGGAGTGAGAAGGAAGGATACAATGGAAAAAAGGTGAAGGTACCAAGATATAATGTCTTTCCTTTGTCTGAGATCAGTATTGCTTTATATCTGCTCTCGTGTTTGAAGATCAAATTTTCTGTTCAGCTTTGGTCTTTTCATCAGGAAAGTTGGAACACCCCTATTTTATTGAACTAAATTTTTTCTAATTTTTCCCCTGAAAGATTATGTTTAGTTTTGTTGAATAGTTGATTCTTGGTGGTAATCCAAGTTTCTTTTCCTTTCAGAAATGATATTCCAAGCCCTCCAGTATTTTAAGGTAGAAGCTGCTAAGTCCCTTGTAATTCTGACATGGTTCTTTGATATTTAAATTGTTTCTTTGTGACAGCTTGTTGTATTTTTCTTTGACCTATTAATTCTGGAATTTTGATTACAATGTTCCTTAGAGTTTTCATTTTGGGATCTCTTTCAGGAGGTGTTTAGTGAATTTTTCCAATGACTACTTTACCCTCTCATTTTAGAATATCAGGGCAGTTTTCTTTGATAGTTCTTGAAAGACATTGTCCACTCTCTCTCTTTTTTTTTTTAATATCATGACCTTCGGGTAGTCTAATAATTCTTAAATTATCTCTTCTGGATCTATTTTTCACATTTATTACTTTTTCCCCATTTTCTTCTTTTTTCCCCCCTTTCTTTTGATTTTATTCGGCTGCTTCATGATGTCTTGTAGAATTATTAATCTATTTGCCCAATCCTAATTTTTAAAGAATTATTTTCCTCAGCTAGCTTTTGTACTTCCTTTTCTATTTGATCAATTTTACTTTTAAAGAAGATGTTTTCTTCAATGGATTTTTTTCCCATTTGGCCAGCTCTAATTTTTTAAGGAATTGTTTTCTTCAGTAAATTTTGGTGCTTCCTTTTCCAAGCTGTTGACTCTCCCCCTCCCCCCTCATAATTCTCCAGCATAAATCTCATTTCTTTTCTCAACTTTTCTTCTATTTCTTTTACTTGATTTTGAATTCTTTTTTGAGCTCTTCCAAGAGAACTTTTAAGGCTTCACAAGTAGGCATTTTGACAATGTTGTCCTCTTCTGAGTTTGTGCTTTGATCTTCCCTGTTGTCATAGTAGTTTTCTATGGTCAGAGCTCTTTTATGTTTTTTACTTATTTTTTTATATGATTTCATCCTTTTAAAGTTGAACTCTGATCCTGGGGTACAGGGGGCAGTCTCCTAAGTGTCCTATGTTGGAGCCTGATCCATGGTTTCCATGCCAGGGCTTTAAATGATTTTTTATTGATGAAGAAGAGAAATAGCAGATCAATAAATTGGGCAGGAAATTAAAAAAAAACTGAAAAAAGAACAAATTAAAAGTCCCCAATTAAACTCCAAATGAGAAATCCTGAACATCAAAGGAGAGACTGATAAAATTGAAAGCAAAAAAACTCATTGAAGCAGATCAATCATTGCTTAGTTTGACTTAAAAAAGAAAGAAAAAAGAAAACCACATCACCAGTAGCAAAAATAAAATGAATACCACCAATAAAGATGAAATTAGAGCAATTATTAGAAATTATTTTGTTTAGTTATGTCTCAATAAAACTGATAATCTAAGTGAAATGATGAATTTGTGCAAAAATATAATTTATATAGATTAAGAGGAAATAGAATACTGAAGTAATCCTATCAGAAGAAAAGAAATTGAATAAGTCATAAAGGAGCTCCCTAAAAAAAATCCCAAGGATCAAATGATTTAAAATTTAATTTTACCAAATATTTAAGGAACAATTAATCTCAATACTATGTAAAATATTTGAAAAAAATAAGCAAAGAAGGAATCCTATCAAATTTCCTTCTGTGACACAAATATTGTTTTGATGCCTAAATCAGGGAGAACAAAAACAGAGAAAAAAAACTATAAACCAATTTACTTAATGAATAATAGTGCAAAAATTTTAAATAATGTTATCAGTGGGATGTATTAGGTAGGCAATATACAGTAATAAATGTACATAATTAATCTAGAGTTGTATAAATCCAAGCTTTTGGTTATAAGAACTGTTTGTTGAAATTTGCTAGAAAAACTGGAAAGCAATTTGAAAAAAACTTTTTTAAAACTTAGATAACAAATAGAAAATGAAAAAAAAATTAGAAAAAAACAGAAAAAGAAAAAAGTTCTCATGTGCACAACAGAACATAATAGAGAATTCAAAATATGAGAAAATAAATTTCCATTTCAAGACAGCTTATATAATAAATATAATACATTGTATTCTCAACTATCCATCTTTTCTTTACTTTCTTATTCTCTGCTGTGCACTTTTTACTTTATTCTTTTTTTCCCTTTCTTTCCTCCCTCTAGCCCAAGAAGGGCAAGTAAGCATGTATATATTTGTGTGTATATATATATATACATATACATATGTTTACATAGATATCTGTAATCATATACATATATACACATATACATTCTGATTTGGGGGATAATATCATTCTTTTTAAATCCAAGTTTTTCCACATTTTTCTAAATTCACCACCTTATCATTTTCTACACTACAGCAATATTCCAACCTTATACTATCTAGCTATTTTAAATAGTCTATAACAATATTGATTAATATGTCTAACTTGTAGTGTTTTCCTATTTTTCTCTTTTGACTAAGTCTGTTTTAGCTTTAACTTTGAGATCAATGATCACTACACCTGTGGGGTTTTTTTAATTAAATTTCACTTCTAATCATTGTTATTATATTTGTGTGTATTTCTGTCCTATCCCTGCTGACTCCTTTGTTTTACTTTGACCATCTACCTTGCCTTGCTATTACTTAACCTATCCCTCTCCAGAATTCCTCCTTTATCCTTTCCCACCACCCTTTCCTCCCTCTTTATCTCATTCATATTAATCTACACATTGTTCTATACTCCCCTGTTGTATTCCCTCACCCTTTTATTTCTTATTAAATTTAGAAGACTTTTATGCCTATAAAAACACACACACATACATACATACATATACAGTTTCCTTTTTTTTAAATACATTCCCAATGTGAATAGGATTCCAGAACTGCCAGCTCTCTCCCCCCATCTAATTCTTCTGTCAGTTCTTCTTGCTTTCCTATCTCATTTGTATAGCCTAATTACCCTTTTAACTTCTTGGTATATGGTTTTGTTTTTTAAAATCACATTATACTTAGTCTAGTATATTACTAGTCTAGTAATTGTCTAGTAATTAATGATATTTTAGATATATGGTTTAGATTTCCACATATAAAACATAAAATAGTTTGTCCTTATTGAGTCCTTTGAAATTAATATTTGATGTTTACCTTATATTTCTCTTGGACCTTGTATATCAGATTTTCTATTAAGTTCAGGGTTTTTTTTGAAACAAAATCCTCAAAGTCTGGCAATTTATTGAATGTTCATTTTTTTCTACTCAGGATTATGCTTACCTTTGCTGGGTATGATATATATATATATATATATATATATATATATATATATATATCTGCCACCATAATTCTTTTGCTCTTCAATATTTAATGTTCCAAGACTTGGGTCCCTTTAATATAGTTGCAGCTAGTTCTTGTGTGAATCTAATAGTGGCTCAGTTTTATTCAATTTTTTTTCTTTTTGCTCATAATATTTTCTTCTTGATCTGGGGGTTTCAGAATTTAATCATGTTGTTCCCACAACATTTTCTTGTAGTATCTATTTTAGGAGGTGATTAGTGGATTTTTTTCTGTTTCTACTTTCCTTACTTGTTCTAACACTTTAGATCAAATTTCTTTAATTATTTTGTGTATTATATCAAGATTTTTTTGTGGTCATAGTTTTCAGATAGTCCAGTTATTCTTAGTTTTCTTCCTTTCTGATCTATTCTCCAGATAAGTTGTGTTTCTTAGGTTTCACATTCACTTCTATTTTTTCATTCTTTATAGTTTGTTTAATTATTTCTTGGTCTCTTGTATTTTTACTAAGTTCCCCTTGCCCAATTCTAGTTTTCAATGAGCAATTTTCTTCCTTAAGATTCTGAATATTCTGTTTTAGTTGTCTGACTTTTTTTTTTTTACATTATCTTCTTGGTTTTTTTGAATTGTTCCTATTTTTGTTTTTTAGTTTTTCCTCAATTTCTCTCACTTGATTTTTAAGGTCTTTTTTGATTTCTTCTTTGAATTCTTTTTGGCTAAGTGACCATTTGATCTTACTCTTTGGGGTAGGAGATGAATTTTTGAAATTTCAATATCCTCCTCTGAAGAACTCTTGTCTTCTCTCTTCTCATAGTAACTTTCTGTGGTGGGTTCTTTCTCCTTTGCTGGCTCATTTTGTTGCAGATTATTAGTGTAATCACCTCTAGTCCTGGGGTCTGGGGGATGGTACCTCAGCCCTCAGGTCCTCCTTCAATTCCTTCCTCTGGCCTAGAACCTGAAACCAAGAACTCCATTCTCCTGGAAGTGCCCACAACCAGCAACATCCCTGGATTTCTTCTGCACTCAACAGGTGTGTGTATGTTCCTTCGCTCCTAGGGCTGCTTCTGGTCAGCATGCCTGGGCCTGGCATTCCTTATCAGCTAAGGTTCCCCAGTCTATCTGGGAAGTGAAAATTCCTGTTAGTTTCAGGGCTCTCCTGCTTGTTGTCTCAGTGAAACTGCTTGGGTGTATTTATGCTTTTCCTGGGCCAAACCTCCATTCTGATTTCTTTCTTTGGATCTTCTCTTATTGTTGTAGAAGGACAACTGTTCTGCTCCAAGTCTTACTTGTTTTTAATATCTCTATATTTACTTTGAGATATAATTTTGTCTTGTTTATGGGGAAAATCTGAGAACTTGGAATTTTCTGACCTATTCTGCCATCTTCCAAGAATCTTCTCTGAAAAACAGTTTAGGGGGGCGGAGCCAAGATGGCGGAGAAGACACACGCGACTTTCTAAGCTCTTCTCTTACCCTCTTTATCAATATTATATCGAGCCTCAAAAATAGTCTTGACTGCTACAATTCGTAAAGATAAGAAATAGAACAACTCACCGGCGAAGAAAATCTGCAGTCTCGCCAAAAAGGTTGGTTCCGGGGCCAGGGGAGATCGAGCAGACAGGGAGAGAATTGGTTCCGAGGAGAGTCTCAAACCGAGGGAGAAAGCACAGATCTCAGCACAAGCGCGCAGCCCCAACCTGCAGTAGGGCTTTTCCTTGGGGCAGTTGTGATCCTGCACCGCAGGGAGGCGACCTCGGTTAGCCTCCAATCTGCACAGTGGGGAGCTCGCTTGGGGCCATAAGAGCTTTTCAGGGCGATTTGCATTGGGCAGAGACACTGGGGCAGAGTTCCAGGCGGTCTGCAGTCTGTGCTCAGCTGCTAATACTCACAGTCCCACAAGAGGCTCCGGCCTGGGGCAGTGACACTTTCACCACTTAGTCTCTAGCCGAGGGCAATCGATAATCCACTCAGCCCTACTAAGCAGTTTGATAGCTCGGCCAGTGCTGAATCCACTTCCTGTTGGGGGAAGGGAAAACTCTCACTCGGAGCACTCCATACCTTGAGCGAAATCGGTTTACATCTCTCCCTGCTCTGCAGAGGAAGCTGGTAACCCCCTTGCCTAGGAGACCTACCCTAAAGGCTTTAAAACATGAATAAAAAGATGAAAAGAACGATCGACAGCTTCTATGCAGAAAAAGAGCAGGTCAGCAAACCTGAAGAGACCTCAAACAGCAAAAATGCATCAGACTGTCCTCTTTTACATAATGCTCTCATAGAAGAGACCATTAAAAGTCTCAAAAGAGAGTTAGAAGATAAATGGGAAAGGAAAGAGAAGCCTTACAAGAGAGCAACAACTTCCTGAAATACGAATTGGAAAAGTTAAAAAATTCCCAGGAAGTGCAGGGAAACAAAATTGGTGAATTGGAAAAAATAAAAAAATCTCAGGAAAGTAAGAATTGTGAATTGGAAAAAATAAAGAATTCACTAGAAAGTAGGATTTGTGAACTGGAAAAGACAAAGAACTCGCAAGAAAGTAGGATCTGTGAATTGGAAAAGTCAATAATTCACTAAAAAAATTAGTGAAATGGAAAAAATTCCAGACCAAAACAATACATTCAAAACTCAATTGGACATATACAGAAAGAAGTAAAAAAGCTAATGAAGAAAATAATTCTTTAAAATTAGAACTGAACAAATTGAAACTAATGATGCATTGAGACAGCAAGAATCAGTCAAGCAAAACCAAAAAATGACAAACTGGAAAAACCATGAATTATCTACTTGCTAAAATGACAGACTTGGAAAATCGATCTAGGAGAGATAATCTGAGGATTATTGGACTTTCCGAAAACTATGATGAAAAAAAAGAGCCTAGATACTATTTTACAAGAAATCATCAAAGAGAACTGCCCAGATGTAATAGAATCAGAAGGTAAAATAGGCATTGAAAGAATTCATCGAACACCTTCTGAAAGAAACCCTAAAATAAAAACCCCAAAGGAATATTGTGGCAAAATTTCAGAACTATCAGATTAAGGAAAAAATTTTACAAGCAGCCAAAAAAAAACCATTTAAATACCGAGGTGCCACAATAAGGATCACCCAAGATCTGGCTGCCTCTACATTAAAGGAAAGAAGGGCCTGGAATATGATATTCGAAAGGCACAAGAACTGGATGCAGCCAAGAATAAACTACCCAGCTAAGCTGAGCATTTTCTTCCAGGGAAGAAGATGGAATTTAATGAAACAAATGAATTCCATTTGTTTCTGAAGAAAAACCAGAACTAAACAAAAATTTGATCTCCAAGAATAGAACTCAAGAGATGCAGAAAAAGGTAAAAATAACTCTTGAGAATTGTATTTGTTGTGGATATACAAAAAAATACATGTAAATTTGATAGTACTGATATAACATAAAAAAGGGAAGTAGATATGGAAAAGGGATGATGGCAGAATAAGGTGGGAAGGAGGGATAAAAGAGGAAACTCACATCCCACAAAGAGGCTAAGGAAACTTATCATATCTGAGGGAATTTAGAGAGGGGAGGAACATTGTGTGAATCTTACTCTCATCAGAGTTGGCTCAAAGGAAAAATAATTGACATTTGTTTTAGAAAAATTCTCTCTCGCCTCATTAAAAACGGGGAGAGGAAAAGGGAAAAGAAAAGAGAATAAGGGAAGGAAGGGGAAAGACTCAAAGGGGGAGGGGGATTATAAAGAGGATAAGTATCTGATACAAGAGGGGTACATAAGTTTAAAAGGGAAAGAGGGTTGGGGAGGCAAGAATAAGTAAAGCACAATCTGAGGGTTATTAGGATGGCAGGAAATCAGATTTAGTAATTCTAACGTAAATGTGAATGGGATGAACTCCCCATAAAGAGGAGACAGATAGCAGACTGGATCAAAAGTCAGAACCCTACAATATGTTGTTTACAAGAAACACATTTAAAGCAGGGGATACATATAGAGTAAAGGTAAAAGGCTGGAGCAAAATCTATTATGCTTCAGGTGAAGTCAAAAAAGAGGGGTAGCCATCCTTATCTCAGATCAAGCAAAAGTAAAATTGATCTAATTAAAAGAGATAAGGAAGGAAACTACATCCTGCTAAAGGGTACATAAACAACGAAGCAATATCAATATTAAACATATATGCACCAAGTGGTATGGCACTCAGCTTCCTAAAGGAGAAGTTAAGAGGTTGCAAGAAGAAATAGACAACAAAACTGTAATAGTAGGAGATCTCAACCTTGCACTCTCAGAATTAGACAAATCAAACCACAAAACAAATAAGAAAGAAATTAAAGAAGTAAACAGAATATTAGAAAAAATTAGGTATGTTGGATCTTTGGAGAAAATTGAATGGAGATAGAAGGGAATATACTTTCTTCTCAGCAGTTCATGGAACCTATTCAAAATTGACCATATATTAGGACATAAAGACCTCAAAATTAAATGCAAGAAAGCAGAAATAGTAAATGCTTTCTTTTCAGATCATGATGCAATAAAAACTACATTCAACAAAAAATTAGGGGGAAATAGACCAGAAAGTAATTGGAAACTAAACAATCTCATCTTAAAGAATGATTGGGTGAAGCAGCAAATTATAGATACAATTAATAATTTCACTCAAGATAATGACAATGATGAGACATCATACCAAAATTTGTGGATGCAGCCAAAGCGGTAATAAGAGGGAATTTTATATCCTTAGAGGCTTACTTGAATAAAACAGAGAAAGAAAAGATTAATGAATTGGGCTTGCAACTAAAAACTAAAAAGACCAAATTAAAACCCCCAATCAAATACTAAATTGGAAATTCTAAAATTAAAAGGAGAAATTAAAAATATTGAAAGTAAAAATCTATTGAACTAATTAATAAAACTAAGAGTTGGTTCTATAAAAAGCCAATAAAATAGATAAGCCTTTGGTAAATCTGATTAGAAAAGGAGGGAGGAAAATGAAATTAGTAGTCTTAAAAATGAAAAGGAGAACTTTCCACCAAGGAAGAGGAAATTAGAGAAATAATAAGGAGTTATTTTGCTCAACTTTATGCCAATAAATTTGATAACCTAAGTGAAATGGATGACTACCTCCAAAAATATAGACTTCCCAGATTAACAGAGGAGGAAGTAAATTGTTGAATAGTCCCATTTCAGAAAAGAAATAGAACAGGCAATTAAACAACTCCCTAAAGAAAAATCCCCAGGACCAGATGGATTTAATGTGAATTTTACCAAACATTTAAAGAACAATTGGCCCCAATGCTATTAAATTATTTGATAAAATAGGGAATGAAGGAGTCCTACCAAATTCCTTCTATGACACAGACATGGTACTGATACCTAAACCAGGTAGGCTGAAAACAGAGAAAGAAAATTATAGACCAATCTCCCTAATGAATATTGATGCTAAAATCTTAAATAAGATATTAGCAAAAGACTACAGAAAATCATCTCCAAGATAATACACTATGATCAAGTAGGATTTATACCAGGAATGCAGGGCTGGTTCAATATTAGGAAAACTATCAATATAATTGGCCATATTAATAACCAAATTAACAAAAACCATATGATCATCTCAATAGATGCAGAAAAAGCATTTGATAAAATCCAACATCCATTCCTATTAAAAACACTTGAGAGTATAGGAATAAATGGACTTTTCCTTAAAATAATCAGCACTCTATTTAAAACCATCAGTAAGCATCATATTAATGGAGACAAACTGCAACCATTCCCAATAAGATCTGAGTGAAACAAGGTTGCCCACTATCACACGTTATATTTAATATTGTATTAGAAACGCTAGCTATAGCAATAAGAGCTGAGAAAGAGATTAAAGGAATAAGAATAGGCAATGAGGAAGCCAAATTATCACTCTTTGCCGATGACATGATGGTATACTTAGAGAACCCCAGAGATTCTGCTAAAAGTTATTAGAAATAATCCACAACTTTAGCAAAGTTGCTGGTTATAAAATAAACCCACATAAGTCATCAGCATTCTTATATATCACTAACAAAATCCAACAGTCAGAGTTACAAAGAGAAATTCCATTTAAAGTAACTACTGATAATATAAAATATTTAGGAATCTATCTGCCAAGGGAAAATCAGAAACTTTATGAGCAAAATTACAGACCACTTTTAACACAAATTAAGTCTGATCTAACCAATTGGAAAAATATTAAATGCTCTTGGATAGGGCGAGCAAATATAATAAAGATGACAATATTACCTAAACTAATCTATTTATTTAGCGCTATACCAATCAGACTCCCAAAAACTATTTTAATGACCTAGAAAAATAACAACAAAGTTCATATGGAAAAACAAAAGGTCAAGAATTTCAAGGGAATTAATGAAAAAAAAATCAAATGATGGTGGCTTAGCTGTACCAGATCTAAAACTATATTATAGAGCAGCAGTTACCAAAACATTTGGTATTGGCTAAGGAATAGATTAGTTGATCAGTGGAATAGATTAGGTTCAAGGGATAAAACAGTCAACAAATATAGCAACCTAGTCTTTGACAAACCCAAAGATCCCAGCTTTTGGGATAAGAACTTACTGTTTGATAAAAATTGCTGGGAAAATTGGAAACTAATATGGCAGAAACTAGGCATTGATCCATACTTAACGCCGTACACCAAGATAAGGTCAAAATGGGTTCATGACCTAGGCATAAAGAATGAAATTATTAATAAATTAGAGGAACATAGGATAGTTTACCTCTCAGACCTGTGGAAGGGGAAGGTTTTTATGACCAAAGCAGAACTAGAGATCATTACTGATCACAAAATAGAAAATTTCGATTATACCAAACTGAAAAGTTTTTGTACAAACAAAACTAATGCAGACAAGATTAGAAGGGAAGCAATAAACTGGGAAAATATTTTTACAGTCAAAGGTTCTGATAAAGGCCTCATTTCCAAAATATATAGAGAATTAACTCTAATTTATAAAAAATCAAGCCATTCTCCAATTGAAAAATGGTCAAAGGATATGAACAGACAATTCTCAGATGAAGAAATTGAAACTATTTCTAGTCATATGAAAAGATGCTCCAAGTCATTATTAATCAGAGAAATGCAAATTAAGACAACTCTAAGATACCACTACACACCTGTCAGATTGGCTAAGATGACAGGAAAAAATAATGATGATTGTTGGAGGGGATGTGGGAAAACTGGGACATTGATGCATTGTTGGTGGAGTTGTGAACGAATCCAACCATTTTGGAGAGTAGTTTGGAACTATGCTCAAAAAGTTATCAAACTGTGCATACCCTTTGATCCAGCAGTGTTACTACTGGGATTATATCCCAAAGAGATTATAAAGAAGGGAAAGGGACCTGTATGTGCACGAATGTTTGTGGCAGCCCTTTTTGTAGTGGCTAGAAACTGGAAACTGAATGGATGTCCATCAGTTGGAGAATGGCTGAATAAATTGTGGTATATGAAAATTATGGAATATTACTGTTCTGTAAGAAATGACCAACAGGATGATTTCAGAAAGGCCTGGAGAGACTTACACGAACTGATGCTAAATGAAATGAGCAGGACCAGGAGATCATTATATACTTCAACAACAATACTAGATGATGACCAGTCCTGATGGATCAGGCCATCCTCAGCAACGAGATCAACCAAATCATTTCTAATGGAGCAGTAATGAACTGAACTAGCTATACCCAGAAAAAGAACTCTGGGAGATGACTAAAACCACTACATTGAATTCCCAGTCCCTATATTTATGCACACCTGCATCTTTGATTTCCTTCACAAGCTAATTGTACAATAATTCAGAGTCTGATTCTTTTTGTACAGCAAAATAATGTTGTGGTCATGTATACTTATTGTGTATCTAAGTTATATTTTAATATATTTAACATCTACTGGTCATCCTGCCATTTAGGGAGGGGGGGGTGGGGTAAGAGGTGAAAAATTGGAACAAGAGGTTTGGCAATTGTTAATGCTGTAAAGTTACCCATGTATATATATCCTGTAAATTAAAGGCTATAAATAAAAAAAAAAAAAAAAAAAAAAAAAAAAAAGAAAAACAGTTTAGCAGAAACTAGACAAAGACCAATTTTCACATTGTAAACAAAGAAAATGATTTAGGGTTTATTGTTATTGTTGTTTTGGGGGTACAAATGGGGTTAATTGACTTGCCCAGGATCATAGAGCTAGGAAGGACTGGATTTGAACTGAAGTCCTCCTTACTTCAGGATGATGCTTTATGTACTGTGCCATCTGCCTGACCCAGATATATGATTTAGACATAAAGGGTGATATCATAAGTAAATTAGGGGAGCATAGAAAATTTTATTCATCAGACCTATGGATAAGACAAGAGTCTGTGATCAAATAAGAAATAGGCAGGGATCATAGACAGCAAAAATGAATAATTTTGATTACTTGAAATTAAATTTTTTTTTAGCATAAAGCCAGGAGAGCCAAAAGTAGAAGAAAAACAAGAAACTGGGGGGTTAGTAATAAAAATCCGCTGTAAAGGCCTCATTTCTTAAATATATATAAAGTAGAAGAAAATTTATGAAAATATAGAACTTGCACCTAAGGATGCAAGTAGGCCTTTTTTGGAAGAAAGTAAGTCTATCTATAGTCTTATGTATGACATATGTGTATATATATATATATATATATATATATATATATATAAATGACATATATGTATGACATATACATGAAAAATGCTCTAAAATCATTATAGGTTACAGAAATACAAATTAAAATAACTCAGGCCTATCAGGTTGTACAGAAAAGGAAAATGATAAATGCTGGAGTAGATGTGGGAAAATAGTGACATTAATGCATTATTGGTATTGTCCAATCATTCTGGAGAACAATTTGGAACTATGCCCAAAAGGCTATAAAATTATGCATGTCTATACCCCAAAGAGATAAAAAAAGATAAAGGATCTATATATAAATATATACATAGATATGTTTTTATATACACATATATTTATAGCAACTCTTTTTTCTGGTGTCAAAGGATTAGAAACCGGGGGGGGGGGATTTTCATTAATCAGGGGATGGTAGAAGTTCTGGTATAAAATTATAATGGAAACTATTGTGCTATAAAAATGATGAGAAGAATGATTTCAGAAAAACCTGGGAAGACTTATATGAACTGAAGCAAAATGAGGTAAGCAGAATCAGGAGAAAATTTTATGGATAATGGCATGATTGTAATAATAATCCACTGTGAAAGACATAGCTACTTTTATCAAATAATAATCCCAGACAATTCTGAAGGACTCATGGTGAAAAATGTTACCTACTTTCTGGAAGAAAACGGATGAATTCTGACAGGAAATTGAAGAATATTTTTTTAAACTTTGTTTTTCTTGCCTTATGGAAATGCTTTTCATGATTTCACATATATAATTGATATACTGCTCACCTCAGTGAGTTGGGGTGGGAATAGAAAAGAATCTGGAATTCAAAATTTAAGAATGAGTGTTAAAAATAAATTTTAAAAAATTAAAGCTTACCACTTTCTCTTTTAGTTCCTTCTTTTCCTTCTGATTCTTTCCTCTAGAATCTTTATTTCATTTCTAAAATTTCACTTGCTTTATTTCTTCAAGATATTCATAGGATCCTTGTGGTATATACATTTTGCTTTTGAATTTCAGCTTGCCATTGTTAAGGAGTTATTCTTTCTTTTGGAAGATCTTTGAATTTACATTAAGTTCTGATATTGGTTGACATTTTCTTTGATTTATTCATCTCTCAGGTTTTTGATCTTGAATTGGGGTTTTATGATAGAATCAAGTACTTCTTGCTACGTTTTTGTGTAGAGTGATAAATAGGTCTTATTTGGTCTTACCTTGGATCCTCTGGTTTCTTGTGCTGACCTATAACTCTTCGAGTTAACTCCACCTCCATATCTTTGAAATTCAAGCCATTTAAACTTGGTCCTTTTTTTATATCTCAGGAAAAAGTGCTCTCTGAGGCCTTAGACCTGAATTATTTCTATCTGATCAACTTAGTACCACTGTGCTGGTCTCTGTTCGTTGCCTGCTGTTGCTCCTCAGAGCTTCCACAGTCCCCAGGCTAGGACTTTCTGATAAATCTGATGCTTTTTGACCACCCTAGCTCTTTCTCAGTATAACCATCCATTCTTGTTGCATCTAAACACAGATCCTTGCTGAATTGTGCTCACACTCACTTTGCTAGAAATAAATGCCCTCTTATAGCTGGTAGGTTTCTGGATTACTTTTTAAGCAATTCTGGAATAAAAGAAATCACTCATTGTAGTTTTTCACTATTTTTAAGATCACTTTATCCCATGTGAATTTTGTTTTTCCGGAGTTTGTATGTGGGAGCCAAGAAGTATGTCTCACATTCAGTCAACTATCTTGGAAGTAATACCTCCCCCTCTCACTTCTTGCATTCTATTGGAAAGATAGTATTATTCCTTTAATCTGAACAGTTAATTGGGAACTGAGAGAAATGAGCTTGCTTAATTTAAATGGGTCTTCTCTCAGACCTACTCACTTGGTTACCACCAACCCAAGTACATACATAATTCATACCTTTCAATTCTTCTTTGATGTGTTTATTTACTCGAGTTACAATGATCACTACTCCTCTATACCTTTGTAGATTTTAAGTTTATGTGACTAAAAAATTCATTGCTCTATAGCAATAGCCTTTCCATACTTGGCTAGCTTGATCCTTAGGCAGTTTATATTACATTATTTATATTTAATTTATGTAATATTATAACACAGTTTATCACTTTCCAGACTGGAGGTTGAATACTACTTCTGCCCCTGGCAGCCTAAGTGACCTTTGACAAGTCACTTAAATGGTCTGTCTTCAGTTTTCTCATCTATAAAATGAGATAATTAAACTAGATGTTTCTGATGTTCTTTCTAGTTTTAGGTCTGGAGGCCAATAAGTTTATAATCTTTTTAGTTGTTCTGCACTTGCCTTCCACTGGTCAGGCCTTGAAGGAATCAAGGTCAATACTACACTGTGATGAAGCACTGAAGAAGGGCTCAAGTGTAGGATGTTTATATAACAAACACACATAGAATATAAATATGCTTAAAATAGAAAAGTAATCAAGGTCTTCCAGAGAATTCTCATTTCTCTTTGATGCACATTTCATTAGAACTTTCACCTGAGTGAGAGCTGAGGTATTGAGAATTTGGATTTCTCAGCACTAATGCCTTTTAGTTCATCTCTAATCACCATGGCACCACTGTGCCATTTTCTGGCCATTGCCTGCTACTGCTCCTCAGCCCTTCCAATGTCTTCACAATAGTGGTTATCAAGAGTCCTGCAGTAGTAGTAGGAGCCATGAAATATTCCACTAATAAAACTAAGGTTAAAAAATAATAATAAAACTCAATCCATAATGAACACACTGTTGCCCAGTGATCATATCAGTGCTATCATTTTTGGAAAGTCAGTTGTCCAATGCATCCAGTTACCATTCCTGTGACTTCCTACTCCAAAACATCCCTTTCCTTCAAAGGAAATATATATCAACTCAAATTATGATATGTGAGTTATTAAAGCACTATAATACTATAAGATTTGATGAAGGGATTTATTATAGAAAAACATGAGAAGAAATGAACTGATGCAGTTAGGCATGTAGAAGAACAATTTATTAAGTAATAACATTTTAAAGACAGTTAAAGAAATATAAAGACTTACAAAACCTGATCAAAGCAATGATCAATTGCTATTTCAAAGAACTGTTAATGAAACATGCTATCCACCTCCTGATCAAGAAGAGGAATAACCAGAATGTAGACTGAAAAAAAAATTTGAATAATTAAATCTGAGAATTTATTTATTGTTTTTGTTTTCCAAAGATGATAAGGTAGCATGAAGAAAAATTGTTTTTTGTTAATTGAAAAAAAAATAAAAATCTGGATTAGAGAGGGGAAAAGAAACAAATATAATCACACATAAATAATAAAAAATAATCCTGCCCTTTCTGGCTACCACTTATTTATGTGTTACAAAGAGAGCATGTACTCTCTCTTTTCCTATTTGTATCACTAGCACTTAGAACAAGGTCTAAATATTAAATGTTTAATAAATACTTTTTTCATTCATTTAATCTGGAAAGCAAAAGGTGCCCAATAGTGAAGTAGCCAAATTAATCACTCTTTAGTTATAGTTGATCAATAAGAGTATAAAATATGAAAACAGAGTTTAAGATGTAGCATGATAAAATCTTCAGAATACAGGTCAAGTGCTAAAATGAAGATTTATGTATTAGATTTAGAAGGAACTTTAGTGATTATCCAATACAATTCCAACATGGTGCAGATGAAGTACTTGAGACCCAGAGAACTGAAATAAACCAAGTTTGCATAGTCTGTTAGAAGAAAAAATAAAGTTGAAACCTAGATTTCCAGATTCCTAGTCCAGAACATTTCCTACTATGTTACATAAATCATTAAAGTCTGCAGACTATCAAATGAAATAAGTAAAATTATTAAAATATAAAAGCAGGTTCCCACAATTTGCTGCTGGGAGACATCCTACAGATTTTCTGATCCAATTTCATTATTTTTTTTAACATGAATATAGTATAGCCCAGCGAGGGTGAAATTATTTATTCAATGTCACACACTAAAGGGGTCTTAAACCCAGACAAAGCAAATATCAATATTTTTAATCTTTCAACATAAGTATTCTTGAAGAAACATAGCAAAGTATAAAGATATCTGCTCTTAGAGTCTGGGACTTTTGTTTCTAGGCCTGATTCTGTCACTCCCCAATAGTGTCAATATGAAGAAGTCGATTCTTCTTCATAGACTTTAGTTTACTCAATTGTAAAGGAGATAGTGAGTTTAGAATAGATGTTCTCCATGGATCTTGGTGCTTTATTTAACTTTAATAAGCCTATCATTTCATGGGGGGAAATTATACAGCATGGGGAAAGGGTAAAAACCCACTCCATATCTTCAGATTTGTTGATTGTCAGTATATGCTACTAGGATCATAGCAACATTGGCCAAGAAAGTACTGGGATCACCAAATGGAAAAGGAATTTAGAGAAGGGAGATTAAGCTACAAGTTGAATGGAAATTCAAAACATCTCTGTTCAATGATTTAGATTTGTCATTAACTATTCCACAGTGGCTCAAGAGGTCAGAGGACCATTTCCTGAATTCTATTTAGAACAACACAAGGCAGGAGGATTTGCCCATTAGGAGGACAACAGGAAAAGAAAGAAGAGTTAGGAGAAGGAAGAAAGCTGTAAAAAATTCTAATTGGGAATTTCAAGTCCCTACCAACTAGTCCCCATCAATTTAAAAGAGACTTCTGTTGACCTCAACTATTAGCTAGTTTTGAACAAGGCTGATCAAAAAAAAATTGTCTTTATGTAATTCGAATATTTCTGTCTCTAGTAGGAATGCAAATATAATGTTGTTTTTTCCCTTTTGATTATTATGAACTCTGTAACTACAAAAGAATCACATTTCGTTATATAACTATCAGGAAAAGGGGAATTTCTATTATTTACTGCTAAGGATATTTCTTTTATACATTTAAATGAAATTTCCAATACTACCCCAATTTTCTGGTGTTCCTTTTTGAACTGTTTTCTTATCCCTTATATATATATTAAAAATAAGTCATTGATACTTCTTATTTTCATCACTTTTTTAAAGATTCAATTACTTTTTAACATTACTATCGTTATTCTTCCAGTTGACCCAAGCTCTCACAACCTCCCTCCCAAAAAAAAAGCTTTTTCATGTAACAAATAGCTATAATCATGCAAAACAAATCCATACTTTGCCTATGTCTGGAAATGTACTCATTCTTTATATTTTCTAGTCCATCAACTCTCCACCAAGAAGCAGGAGATATGCTTCATCACAAATGTCCTGGGGTGATATTACATTGATCATAGTACTTAAGTCTCTCAGTTATTTTCTTTTATAACAGGGATTAGAAAACTGTAGCCCTTGTGCCATACAAAATCAAGTGATGAGTACCTGTGGGCTGTAGTTTGTCAGTTCCTGCTTTAGAATATTATACTCACAAAAATTGTTTTTCTGGTTCTGTTCTCTTCAATCTCAATTATTTCATACAAATCTTCCCAGACTTTTCTGAATTCATCCTTTTCACCCTTTTCTTATAATCTATTACATACATGTACCCTAATTTGTTCAATCATTCTGTATTTGGATGAACCCCTACTTTGTTTCCATTTCTTTACTACAATAAAAATGTTGCTATAAACATTTTTTTAAATGTATAAGCCCTTTTTTTCTATTTTTCTGCTTTTGGAATATGTATGTAGTAATGATATTGTTGCATAGAAAAGCATGCATGGTTCAATGATTTTAGGTCTAATGACAAATTGCTTTCTAAAATGATTGGACCTCTTCATAGTTTCACAAAGAATGCATCAATGTCCTTGTAATCCCAGAGGCCCCATAATGAATAACATTTTCCATCTTGGTCATCTTTTCCCATCTGATGAATGTCAGATGAGCCTCTAACAGTTGTTTTAACTTACATGTCTCTAATTATTAGAGATATGACATGTTTTTTTCATACTCTCATTAATAGCTTACCTTTCTTTTGCTTACTGTTTATATACTTTTAATGTTTATTAATTAGGTAATTATTCTTGTACCTTTATCAAAGAAATTTCTTATGATTTTTCAAGTTAATTGTTTTCCTTCTATTTTAATAGCATTTGTTTTATATGCATAGAAATATTTCAATTTTATGTAATAAAAACTATTTAATTTTCTTGATCTTTTCTATTTTTTGAATGATCAAGAATGCCTTTTATTTATTCTAATGAAAGTTATCTTCCATTCTGCTCCTCTAATTTGTTTATGATGTGATATTTTATAGTCGGGTCAGCCTTTTGGAGTTTGCTCTGGTACATGATATGAGAAGATGATCTAATTTATATCACATTACTTTTCAATTTTCTCAGAAACTTTTGTGGTTTTCAAATAGTCATTTCTTAGGGGAAACAACGCCACTGTGTTTGGTTCTAGTTATTTTTTCACTGATTAATTTAATATTTTTAAATTGAGCCAAATTGTTTTTGATGATTATTATTTTGTAAAAATGGTTTGATATCTGGTGTTACTAGCCCCATGACCTTCTCACTTTTTCCATTATTTACCTTGAAATTAATTACATTTTGTTCCTCCAGATGAATTTTGTTATTACTTGGACATTTTGGTATAGGACAATTTGGTATAGGAAATTTTAAAATTAATTTATGTAGTATTGTGATGTTTATTATATTAGCATGTTTCAACCATGAACAATTAATTTAAATAATCTAATTATTTAATTTTGTCTTTATTTTTGCAAAAGTGTTGTGTACTTCTATTCATACAAATCCTCAGTATCTTGGTATTTGAATTCCCAAATATTGTATCTATTCTGTAGTTATTTTGTTGCACGCTCTATTCATTAATCTTTTCTTTCTCTATTTTATTCAGGTAAACTCATAGAGATATTCCCCTAAGAACTGTGTTGGCTGCATCCCATAAATTTTGGTATGTTATGTCATTATTGTCATTCTTTGGAATGAAGTTATCTATTATTTCTATGATTTTTTGTTTTACCTACTCATTCTTTAGGATTAGATTATTTAGTTTCCAATTAATTTTTATCTATTTTCCCATAGTCCTTTAATATATGTAATTTTTATTGCATCATGAGCTGAAAAGGATACATCTACTATTCACACCATTCTGCGTTTAATTGTAAGGTTTTAATGCATTAATACATGATCAATTTTTGTGTAGGTTCTATGTAATACTGAAAGAAAAGTATATTCCTTTCTGTCCACATTCAATTTTTGCCCAAAGTCTATCATCCCTAACTTTTCTAAAATTCTATTTACCTCCAAAACTTCTTTCTTATTTATTTTGTGGTTTTATTTATCTAGTTCTGATAGAGGAAGGTTGAAATATCCTGCTAGTATAGTTTTGCTATATATTTCTTCTTGTAACTCTCTTAACTTCTTTGAAATGTGGATTCTATACTACTTGGTGTACATGTTTAGTAGTGATATTACTTCATTATCTTGCCATTCTTTAGCAAGACATAATACCCCTCCATTTCTCTTTTAATTTGATCTATTTTTGTTTTTGGTTGATCTGAGATAAGGATCACTACCCTTACTTTTTTTTTCTACTTCAGCTGAAGTCTGACAGATTCTTCTCCAGACTTTTACCTTTACTCTTCATGTATCTCTGCTTCAAATGTGTTTCTTGTAAACAACATATTGTAGGATTCTGTCTTTCAATCCAGTTTGCTATTTGCTTCCATTTTATGGGAAAGTTCATCTCATTTACATTCACATTTAAAATGAGTAACTATATATTTCCTACCATCCTATTTTCTCAAGTTATACTTTTCTCTCTCCTTTCCCTCTTTCCTGCTTCACAGTGTTTTGCTTCTGACCACAACTTCCCTCAATGTGCCCTCTCTTTCTTCAGCCCTTCCCCTCTTTCTTAGCCTTTTCCCCTTTTACTTCTTCCCCCCTTCTATAAGCCTTCCCCTTTCCTTTTACCTTTCTCCTTTTACTTCCTCATAGGGTGAGTCGAGTTTCTATATCAAATTAAGTACACTATTCCCAATTTAAGCCAAATCCAATGAGATTAAGGTTCAAACAATGCTCACCCCCCTCCCTTCTTTCCCTCATCTATAATAGGTCTTTTTTTTTCTTCTTTATGTGTTATTGTTGTAATTTACCCCATTTTACCTCACCTTTCCTTTTCTTCCAATACAATCTCCTTTTTTACTCCTAGTTTCTTTTTTATATCATCACATTAAAGTCAATTTATACCCTTACTTTCTAACTATATTCTTAACAAACATACAATTTTTAGAAGTTACATGTATCATCTTCCCATGTAAGGATGTAAACATTTTAACCTTTAAAAATAGTTTTTTTCTTCCCTTTTTACCTTCTTATGCTTCCCTTGAGTTCTGTATTAAAGATCAACTTTTCTGTTCAATTCTGCTCTTTTCATCAAAAATAATTGAAAATCTCCTATTTTATTGAATGTCCATCTTTCCCCTTGAAAGATAATACTTAGTTTTACTGAGTAGTTAATTATTAACTGCAGTCCAAGTTCTTTTGCCCTCCAGAATATGATGTTCTAGGTCTTTTGATCCTTTAAAATGGAAGTTACTAGGTCCTGGGTAATTCTGATTGTGGCTCCTTGACATTTGAATTATTTCCTTCTGGCTGCTTGAAATATTTTCTCCTTAATCTGATAATTCTGGAATGTATCTTCAATATTCCTTGGAGTTTTCATTTTGGGGGCTCTTTTAAGGGATGATTGGTGGATTCTTAAAATGGCTATTTTATCCTCTTGTTCTAAGATAACAGATCAGTTTTTTTTTTTTTTTATGATTTCTTGAAAGATGTTGTCCAAGCTAATTTTATTCATTATGGTTTTCATGTAGCCCAATATTTCTTAGATTGTCTCTCTTGGATCTATATTTCAGTTCAGACATTTTTCCAATGAGATATTTTACATTTTCTTCTTTTTTCCCACTTTTTGGTTTTGTTTGACTGACTCTTGATTTCTTATTGAGTCCTTCACTTCCATTTGTCTAATTCTAATTTTTAGCGAGTTATTTTCTTTAATTAGCTTTTTAAACCTCCTTTTGTATTTGGCCGATTGTACTTTTAACAGAATTCTTTTGTTCACTGGATTTTTCCTCCCATTTCCCCAATTCTATTTTTTAAGGAGTTGCTCTCTTTTTCCATTTCACCAATTCTAATTTTCAAGGCATTGTTTTCTTTTTTCCATTTTGTCAAATCTATTTTTCTAAAAGTTGTTTTCTTTTACACACACACACCCACACACACACACACATTTCCATTTCACCAAATGTATTTTTTAAAGCAATTGTTTTCTTCAGTCAATTTCTGTGTTTTCTTTTCCAAACTGTCTTGCAAAGCTCTCATTTCCTTTCCCCATTTTTCTTCTAACTCTTTTAAGATCTTTTTTGGATTCTTTTAGGAGAGCCTTTTGAGTTGTATGGTATGCTGCATCCACCCTTGCCCTATTGAGACAGATCTTTCCTGAAATCCTTTCAAGATATTTTTGCTGGAAATTTTTTACACTTCAAATATTTGTGGGTTCTGTTACAAATCCATTCAATGGCTTGATCTAGTGTTAATTCTGAGGGAAGCCAACAAGAGCTCAAAGTCCTATCTATTTTCTGCCATCTTGGATCTGACCCTGTCTGTAGTTATTTTTAATAGAATCCTTGTTTCTATATCTTCCTGTAGCTTTTTAATATGTCATACAGAAAAGCTACTGATTTTTAAGAATTATTTTACATCAACTGCTTTCCTGAAGTTAGTGTTTATTTTTGTTTTAATTCTATGATACAATCTTTATATTTTTCTTAATCTGTAGAATCTTTAAGCATAATGTAGTTTATCTTCTTATCTTTTTAATCATATCTAATTTTGCTGTTTTCTGCCCAAAACCAGAGGTGCTACTTTAAAAAAAAATTCACCATAAGTATGATTTCTCTAGCTCCTCAAATTAACACTGTATGAATCTTAGCATTTCAAATCGTTGGATTCTTCTTTCTAATCCAATTTGCTCCCCTCTTTCATTTTTTAGGTGAATTCATCGTATGCATGTTCATATGCATGACCATTATAAGATGGTCAATTATGTATTTCCCTCCATTATAATATGTTCATATTTGTTCTTCTTTACAAAAAAAAAGATAGAAAAAGAGAAAAAAGAAAGAATTGAATTGAATGGGGTGTGGTCCTATTCTTCTATCTTTTCTTTCTTGTTTAAGTCCAGACTTCTATCTGTTAATCTTACAGTTTATCTCTTTAGATCCATCTTCTATGATCAACTCTCCAAAACTGAAGTTTTCCTCATGACTATTTCCTTTTCAACTCTCTCTCTCTCTCTCTCTCTCTCTCTCTCTGTCTGTCTGTCTCTCTCTCTCTCTCTTTCTCATCTCCTTCCCTCTATTTCCTTGTCCTACCCTATTTCATTTTTGAGCTTGATTTTTTTGTCTTACCTCTTTCTTTTTTTAATAAAGCCTTTTATTTTCAAAACATATGCATGCATAGTTTTTCAACACTGACCCTTGCAAAACTTGTGTTGAAATTTCTGCCCCTTACCCTTACCCCTCCCCAGAAGGCAAGTAATCCAATATATGTTAAACATGGTAAAATATGTATTAAATCCAATATGTGTATACATATTTATACAATATATAGGTGCACTAGAAAAGTAAGATAAAAAAGGAAAAAATGAGAAAAAATGCAAGCAAACAACAACAAAAAGCATGAAAATGCTGTATTTGATCCACCCTCAGTTCCCACAGTCCTCTCTCTGGGTGTAGAAGGCTCTTTTCATCACAAAATCATTGGAACGGGCCTCAAGAGGATGATAGATTTTTAATTTAAACTCTATCTTTGTATGTTTTTGTTTTATTGTCTTCTCTGTGGTCTTGATGCCAATGACTGCTGATTTGAATAGGTTGGTTGATATGAGACCCTATCTTTTGCTTCCCCTTACTCTCTTAGTATTCCCCTATGTACTCTAACATTGTCTGTTTGTCTTTGCCTTAAATTATCCTCAATTGAGAGTTGTTTTTGTCTTTCTTGTGGTCTTAGTGGACCATAATAGGAGATCACTTTGTTCCTAGGATTCTTGTACCATCTCCTATAACCTCATTTGCTTGTATCTAGGTACTGAGTTGGGCACTGTGACTCCCAACTCTTGGAGGAATGCACAGCTAGGATTTATCTCCCTATGCAATGACCCATAGGAATTGGTTCTATATCCTTCTTCTGTTCTGATAGGATAGAGTCAAGATCTGGCTTCAAGTCCTTGATAAATGGAATTTGTGCTGGCTGCCTTGTGCAAAGAACTGGCTGGCAATAGATCCATATGTGGGAATTCACACAGGCTTTCTTGGCTTGGCTTCTACCTCCTTAGACTTCCACATTTGTCTGCACTCTCATTGGCTTCCCTTGTGCAGCTCCACACTAATCTTTTTGGGTTTCTGGACTAGATGAGGGCAAATATTGCTATGTATTTTGTTTTGTTTTGCTTTATCATTTGCCTTTTGGGTTCTTTTCAGATATAGTCTGACTATTGTTCCTCTTTTATGCCATTATCTTAACCATGAATCAATACAATCATATCCAGTATTGTAATATCCCCTATCCAGTTTTAAGTTTTGATGTGATACCAGACTTTACTTAATTGCCACCTCTTTAAAGAAATTTTTCCTAAATTGTTAGTGTCATCCCACTATATTTTGCATTTATTGTATATTTTGGTGAAGGCTGGATTAGTGAATAAAGACACTTGAACCAGGGAGACCATTCACGATGCTTCTGTAAACGTTAGGTGATGATAATGATTTTCATGGCCTTATCTTCCCAGTAGAATGTAATCTGCTTAAGGGTAGGAATGAATTAATCTTTTTTCCCTTTAAATCCTAAGTACCTAACAGTGCTTGGCATATAATAGATCATTCATAAATGTTTGGTGAATTTAAGTGAATCAAAATAGTGATACAGGTAGGTTTTCCAGAAGGTTTAGCAGCACCCAGAGAACCCCAACTTCATGAGAACCATGCACTGCTGCCAGCCAGGCCAGACTTCCCTTCCATTGTAGCCACCTGAAAATCCCTATGTATAAAGTGTTACAAAGGCCATACTTCTTTCTGTGAGCTCAGCTGTTATGAGAAAGACAAAGACCACCTTTAATCTCCAAGAGAGTTTGCAACTAAAGAGTGAGTGTGTAAAATGGAAAAAATTGAATGTTCTCTTGATGAATGAAACAGTATGATCATTTGCCTGTGGAACCCATTAAATTTTCCTCCATTTATAGTTTGTGTTGGGGCTATAAATTTCTGGGAGGGAAGTCAGGCAAGACACATTCAGTTTTTCTTTTAGGGGCTGGTATTTCGCTGCTCTTTCAGTATGTCTCATTTAAACCACTTCCACTGCCATACTAAAATCTCCCATCACCTCTTGCCTTTTGTAATTGAACTCTGATTGGTCAGTGTCTGGCAGTGTCGCTTAATAAATATAAGTGAATTAATTAATTAATAGATAAGTCTCCCCATCTCAAATCCCTTTTTATTCTAGTTCTTCCTCTATTCAGATATTCAAGTGATTTTTTTCTAAAGTACAGGTTTTACCATATAAATCCTCCTTTCCTCCATTCAATAGACATTGGTAGCTCCCTATTACCTCCAGGATCAAATATAAAGCCCACCCATTGTTTGGCTCTTAAAGCCCTTTATAACTTGTCGCTTTTCTACTTTTATAGTATTTTTTTTTACAGCCTTCATGCGTCCCCTCTACATGTCACTCCATTTCCTGACTACATTTTATTTGTCTGTTCCTCATGTCTGGAATTTCCTCAACTTCCTCTTCTCTGCCTCCTGGCTTCCTGACTTCTATAAAGCATCAATTCAAATCCTCCTTTCTGTAAGTAGTCTTTCCTAGGCTCCTTAAAGCTAGTGCCTTCCCTCTTCAATTACCTCAAGTTTATCTTGTTTATATCTCATTTATCGATAATTGTTTGCATGTCTTCTCCCACATTAGATTATAGGTTCTTTGAGCCTATAGACAATTTTTGTCTTCCTTGTATCCCCAGGGCTTAGCACAATGATTGGCGCATAGTAACCACTTAATAAATGCCAGTTAACTTGACTTGAGTTTTTCATACGTTCGATTACCACTGATCTTATTTGTAATTGCCAACCCAGCCTGCTTTCCCTCTGAACAAGGATTTGGAAGCATTAGATGTCTACTAACTATTCTTTGTTGAATTTTTTCTTTCCCCAGTGAAGCAGATTTGAGTGTTGAAGGAAAACAGAAAATTCAGGGAGGGAAAAGAGGTTGGTTGGTTTTATCTTCTTGCTCTGATGGAGAAATTGCTAGGGGCAGGTACCATATGTCACAACCTCTAACCTATTCCAGTCATGTTCCTAGACTGTCCAGCTGTTCTAGTCATAATTATTGAAACTAAGTCCCAGGGAACTTTGTGGTTTTGGAAATACTCTGGTCTCTTTAGATCTTTACTACTGTTGTTATAGCTGATTAGGACCCTGGCAGCCTTCTGTTGGTCTCTTGAAAACTGTTGTAATTCTCATTCATCATGGAGATGGGCCAGCTGCTTGAAAGCCTGACTTCAGGAAGGCAAGGCTCTTTTTGGAGGAGCTGTTCATTGCTGGTTCTGACCTTGGTGAGCCTAGATATTAAGGCCAAAGGTATTGACGGTTCTCACAAGCACTATATCCACTGGTATATAAAACAATACTTTCCTTTTCAAAATAGAATGATCTATTTTCATTTTGTGTCCTTGATCCATAATCCAAATTACTTGTCTATGTTGTGTTCTAAATCTGTGGATGTCATTTTCTATTTGCACCCCAGCACATTGTCATGAACAATCATTTTCTGAAGATTTTATGAAGAGAACATCCCACAATGTGTTTTTAAGTATTCAAATGCATTCCAGTCTTAAAAGTTAGTTTGCCTATATCAGGACAAGTTATATTATTTGACTGAACTTTAAGTACTGAACAGAAATGGACTTAGTCAGACGTTCATAGAGTTAGAATTGTAAGGAATCTCAGGGGGTATAACCTCATTTTACAGATGAAGAAACTGAGACTCAGAAAGTCTAAGTGACTTGGTCACACATGTACTAAGTATCAGAGCCAGGATATGAACACAGGTGTTGTGACTCCAAAATTATCACTCTTTATTATTGTCTCATGACATCTGATTCAATCCTTTTATTGCACAGATAAGGAAATGGAAACCCAGAGTAATGAAGTAGCTTGTTTTAGCTCACACAGGTGACAGAGTCAGGATTAGAATTGAGAACCTCTGATTTCAAATCCAACATTTTCCCAATAATTTACCCTACAATCATTTTCATTTTGCCAACCACACTGAAGGTTAATCATATTGTTGAACATACACATATTTTGTATGATACTTCATGTGTTTTAAGGCACTTTCAACCAGAAGACATTTATACAGGGCAATAAAATCACATTTATAATTGAACTACTTTTTTTGAATTACTTTTCACTTAACTCAAAAGTAACTCAAATATTCCATAAACTGGTATTACAAATACTTTCTATATAATAACCATTGTGAAGCCTTTGTATATAAGGCTTGAGAATGGATACAATTCTTTCAGGAACTGGAATTGCAGGAAGTTCATTGAGGATGGAGAATATTTTTATGGATTTTTTTGGTCTTTGTCTCACAGATACCTTAGATGAATTATAAATGAGGAAATGATTCCTTCTTTCTCAATTCCTTTTAGATATTTTTGTCATTTTGGATTGGTCTAGGTCCAGTCATTATATGAGCTTTTCCTCTTTTTACCTCAGTTCTCTGGTATATATGTATGTATACAATATAGGGTAGGGCTATGAGGTTTCTAAGGATTGCTTAGTTCTTAAATGCATGAAAGTGTGATTGATAGAACTTTCTTTCTATGGTACCCAGCTATGTTGCTACGTTTTCTATGTTGCTCTCCTGAGCTACTCAAGAAATGGTTAAAAAAAGAATCATACTGCCTTGAATCTAAACTGACTTGGGGAGGGTAAGACAGAAAGATGTATTTTTTATATTGTGCTAAAATAACTACTTGGAATGATTTACAAAATCTTATATTTAGCATGAACTTACATTGAGAAAGCAACATTGTTACCCTCCTCCATTAAGAATTCAATTTAATTCAATTTATCAAATACACCTACTAAGTACCTAGCGTTCTAAGTCTCAGATACTACCACCAATCAATTAGTCATTCAACAAGCATTTATTAAACACCTGCTAAATGCAAGGCATCATGCTAGGCACTGGGAAAACAAAGAAGAAGAATGAAACAATCCCTATTCTTAGGCTTATATTATAATGAGGGAGATCAAAAACACATACATAAATAAATATGAAATGAATAAATAAAAATATATGAAAAAAACTAAATAGAAGTTGTAACGCCTGTCCCAAAGCCCATTATAACCCATTAGTATCCCTTTAATGATAGAGATGAAGGCTCCGACCTACGTTTGGGCAGAGCTAGGATGGAGTCAGTAAGAGGCAAGAGTTTAATTTTTCATTGTGGAATAGGTATTAGATGGATTAGATAGAACCAAGGTTCCTCTTTCCCCTCAAATGATAAAGTGATTAAAAGTTAGTTTGAACCCAGTCATATTCCCTACATAAAAAATATTGAAAGGAGAAGATAGATATATAGCACAGTATGCCTTCTCTTTGAGGAGAGCAAAGTGGTAACTTCTGACTCCAATCTCCTGCTTTCCTTCCTGATAGGAATACAAATTCTCCTTGAAGAAGGATGGGGGAGAGGAGGTTAGAACTGTCTTTTCTGGCTCCTCTTCAGTCACACAAGGGCAGTATACTCACCCTATATGTAAGTCCTATTTTACATGTAGGTCCCCTGGTAGTTACAAAGAAAGAGCTCTAACAATTAGGGGATCAGGAAAGGCTTCATGCAGAAGGTATTATCTAAAATACATCTTAAAAGAAGAGAGGGATTTCCTAATGCAGAAACAAGGAGAAAGTACATTCAAGCATGTGGGACTATTCCAGACAATAGGAGTTAGATGATATAATGTCATGTCTGAGGAACAAAGAAAAGGTCAATTTGGTTAGATTGTATAATGAAGGAAGAAGAGTAGGATGGAAAGATAGGTTGAGGACAGGTGATGAAGAATTTTAAAAGCTAAATAGAGGAATTTATATTTTATTCTAAAGGCAATAAGAATTGAAGTTGATCAAGGAGGGGAGTAACATGGTCAGATCTTTCCTTAAAGGAAATTATTTTGGCATTGGTATGTTCAATGGACTGAAACTCAAAAACCTGAGACAAAGATATAATTCTGAGACTTCTGTAATAATGTAGGTAAGAGATAAGCACTAGAACTAAGGTAGTAGCTCTATGATTGGAAAGAAGTAGGATGCAAGAGATGTTGTGGAACTCTAAATGGCAAGACTGGAAAACTTCTTACATGTGTGGGGTAAGGAAAATTGAATAGTGAAGTACAAAGCTGAGATTGCAAACTTGGGAGACTGGTGTCTTTTACAGAAATATGGGCATTTATTGGAAGAGAAAATGTAGGAGAACAAAAGAGGATCTGCAAGATAAGAACCATGAGGTACACCTAGGTAAAGGCATGATTTGAATAATGAACCATCAAAGAAGAATGAGAAGATATCAATATGAAGAAGTGATCAAAAGGAGAATCAGAAGACAGTTGTGTTGTGAAAATCTGGAGAGAAAAAAATATCTAGGAGAGCAGATTATACAAAAGTGTCAAATGCAGGAAATAGGATGAGAAGGATGAGGACTGAGAAAAATCACTAGATTTGGCAATTAAGTATTTATTGTTAACTATGGAGAGAGCATTCGCAGTTAAGTGATGACTTCAGAGATAGATTTCTTGATTTGTGAATTGGAGAGTAAGAGGATAGGAAATAGAGTCAACAAGTGAAGATGTTTTTATAAGAGAGTATGAGGAAAGAATAGGCAAATAAGAGGCAATATCTTGAAGGAGTGGTAGTGACTAGGGAAAAAATTAAAGAATGGTGGAAGCAAAAAATTGTGGTATGTGAATATAATGTAATATTACCACACTATAAGATAATTATTGTGATAAATGTAGAGAAGCATGGAAAGATCTGCATGAACCAAAGCAGAATGAAGTCAGATGAGTGAAGAAAACAATATGCTTAATGAGAAAACAATGTGAATTAGAAAAATACACACACAAATCAAAAATAAATGTAGCAAAACTACAAAGATTAAGTATGACTAGAAATAAGATTTATGAGGGGAGCCAAGATGGTGGAGAGGACACATATTTCTGACCCTCTCCTACAACCCCCAGCCTCTGAATTAGTTCTATACTTGCAGAATTCACAAATATTGGGAATGCAACAAATGACCAGCAGAAGATAATTTTGAAGATTTCCAGAAAAGGTCTGTTTCGATTGGAAATGGGAGGGAGGCAGCCAAGCACAAGTAGCTGAGTACAGATGCCAGCACAGACAGCATAGAGTCCTGGGACAGTGCAGACTCCACATGGTAGAAAATCTACAGGGAGGAATCTACAGGAATCTATAACAGTGTTGGCCACTCTGCCTTGGTTGTAAGCCAGTAGATCAGCAGAGAAATTGTAAACCATCCAACACAAACAGAAAAGGTAAATAGTGAATCTTGAAAGGCCAGAATCTCACAGGACCTGGCCATGTCCACCCAGCACCAGGCATGAATTATCATTGACCCAACATAGCCATGTCTCTTAAAGAGGAAGCTATTGTTTGTAGATGAAGCTTGGAAAACCTCTCCTGCCCTAAAAACAGACCTTAATTTTAAAAAAATAGAGAACTCTGGCAATAGACAGATTTATGGTGAAAGAGAAGAACAGATTTCAAACCCTGAGGAAAGTAAAGGCACATTGTCTCCAGATGAAGCCTCAAAAGATGATATAACCTGGTCCCCATCACACAAGCCTCTTCTAGAAGAAATTAAAAAGGATCTTAAAAGAGAGCAAGAAGAAAAATGGGGAAAGGAAATGAAAACTTTGCAAGAGGGTTTGGAAAAGGCATATAAGATAGATTTGACAAAATGGAAAAAAAAGCAATTCCTAGAAAAACAGAATTTGTGAAACAAAAAGGAAATTACTTCTTTTTTTTTTTATTTAATAGCCTTTTATTTACAGGTTATATATATATGGGTAACTTTACAGCATTAACAATGGGCAAACCTCTTGTTCCAATTTTTCACCTCTTACTCCCCACCCCCACCCCCAGATGGCAGGATGACTGGAAATTACTTCTTAAAAAACAGAATTTGTGAAAGACAAAAAGAAAATAACTCCTTAAAGAAAAGAATTTGTGAAATGGAAAAAATTCTATAGAACAAAAGAACTAATTTAAAAATTCAATTGGACAAATACAAAAAGAAGTAAAAAAATAAATGAAGAAAGTAATTCAGTAAAATTCAAAACTGAACAAATGGAATTGAATGACTCAATGAGACAAGAATCAGTCAAGCAAAACCAAAAAATGAAAAAATAGAAAAAAAATGTAAAATACCTAATTGAGAAAACAAGCAACCTGGAAAATAGATCTAGGGAAAGATAGTCTAAGAATTATTGGACTCCCTGAAAACCATGATAAAAAAAAAAGCCTAAACATTAATTTTCAGAACATCATCAAAGAGAACTGCCCGGATGTCATAGAATCAGAAGATAAAATGATCATTGAAAGAATTCACTGAACACCATCTGAAAGAGACCCCAAAATTAAAACCCCAAGGAATATCATAGCTAAATTTGAGAACTATTGAACAAAGAAAAAATATTACAAGCAGTCAGAAAAAAAAATTCAAATAGCAAGAAGCCACAATAAGGATTACACAGGACCTAGCTGCTTCCACTTTAAAGGATCGAAGGGCCTGGAATCTGATATTCCAAAAGGCAAAAGAACTTGGAATGTAGTATAAATTCCCCTGCTAAACTGAGCATTTTCTTTCAGGGAAGAAGATGGAAATTCAATGAAACTTGGAAATTCTATTTATTTTTGATGAAAAGACAAGTACTAAACAAAAAATTCGACCTCCAAATATATAACTCAAGAGAACATAAAAAGGTAAAAAGAAAAAAAAGTTCTTGAGAATTGTATTTCTGTTATGGGTATACACTGAGAGTACATGTATAATCTGATTTTACTGATATAATATAAAAAAGAAAATAGAGATGGAAAAGGGATTATAACAGAAAAAAGAGGGGAAATGGAGGTTAAATGAGAAAAATTGCATCTCGGGAAGAGGCAAAGAAAACATATTATAATTGAAGGAAAGAAGGGAGGGTGATGAATATTGTGTGAATTTTATTCTCATCAGATTTGGCCTGAAGAAAGAATATTAGATATATTTGGTTTCACAGAGAAACATCTCTCATCTTATAGAAAACTGGGAGGGGAAAGGAGAAAAGGGTAGGGTAGGCTAAGTAGAAGGGAAAAGAGAAATGGTAGGGGAAAGGTATAAGAAAGGAAAAGTATCTCTAAAGGGGGAGGACTGCAAGTAATGCTCATAAGTAAAATGCTGGGGAGAACAAAAAGGGGAAAAGGAAAGAGAAAAGCATAATTTTGGGTTAATAAAATGGCAGGAAATACATTATTAGTAATTTTAACTGTAAATGTGAATGGGATGAACACTCCCATAAAGTGTAAGCAGATAGCAGACTGGATTAAAAGCTAGAATGCTATAATATGTTGTTTACAAGAAACACATTTAAAGATGAGTGATAAATACAGAGTAAAACTAAAAGGCTGGAGTAGAATCTATTAGCTTTAGGTGAAATAAAAAAAAGCAGGGGTAGCCATCCTCATCTCAGATCAAGCAAAAGCAAAAACTTATCTGATTTTTAATCAGATAATAAAGGAAACTATATCTTGATAAAGGGTACCATAGATAATGAAGCAATATCAATATTAAACATATATGCACCAAGTAGTGTAGCATCTAAAGTCTGAAAGGAGAAATTAAGAGAGTTGTAAAAAGAAATAGACAGCAAAACTATAACAGTGGGAGCTCTCAACTTTGCTCTCTCAGAACTAGATAAATAAAACCACAAAATAAATAAGAAAGAAGTTAAAGAGGTAAATAGAATACTAGAAAAACTAGATTTGATAGATCTTTGGAGAAAAATGAATGGAGACAGACAGGAGTACACTTTCTTCTCAGCAATTCATGGAACCTATACAAAAATTGAACATGTATTAGGACATAAAGACCTCAAAATCAAATGCAAAAAGGCAGAAATAGTAAATGCATTTTTTTCAGATAACAATGCAATAAAAATTACATTTAATAAAGAGCCAGGGGAAAATAGACCAAAAAGTAATGGGAAACTAAATAATATCATCCAAAAGAATGAGTGGAAGAAACAGCAAATCATAGGGACAATCAATAATTTCATCCAAGAGAATGACAATAATGAGACAACATACCAAAATTTGTGGGATGCTACCAAGGTGGTAATAAGGGAAAATTTTATATCTCTAGAGGCTTACTTGAATAATATAGAGAAAGAAAAGATCAATAAATTAGGCTTGTAATTAAAAAATCTAGAAAAAGAAGAAATTAAAAAGACCCAATCAAATACCAAACTTGAAATTCTAAAAATAAAAAGTAAAATCAATAAAATTGAAACTAAAAAAATATTGAATTAATAAATAAAACTAAGAGTTTGTTTTATGAAAAACCAACAAAATAAACCTTTAGTTAATTTGATTAGAAAAAGGAAAGAGGAAAATCAAATTGTTAGTCTCAAAAATGAAAAGGGAGAACTATTCACCAATGAAGAGGAAACTAGGGTAGTTATCAGGATTTATTTTGCCCAACTTTATGCCAATAAATTTGACAAACTAAATGAAATGGAGGAATACCAAAAAAATATAGATTGCCCAGGTTAACAGAAGAAATAAACTACTTAAATAGTCCTATTTTAGAAATAGAACAAGGTATTAATCAACTCCCTAAGAAAAAATCCCCAGGACCAGATGGATTTACATGTGAATTCCACCAAGCATTTAAAGAACAATCAATTCCAATAATATATAAACTATTTGAAAAAATAGGAAATGAAGGACTCCTACCAAATTCCTTTTATGACACAGACATGGTAGTGATACCTAAACCAGGTAGGACAAAAACAAAGAATGAAAATTATAGACCAATCTCCCTAATGAATATTGATGCAAAAATCTTAAATAAAACATTAGCAAAGAGATTACAAAAAATCATCCCCAGGATAAAATACCATGACCAAGTAGGATTTATACTAGGAATGCAGGGCTGGTTCAATATTAGAAAAATTATTAGAATAAAGGGTCAAGAATTTTAAAGGAGTTAAAGAAGATAAAAGCAAATGAAAATCTAAAACTATACTATAAAACAGCGGTCATCACAAACATTTGGTACTGGCTAAGAAATAGAGAAGTTGACCAGTGGAATAGGTTAGGTTCCCAGAACAAAATATCCAATGACTATAACAATGTAGTATTTGACAAACCCAAAGGCCCCAGCTTTTGGGATAAGAATTCACTACTTGACAAAAACTGCTTGGAAAAGTGGAATCTAGTGTGGCAGAAAGTAGGCATAGACCCATATCTAACATCATATACCAAGATAAGGTTGAAATGGGTTCGTGATTTGGGCATAAAGAATGATTTTTCTTGTGTAACAAGAGAACTTTATAAATATGTATAAATATATTGGATCTAACATGTATTTCAACATATTTAACATATATAGGACTAACTTCCAACTAGGGATAGGGGTGGAGGAAGGAGGGGAAAATATGGAACAAAATGTTATGCAAAAGTCAATGTTGGAAAAATTACTTATGCATGTGCTTTGTAAATAAAAAGATTTAATAAAAAATAAAAATAAAGCATGAGTTGTAATTGTGATTCTGCTTACTACATAGAAATCTTTCCAGTTTTCTTGCTATTTTTAAAAAAAATAAATGTCATTTTGCTGTTGATTAATGAGTCTAGATTTTGTACTAACCCTCTATTTTAACTCTGTGGATTTTTGTTTCAAGTGTAATTTGTTATGTAAAAATATATTATTAAATTCTACTAGCTAATAAGTTCTCTCTTCTATTTGATGGGTAAGTTTATCCCATTCACATTTATGATTATTAATTTTGTATTTTCTTCCACTCAATCATCTTATACTTTTCCTTTCTGTATTCCTTCTTCCTTTTTACAAAGAAAACAAGTCATGAGATAAGAATGTCTTAGCACAAATGGTTATGTTGATGCAATTAGTTTCTGTTTCACTAACCCTCTTTTCTTTGCTTCAAAAAGAGCCTAATCACAGCTTTTTTCTCTTTCAACTTTCCTTTTAAAACACTCTTCTTAAACTCCCTTTATTCTTAGAGAATCTTTAGCTTATAACTAATTCTTTAGTCATATTATACTTTTACTACTATCCTTTACTCTCCTCCTTTTCTTTTTCCCTGGTCCCTGTTGCCTTATGAATTTTAATGTGTTTCTACAATAGTGTGTGTGTGTGTGTGTGTGTGTGTGTGTGTGTGTGTTAGGATATCTCCAGGTTAAGAAATTTCAAAGCTGGTTGTAGCTACTCTTTTGTCCTAGAATTGTTAGAAAATCACTAGAATTTATTGAATGGAATGACATGATCAGATGTGTGGTGGAAGATGGATCGGAATGGGAAGGAACTTGAGAAAGATAACTTGGTAGACAATTTCCATAGTCTAGGTAAGAACTGATAAGGTACTGAATTACAGTGATAACTGTCTAAATGTAGAGAAAGGGATATTTTGAGAGATGTTAGAGATAGACATGGCAAGTTTTACAAATATATGAAGGACAAACAAGAATATGGAATCAAGAATGACACCGAAATATTTGTAGCAGCTTTTTTTTAGTGGCTAAGAATTGGAGATTCAGAGGATGCCTATCAATGCTATTACCCCTCAGATGATCCTTAATTTCTTTTTTTTTTTCTGTTTTATAGATAATTGCCTAGAAAAAAATCTACACTCATTACCTCTACTTCCTCAACTTTCACTCACTTCTCAGCTCCTTAAAATATGAATCAACTGAAATTGCTATCTGAAAATTTATTACAAATCTCTTTGTTGCTAAATCCAAAGACCTTTATTAAATCCTTATAAATCTCAGCCTCCATGAAGTATTTAGTGTCATTTTCCCTTCTCCTTCTGTCTTCTGAAACATTCTGTCATTTCCTGGTTTTCATGAGAATGATCTCTCCTGGTTCTTTTACCTATCTGACTTCTCTTCAATCTTTTTTTGTGTGTGAGAGATCATTAACTATAACCCACCTCCAAATTATTAATATCCCTCAAGTTTCTGCTTTGGACTTCTTTTCTTTCCCTACATTGCTTGCTCTCATAGGTTCACTTATCATTGCTAAACCAATGATACTCAGACATATGTAACTGGGCCTTCTCTTTCTGCTAACCTCCACTTCCACATCATCAAAACATATTAGATCTCTCCATATGAATGAACTCCACATATCTGACATGGAACTTAGTCTCTTTTCTCCTACATCTATTCCTCCTCCTAATTCCCTAATTTTGTCAGAGGTACCACCATGTTTCTAATCATCCAGGTTTCCAATCTTAAAGTCATCCTGGTCTCTTCATTCTTCCCTATACCAACCACATCTAATCAGTTGTCAAATCTTTTTGATTCTATCTCTATAGCACAGTTCATTCCTTTTCTCCACTTGCATAGACACAACTTTAAAACTTTAACATCTTTTCTCTGGTCTGTTTCATAGCATTCTAACTGACACCTATGTTGAGACCTATGTTGGGTCTAACATAGCATTCTATCTTAAGTTTAAAGAACTTTAAAGATCTTCTTTAAAGACAAAGTTATGCTGGTCAATAAGAGTTGATTTCTGGGACCCAAAGTACTTCCTAGAAGAATTAAATAAATCAGTCAATGTGAAAAGAAATATTCAAATATTCCAATGACTGTAATCTTATTATACTTAATGTTTGTTCCAATTATGTAGAACCCATCCTATCCACAATTATTTATCCTACAAGATTGTTGTCTGTATTCTCCCTTAAATTTACCTCAAGAGATACACTCAATGTATTGAGGGCCTTTCCCTCCCTTTCTGTTTCATGAAGATACCAGCAGAACACTTAGACTATCTAATTAGCCTCATTCACTCTTGTTAAATGACCAAGTCATCTTTATTTTTTTTTCTGTACATTTCTTTAGTGACATCTTCTACTCTACTTATTTGAAGATTGATTATAAGTTCATGATCATTATATGCTTTTTTCACAGCCCTTTGGGATTGCAGTTTTTAATTCATGACACTGCTGTGTTCCATGACTTTCAGTCCCCAAATATCACATGTAAAATATTGATTTTAAAAACATGGGGTTTTGATTCTAGAAGATGTTTTGTGTGACTAAAGAAACTTTTCAATTTCCAAAGCTGATCTAGTCAGCTCTCTTCTTCCTGTTGAATTCTGGGTCCAACTCATTGTCTGAATTAGATAATTCTTATTTATCAATACATACACAGAAAGGACACAATCAGAAATGTCATCAAGTAATGTTGGATATGATTAGCCATGAAAGAGGATAAAAATTAATGTTGATCTAGCACTACAGGATCTAAGTTTTGTGTAGTTCACCACTGCTCCACAGTCAGGGCAGATTACTTAGCTAGGACTTAATTAGGGCAACCAGGATCAGGGCATCTCATGGAACATATGAGAAGGAAAGAGGTATTTTCAAGTTTCTGATTTCTTTCCTATCTCTGATGCAGAAATCATTAGAAAATAAGCTTTTCTAGCTTAAAAGAGATGATTCAAAATATGGAAGAGGCATACCAGAGGAGAGGGAAGTTCTTTTTAAGAGAGACTTTTAAGATAACCTTTCAGAGAGAATAGGGCAGAAAATCAGAGGATTGCCTTCACCCCCATCCCTGTCCCCAGTCTAAACCAGGCTTCCTGTTGCTTCTAGGATAACATTAAAACTAAAACAGCCTGACATTTAAAGCCTTTCACAATTTGACTGCAGACTATTTTTCCAGAATTATATCCCATTACTTCTCCTTACACATTTTGTGTTTAAGCCAAATAGATCTACTTGCTCTTCTTTATATGTGATGTGCCACTTTCCATCCCTGTACCTTTGTACTCTGCTTCCCATGGCTTAATTATTCTCTTCTTCTCTGAACCTCATGGAATCCCTCTCTTCCTTCATGAGGCTTTTTTTTCCCATTCATTGATGGTTTTTTCCCATTCTCACCCCAAATTATTATATTTGAGGGGATACACTTTATATTTACATATTTCTGTGTATATGTGTGTTTATATATATGTAGATATACACATACATGTGTGTATGATAGATACATACATTTATTATATACATTATATGTGTATATACCCAGCTACTAATAGAATATAAATTTCTTGAGGATAGGAATAGCATTTTTTTTCTTTGTATTTATACTACCTGCCATCCCTTCCTATCTTCTACAGCAGATTCTGTCCTCAATCATCCTCAATCTCTCTTGACTTTTCAATATTTTCCATCTAATGCTTACTTTTATACTGATTCCAAAAACCCCCAAATTTTCATTTTAAATAAGTTTTTATTGATGTTTTCTGTTTTTTACATCTTTATAATTTCCCCCAGTATTCCTCTATTTTCCTTTCCTAGAGACCATTTTATATAACAAAATAATAATATTTTCAATGAAAAAAAGAAGAGGAAAAATCACAACTGATCAATATATTAAAAAATCCAAGAACATGTAAAGTGTGCAATATCTATTGATTTCCCACCTCCATGAAAGACTAGGTTGAGGTTATCTTCCCATATCTCTTATTTCTTTTTTTTTATTAAAACTTTTTATTTACAAAACATATGCATGGATAATTTTTCCAGTATTGACCCTTGCAAAACCTTTTGTTCCAAATTTTTCCCTCCTTCCCCCCACCCCCTCCCCTAGCTGGCAGGTAGTCCAAAACAGGTTAAATATGTTAAAATGTATGTTTACTAAAATATATGTATACATATTTATGCAGTTATCTTGCTGCACAAGAAAAATCAGATCAAGAAGGAAAAAAAGAAAAACTAAGAAAGAAACAAAATTCAAGCAAATAACAGAAAGTGAAGCTGCTATGTTGTGTTCCATTGTTCCCATGGTTATCTCTCTGGGTATAGATGTCTATCTTCATCACAGAACAAGTGGAACTAATTTGAATCATTTCATTGATAAAGAGAGCCACATCCATCAGAATTGATCATTGTACAGTCCTGGTTTTGCTCATTTCATTTAACATCCATTCATGTAGGTCTCTCCAAGCCTCTCTGAAATCATCCTGCTGGTGATTTCTTACAGAACAAAAATATTCCATAGCATTCATATACCATAATTTGTTCAGCCATTCTCCAATTGATGGGCATCCACTCAGTTTCCAGTTTTTTGCTACTACAAAGAGGGCTGCCACAAACATTTTTTACATGTGGGTCCCTTTCCCTCCTTTAAGATCTCTTTGGATGTTTGTGGCAGCCCTATTTGTAGTGGCTAGAAACTGGAAAATGAATGGATGCCCATCAATTGGAGAATAGTTGAGTAAATTGTGGTATATATGAATATTATGGAATATTATTATTCTGTAAGAAATGACCAGCAGGATGAATACAAAGAGGCTTGGAGAGACTTACATGAACTGATGCTAAGTGAAATGAACAGAACCAGGAGATCATTATATACTTCAACAATGATACTTTATAAGGATGTATTCTGATGGAAGTGGATTTCTTCGACAAAGAAAAGATCTAACTCAGTTTCAATTGATCAATGATGGACAGAAGCAGCTACATCCAAAGAAAGAACACTGGGAAATGAATGTAAAGTGTTTGCATTTTTGTTTCTTCCTGGGTTATTTTTACCTTCTGAATCCAATTCTTCCTGTGCAACAAGAGAACTGTTCAGTTCTGCACACATATATTGTATCTAGGATATACTGTGACATATTTAACATGTATAGAACTGCTTGCCATCTGGGGAAGGGGGTGGAGGGAGCAAGGGAAAAAGTCGGAACAGAAGTGCATGCAAGGGATAATGTTGTAAAGAAATTTTTTTCAAAAAAAAAAAAGAGTTTATGGACAGTAAAAAATTAGACACCTTTAGTAAAAAAAAAAATCTCTTTGGGATATAAGGCCAGTAGAAACACTGCTGGATCAAATGGTATGCACAGTTTGATAACTTTTTGAGCATAGTTCCAAACTGTTCCCCAGAAAGGCTCAATCTGTTCACAGGTTCACCCACAATGTATGTATCAGTGGCCCAGTTTTCCCACATCCCCTCCAACATTGGTCATTATCTTTTCTGTCATCTTAGCTAATCTGACAGGTGTGTAGTGGTATCTCAGAATTGTTTTAATTTGCATTTTTCTGATCAATAGTGATTTGGAGCACTTTTTCATGTGACTACAAATAGTTACAATTTCTTCATCTGAAAATTATCTGCTCATATCCTTTGACCACTTATCAATTGGAGAATGGCTTGAACTATTACAAATTTGAGTCAATTCTCTATATATTTTAGAAATGAGGCATTTATCAGATCCTTTGGATGTAAAAATGTTTTCCCAATTTAATGCTTCCCTTCTAATCTTGTCTGTATTACTTTTGTTTGTACAAAAACTTTTAAACTTAATATAATCAAAATTATCTATTTTGTGATCAATAATGATCTCTAGTTTTCTTTGGTCACAAATTTCTTCCTCTACCACAAGTATGAGAGGTAAACTATCCAATGTTCTTCTAATTTGTTTATAATATCATTCTTTACATCTAGATCATGAACCCATTTCAACCTGATCTTGATATACGGTGTTAGCTGTGGGTGTATGCCTACTTTCTGCCATAGTAGTTTCCAATTTTCCCAGCAGTTGTTGTCAAGTAGTGAATTCTTATCCCAAAAACTGGGGCCTTTAGGTTTGTCAAATACTACATTGTTATAGTCATTGGCTATTTTGTTTTGTGAACCTAATCTATTCCACTGATCAACTTCTCTATTTCTTAGCCAGTACCAAATGTTTTTGATGACCACTGCTTTATAATACAGTTTTAGATCTGGTATAGCTAAGCCAACTTCATTTGCTTTTCTCTTCTTTAATTCCTTTGAAATTCTTGACAATCTCCTTTCCGTCTCTGTTTCTTTTTTATATTATAACAGTAAAATCGGATTATATGTATACTCTCTATGTATAGCCATAACAGTAATACAGTTCTCAAGAGTTTTTTTTTCTTTTTACCTTTTTATGCTTCTCTTGAGTTCTATATTTAGATGTAAATTTTTTGTTTAGTACTTGTCTTTTCATAAAAAATAAATGGAATTCACCAGTTTCATTGAAAGTCCATATTCTTCCCTGAAAGAAAATGTTCAATTTAGCAGGATAATTTATTCGGCCCTTCGATCTTTTAAAGTGGAAGTTGCTAGGTCTTGAGTAATCCTTAATGTGGCTCCCTTGATATTTGAATTGCTTCTTTCTGTTTGCTTGTAATATTTTTTCCTTGATTCGATAGTTCTCAAATTTAGCCACAATATTCCTTGGGGTTTTAATTTTGGGATCTCTTTCAGGAGGTGTTTGGTGAATTCATTCAATGATCATTTTACCTTCTGTTTCTATGATATCTGAGCAGTTCTTTTTGATGATTTCTTAGAAAGATAGTGTCTAGGCTCCTTTTTTTCATCATGTATTTCAGGGAGTCCAATAATCCTTAGATTGTCTTTCCTAGATCTATTTTCCAGGTTGGTTGTTTTCCCAATTTGGTATTTTACTTTTTATTTTTATTCTTTTCATTTTTTTTTATTTTCTTTGACTGATTCTTGTTGTCTTATGGAATCATTCATTTCTATTTGTTCAGTTTTGAATTTTAGTGAATTATTTTCTTCATTTACTGTTTTTTTTTACTACTTTTTGTATTTGATCAATTTAATTTTTAAATGAATTGTTTTGTTCTATAGATTTTTTTTTTCCATTTCACAAGTTCTGTTTTTTAAGGAGTTATTTTCTTTTTTGTTTCACAAATTCTGTTTTTTTCTGGGAATTGCTTTCTTTTTTTTATCAAACTGTTTTATTTTATTACCGTTTTATCAAATCTATCTTTTAATGATAGATAATGATTTTTCCATTTCACCAAGTCTATTTTATAGTGAATTTTCTTCAGATAGTTTCTGTGTTGCCTTTTCCAAATCCTCTTGCAATTTTTCATTTTCTTTCCCCATTTTTCTTCTAGCTCTCTTTTAAGATCCTTTTAAAATTTCTTCTTGGAGAGCCTTGTGTGATGGGAACCAGGCTATATTGCCTTTTGGGGCTTCATCTGGAGACAATCTGCCTCTAGTCTCCACAGGATTTGAAATCTGTTCTCTTTCACCATAAAAGCTGTCTATGGTTAGAGTCCTCTTTACTTTTTTTACTCATTTTTTAAAAAAATGTTAAGGTCTGCCTTTAGGGCAGGGGATATTTTCCAAGTCTCTGCAGCTGCACTGGGTCAGTGCTGATTCACTCCCAGTGCTGGGTGGGCATGGCCAGATCTTGTGAGATTCTGGTGTTTTGGGGTTCACTATTGAGCTTTTGTGCTTGTTTTGGATATTTTATAATTTCTCTGCTGATCTATTGGCTTGCAACCAGGGCAAAGTGGCCAACACTGCTGTAGATTCCTGTAGATTCCTCCCCATAGATTCCATATTTGATGCAAAGTGTATCACTTTGCTGTCTCACTATCACCTACTTATTCTTGTAAACTATAACTCTCTTAACAATTATTGTTTTTAAAATTATTTTATTAATTAATTAATTTAATTTTTATTAATAATTAATTAAATATATTAATTTATTATTCATTCAAATTATTTATTTACTTGGATTTATTTAATTTTTATTTAAAGCTTAAAGTTTTATTTTTGAACATTTGAACATTTTATATCATATTGTTGTCTCTTATATTCCTTATATTCACTTATATTCTTATATTATATATATACACTTATATTATATTCACTTATATTCCACTATATTCCACTAAGGATATTTTGCCAGCAACAATCATTGCTCCCTTATTCTGTATTTTTAATGCTGATCTTTGAAACATAGATATAAGATTTTCACTTATCCCTCTTGTATTTCAGTCCCCTTTATACTCAGCCCAACACTTTTACTTGTGTGATAGAGCTTTTGGGAAGTAATTTCTATCAGCCAATGTATTTGGTCATCCCTTCCAGATTTGTGCCATTTGCAAATTTAAGCAATGTGCCATCACTGCCTTTATTCCATTGATGAATAAAAGTGTTAAACACTATGTGACCAAGAACAAATTCCTGGAGCATTCTGCTGGAGAATGAAATTAGTATCAAACTATTAATGACTACTCTTTGAATCTGTCCATTCAACCAATTTTTAATCCATGGAATTGCACTATCATCTAATCTAAAAATTTCCATTTTCCAAAGAGAATAGTATGAATACTTTGTCATATGTTTTACTAAAATCTTATTAATTCAATACCAAATCATGTAAAACAAGTGACTGTACCAAAGGGGAAAAAACCAAATAATAAAATATCTAAAAAGTTTCAAAGGTTATCATGTAAGTCAATAAATTATATGATTTTCATTTTTTCCAGTTAATTCACATACCATTACATCTACACTTATGTTATTATGTTTCTTATTTTGGGTAGCAACTCCTTGGAGGTTTTTTTTTGTTGTTGTTGTTCTGTTATTTCCAGTGCAAAGTAATTTTCCTTGACAAAAAAGACAGAAACCAAATAAGAACCAACTCTGCCTCCTTTCTATTTCAATGATCATTTCCAACCACCCAAGAAAACAGTTCTATTCCTTTTATGATCCTCCTCATTTTTCCAAGATATCTTGTTAAATATCCTCTTTTTTGGCTAAACTTACCTTATTTCACTAACATTAACACTTCTAAACTCTTTTGTTTTATATATTAAATTGTTCAGTTTTCTTATAATTCTGTTAACAAGGGTCGAGGATTTTCCTGTGTATGTGCATTTTAATTTGTTTAAAATATTAGAAACATCTTTGTGTTATGTAAGAATTGTGGTAGAAAACATTTTTTTATTTTTATAATTAGTTTATGTAGCCTAGGAATAACTTATTGTTTTAGTGTCTGAAAGAATTCATAACTGAATTTGTTTGGCACTAAGGTATTTTTTTCCCAAGACAGGTCATTTGAAGGTAGTTCAATTTCTCTTCCTTAGATTACATTTGTTTATATTATCTATTTTATGTTTTGTTAACTTGGTTATTTTCCTTTTTAAAATTATTCATCTATTTCAGTTAAATTTTATAAAATTTTAGGTTTGTTGGTATGTGAAATGTGATAGTTTCTAGTCAATTTGTTTCTGTTCAATTAATTTTTATTTCCTCTTTTTTTTCGTTTTTGTTATATGGGGTTTTTCTTTCTTTTTGAATTAAATTAACTAATAGTTCATAAATCTCAATGGTCTTTTAAAATTGCCTTTTAATTTAATATTAAATTGTTTTATGTTTAATTCTATTAATTTCATCTTCAAGTTTCAAATTTTCTTTTCTTGTTGTTCCTGGGATTTTTAATTTTCTGGTTATTTGATTTGTAAAAATGGTATTCATAGTTCATTGGTACTCTTCTTTTTTATTTATATATATTCAGAGATCTATATTGTTTTTTACTGCCTGTAATTACTCTTTCCCAGAGTTTTGAGTATGTTGTATGATTATTGTCAGTCTCTTTAATATATATGAAAAAAGTATTTCTAGGATTTGAAATCTGATCTATTATTTATAAATAAAATTATTATAAAATTTATATCATATAGTATAATGGGATATGATTATTACAAAATTATTATTAATTATTTTGGTCTATAACTTTTATTGATAAATCCTTTGCTAATTGCTATATCAATTATATTATATCTTATAAAGGATATCAAAAATTGAGGAATTCTGCACATTAGTGTTACTTTTTGCATCTGAAAGTTTTATCAATTTTTGTAAAAGTCCTATGTATGTTTAAAAAAATGAATATATAATCTTAGATTAGAATTCATTTTCCCCATAAATTTTTCAAGTATTTTGTACACCATTTAGTTTACCTGTAATTTCTTTCATTTTTCTGTTGGATTTGTCATTATTTAAACTAGTTGCTCTAACATTTGGAGTGTGTGTGTCTATGTACAAACATATACACGTGTATGTATATTCTAATTCAAAGCAAAATAATTTAACATGTAGAATGTTAATATTTTATTGTCTATGGTACATTTATGCACAACAATTCTCCTATATGTCTCTCTTAATTTCTATTTCAATTTTGCATTATTCAGTATTATGATTGTGTTTCCTCTTTTATTTTTCTGTATTATAAATACATATGTAAATATATATATATATATAATATAATAAATATATCCAATATGTAAAATCTAATTTTAGTGTCTCATTTGACATTTTTATATGTCTCTTAGTCTTATGGAGGTTATAAACAACTTGGGGGATATGTTTTCTAAACTTTTCTGTAATTCTTTTCCTTTTTATAGATGAGTTCAATTCCTTTATATTTAGAGTTATACTTATTAAGTTTAGTTTTCTTTTCATTAATTACTCATACATTATTTTTGTCATTTTAAGTTTGTTTGGCTTTTAACAATGAAATCCTAAATTCACTCTTTCTATATACCATGAGTATTATTCATATTTATGCCATGTTGTAATATACTTTATGTATATTCTCATCTAATTGTCACAATATCATGTAAAATATATACTTTTTTAATCTCCATTTCACAGTTAGAAAACAAATTAAGACTTATCCATGGTCATCCATTGAAAGAATTATAGATCTAGAACAGAAAAGAAACTCCAAGTCCATCTAATCTATTCTTCTCATTTTAGATATGAAGAAACCAAGGTCCCAGAAAGTCAAGTATCTAATTCAAGGTCATACAGGTAGTGTCAGGGGTGACATTTGAACTGAAATATTTTTAGCAGGTATCCTTACATCATATTATTCTGCCACCTAAAAGTAATTTTGATCCCTGGATTTGACCTCTGATCTTCTTGACCCCAAGTCTATTACAACATAAACTAAACAAAATTACTTCATTATACATATAGAGTATACGTCATTCACTTCTCTCCATACTCCCCCACACCTTTATTCCTTGCATGAACCGAATATCAATCCTGGGAGTCCACTTTGACTAATATAACCTTTTCTAAATTTTTTCCACCCTTTCCTTAGTTTTTGATAGAAATATAAATTGAGAATAATCTTACATCTACTCCATTCCCCAAACACAGATATATTAGTGGCTGTACCTCATAGTGGTCAGTATGTATGTCAAAAGCCTCACTTAGAATTTTTGATTACATTCAAAACCCATCACTTCTCATAAAGGAATATGATCAGATTTTCTGAGTAGGCAATTTTGAGTGAAGCCTGATTTCCTTTGCTTTCAGTAAGCCATATTTCCTCCTTTCATTTCTGATCTTGATGAAAAGTCCTGCATGATTTAAATTGATGGGTTTCATGTGTGTGTGTGTTTTTGATAAGTAGTTCACATCTTCCCAGCTGTATGTAAGTTTCTATGAAATACTATAGTATGATGACTCATTTCTGAGTCAGTTAAATTTTGGAGTCCCCTATAACAATGACCTATGGATTATAATGATTTGAACTTTGCCCTCTATTTTCAAGAAATCCTGGAAATGTTTTTTGTATAATTTCCTGAAAAGTTGCATTCAGACTCTTTGTTTTCACACTTTTAAAAAAAGTCAATTCTTGGGCTGAACTGTTTAGTTTAGCTTTATTGTTTCTTCTTTTAGGGCTCTGAGATCTTGTTTAAGTTATGCTACTTTAAAAGTTTTTGGATTTTTATTTGTTCAGTTGTTTCTGTATTTTTGCTTCCATCTGAGGAAGTCTATTTTAAAATACATTTCTTCTGATAATTTTTGTCTTTATATCAGTCATTTAATCAATACCCCTTCTTATCTCTGACTTAAGTAAAGAATAATACCTAAGTAAAAACTTCTAATACAGTAACCAAGACTTATCATGCAAACAATATTCTGCCCTATTCATCCCCTATTTTTTTTATTAAGGAGAGAGGCTTTTTTCTTTACCTTCTTATGGGTCTTTATGGGTTTATCAATTACTCAGTCTGACTTTCTCTGAGTGACCTTTTCATTTATATTATTATAGTCAATGTATATTGCTTTCTTGGTCTCTCCCTCCTTGCCAATACATCTCTCTCCCCACCTCCCTTTCTCTTCCTGTCCCCCATCTTTCCCATCCACTCTCTTTACCCATTACTTTTTTTGTTGTTCTTTATTTGACTTTTTTAATAGATCTTAACTTAGTCATATCTGTTCACTAGGGTCATTGCTCTCTCTGTTATCCAGGTCTTTCTGGTACTAACCATGACATTCCTTTTTATAGATTCTACTATAAAAAGTTCTACTACTTTTATTCTTCATCAATGCATTAAAATTTTTCTATATTTATCTCAAATCCTCATGTTTTAAATTTGTTACCAAAAATAATGTTCTATTCATATACCTTCAATTTTCAACCATTCTGTAATATATGGGCACTTACTTTGTTTCTAGTTATTCACTATAACAAAGAATATTGATATGAGTATTTTTTTGTGTAAATTGAAATTTTCTGTATTTAATTTTCTTTGGACTATGTGTCCCATAATGAGTTTGTTAGGATAAAGACATGTAAAGTTTAGGGACTTTTCATGTTTAATTTCACATTGATGTCCAGAATATTTGGAACAAATCAGTTTCACCAGCATTGTATTAGTGTTTCTAATTTCCTACATACCTTAAAACACTGGAATTCTCATTTTTTGTTATCTATTGAGCCAAATTTTTTTTTCAGACAGCACTAATTTATTGAAATATTTCAGTTACCCAGAGAATTTCATGACTGTCTTTCTTGTTCTTCTTTTATGGATTTTTATTCATCTTTATAGATGACAAATCTTTCTTCATCACTATCATTTGATCTTATTTAGCATTCCAAAACTTCTTTTTTCAATATCAAATTTTATTGATATTTTTTAGTTTTTGTATAAACAGAATCTTTCTCATTATGCTTCACTCTGTCAGTCTCTCTCTCTCTGAGCCATCTCATGCAACAATATTTTAAAATGTATATCCTGTCTTATATCATGGTTATAATGTATTACATTTATATACCATAACTTATTTAACCATTCCTCAGTTCATGGGCATTTACTTTATTTCCATTTTTATTCTACGATTTAAAAAAAGGTACTGCTATTGACATTTTTTGTATGTGAGGATTTTCCTTTTATATGATCTTGGGGGAAGAATAGTAGTAGAATGTAATAGTAGAGTTCCTGGGTCAAAGGATATGGGCCTTTTAGAAACTTTACTTGCATAATTTCAAATTTCTTTCCAAAATGTACTGATTTACAACTCCACCAACAGTATATTAGTGTATCAATCTTCTCATAACTTGTTTGGCATTGAATATTCCCATTTATTGTCATCTTTGTCAATTTGCTTGAGATGAGGTGAAGCCTCAGATTTGTTTCAATTTGTATTTCGCCTACATTTATCATTTGAAACATTTTTTTCATATGACTGTTAGTAATTTGCAATTCATCTTTTCACAACTAGTTATTCATATTCTTTGACCACTTATCTATGAGCAATGGCTTTTGGTTATCTGCCTGCATATATTAGTGTGTACATATACAAATTAATATGTACATACATATATACATGTATATATATATATTTGTGGATATGGATATCTACATATATACACACATAATCTTAATTGTGTGTGTGTGTGTGTGTGTGTGTGTGTATTTAAATACCAAACCCTTGTCAGAAAAATTTGATACAAAGATCTTTTCTTGTTCATTCAACTACTTTCTTTTCATAATTTTGGGGACATAAGGAAATTTCTACAGTCAGATGATACCTCTTTACTCTCTGTAGTTTGCAGGAATTATACTTCTAAGAAAGAGGAGTATTTAAAAAAAAGAAAGAAGGGAAGGATCTAGAAGTAAATAAAAGCATTTGTTTAGAAGAAGGAGCTTAAAATTGTTATTCTAGAAACTTTAATTTTATGTATATTAATTTTGATGGTATTGGTTTAAGGAGTTATGTAATCAAAATCTATTTTATGTTTTGTAATTCTATCATTTATTTAGTTAAGAATATATCTATCTATATCTGTGAGAAGTATGTAATCTGCTTCTCTTGTAAATTTTTATAGTTTAATCTTTAATACTAAAATCACATAGTCATATAGAATGTGTTATAGAATATGGCATAAGGTATAACATGTTCTAAGCCTCAATTTGGTCAGACTGTTTTCAAGTTTCTCTAGCATTTTTTTTATCCAATAAGGAGTTCTTTCCTGAATAATTTATGATTTCTGGTTTATTGAACACTGGATTATTAGGTTATTTTTTTTTATTCTTCCTTGTCAAGTCTATTGCATTGATCTACTTCTCTTTTTTAACCAATATCAAATGATTTGATGACTGTTGTTTTATAATATAGTTTGAGGTCTGATACAGCTTTTCATTCTTGACCTCTAGTTTTTTCTTTATTTCCCTTGATATATTAGATTGTGTTTTTGTTTCTCTAAATAGATTTTGTACTTAATTTATTGAACTCTGTAAGATATATCTTTAATTGATACAATGCAAAATACACCTTTAATTGGCATAGCATAAAATCTGTGAATATTAGTTTTGGTATTATTTTCACTTTTGTTATATTGGCATGACCCAGCCAGGAGCAATGAGTATTCCTTCACTTATTTTAAGTTATTTTGTATCTTTTTAAAAAACATTTTTAACTGAATCTATACCAATCTTTTGGGTGTTTTGGTAAATTGCTATTTTCTAAAAAAAATTCTTTGTCATTCTTATTATTAATTCTCTTCTTCTTTTCTAAGCATCTGTTCTTTGATTTATAGTATTTGTTTGTTTATTCCTTCCTTAGTTTCTGTCCTCATAAAATTAAAGTTTCTAGAGTACCAATTCAGGCTCCTTCTTCTAAACAAATTCTGTTATTCTAAATAAATTCTGTTATCCACTTTGCTTTTTTAAAAGTATTCCCCATTCTTAGAAGACCATTTCCTGCCAACTATAGAAAGGATAGAAATGTCATCTGATAGAAATTTCCCTGTGTCACCAACTGTGTGGCCCATTCCTAACCTCTGCTCTCATCATAATCATTTTCTTTCTCATTTGTCATGGATTATTATTTCTGGATTTATGATTGCCAAAATTTTCTTATACTAGTTGCATACAGGTACTCTCATTCTCCATCTCCTGAAGCAATAGACTCTCCAGTGGAGACACAATACTCTTAAAAAAAACTAAACATTGATGCCTTATAGATTAAACCCATCATAATTATATAAATATGTATGGTTTAAAATATAATAATATAAATATTTTAACATATATTTTACCATGTTTAACATATACTTTTTTACTTGCTACCTAGGGGAGGGAGTGGGGGAAGGAGGAAAAATTGGAACATAAGATTTTTCACGGGCTAATATTGAAAAATTATCTATGCATATGTTTAGAAAATTAAAAAGCTTTAATAAATACATTTAAAAAGATTAAATTCATCGTAAAGTTCTTATCTACTATTACAGAATACCTCTTTTGTCCTATGGAAGTGTTTTTCAATGTTACTCATTCCTACTATTTGAATTGAGATTCCACTTTTCTTTCGATTTCCTTCCCTTTGCCATCTTATCCATCATCCCACAAACTCTCTTCTTCTTGAGAGTCTATGGGAGTTATTTTCCCTCATTGTTCACTATTAAGATTGAGGCACATCATACATTTTCCTCAGTCTTCCAGTCCCACAAAAAACAAATGGTTCTCCTGGAGGAGGCAGAGTTTCTGAGAACTCACAGTTGTTATCCTCCTCCCACCATTGAGGAGTTCACTAACCACCTTTTCAGTACCTGCCCCCAGTGACTTCTAAGGGAATATTCATTATTGACCTTAGCTACATGTCAGTACATTTTTTCCTTCAAACCTGGTTCAGCTCCACACAAATGTGTGCTCCTCTCTCCAGTTCCCTCTGGGAGTGTGACAGTCACAGACTGAGCACACTCTACCTTCTATCTCTCCTTCCTCTGGAAGTGGGTAGGGAGAGTCAGTGCCAGTCAGAAGGATGGCATTAGAGCAGGGTTAGTGTGTATTTGCTGAGACTATGGTAACAAGGAAATTGCTGATTGAATCCTAGACACAAGCTGATGGATTGGGTTGTATGTCCTGTCAGAATGGAGGAGAGTAAGTAGGCATTAGGAATTAGGAATCAAGTTTCCAGGTCATTAATTCATAAGACTGTTATCTTGCTAGCTTTATTTATGTCTTAATCTATAGACACAGCACCCAATTACTTTTTGGGGGAATTTTTCAGAGTCTGTAAGGATTAAAGAAAATGTCTAATCCTCCATCTTGTTTGTAGAATATTTCCTTTCTTATTTTGGAAGTTACCTCCTTTTAGGCCTTTTTTGATTTGTCATTTCCAATGCAAAGGTTATTCTCCTTTGCAGAAAAAAGTGGAAACAAAATAAGAGGAAAGTTTCTCTTTTTTCTCTGTCTTGTCAATTATCCTTGTCAACATGATATGTCTCCCTGGGAGACATACCAGAGAGCAGTCCTTTCCTTGATCTGATTCATTCCCCATTATAACTAAGAAACCTTTTTTAGTTGTCCTTAACTTCCTTCACTAGCCTCAGCTCATTCTGGCTTTAACACTCCTAACACTATTTTTAAAAGACCATACCACAGTCTTATGTTCATACTCCATTATATGACATTGCTTCTATTTCTTTAGTTCTTTCTTTTCCTTTATCATATTTAGCTTTGATATACACTGGAAATTTTCTCCCTCCTAGCCACAATTTTTTTTTAATTAAATCCCTTTTGATAAAATTTGAAAGTCACCAGACAAATGTTTTGCATCATCTTCTTAATCATGAATTTTCTTTTCTTTATCCATTGCCTTTCATGTGTAGCTGTGGTAAAAACACCACCTGTGCCCTGATAGTCTTTATTTTCTCATTCCAAACATCATAGTCTTTGATTATAGTCACATTTCTGCCCCTGTGAATCACCATAGGTACCTAGTAATCATCCATTTTGAGAAGTCACAAGTGGCTCTCTGCCCTGTCTTGACACATACCCCAGGAAGTCAGAAGACCTCTGCATTATTGTTATCATGTCAATATTTTGCCTCAATAACCCTGTAAAAGGAATCATTAACCACTAATCTCTTTTATTCTTCTGATCTTTATTAGCTGGTCATTTACTGATAGCTTTTGCACATCTATTATATCATTCCTTGGAAGACAAGCAACTACTTTCTCCTTAGAGTATCCATCTTCCTCTTCAGAAAGGCCTGAAATTCAGAGTGTTTTTTTTTTTTCATTCCAGTTGTCCAGTTGCTGTTTTTTTTTTTTTTTCAATTTTCTTATATGACATTCCTCTATCCTCCAAATTCCTGGCAAAGGTCATCTTCCCAGTACAATTTCAGAACCTTCATTTCCTGCCATTGAAACTTAGTTTTCATTTTTTTAAAGGAACATTTTATTATTCCAGATGACCTTCAGTGTGAAGAAACATCCTGGAAAACTTTTTATCTTCTCTTCTAGGGGAGAATTCAGTTTATGCACTTGGAACATGGGTAATTGTCACTTGGCTGAGGCAGAAATACTAACATTTGATGTTTAGTTCAAGGTACTATGAAATTTATCCCATTTTTCATATGGAGAGAAATATTTAGCTTATTTTTAAAAAATACCTATTCCTAATTCTACATGCCTCAATAAAACCATTAAAGTTTATTATCTACTCTTAATATCTTGATAGCTCAGTCCAATATCCTTTTCCAGGTCTTATCAACTCCAAAACCACACCCAATATACTCTTGCCATTGAATCAATATCCTTTCTAATTCACAAACTTTCCCCATCCATATTATTATTTTTTCCATTTGCCTTCTCTTACCTTGACTTGCCAACTGTTTTATTCTTTTTTTTTTTCTTATGTCAATCTCAGGTCCCACCTTCTCTGTACTTCCTAATCTTTCTTCTTCTACTTCAACATTGCCTCATAGCAAACAGAAGTAGAAACTAGATCTGAAGATAGTTCCCCTTCAATTTTTTCTTCAATTTTGATGAAATGCCCCTAATCTTATTTTCCCCAAATTCAATCTCTGGCCCTCTTCAAAAGTCAAAATTCCTCCAAGTCACTACACAATTTCATTTCTTTTATTCAGCTCATATCCTTTTTCCTTCTCCTACAGATTTTCCCCAGAGAATCTAAAAAAAAAATACCATGTAACAGAAGGGTGGTTATGGGGAAAGAGGATTAGAATTGATCTTATTTCCAGTGGACTAAACGAGAAGCAATAGATGAAAAAATATTGAAAGGGGGATTTCAGCTCTCTATCAAAAAACCTTTCTAATAATTAGCTATACAAAAGTTGAATAGGCTTTTCTTGAAAATAGTAGGTTTCCTATCCTGAGAGGTCTTCAAGCTAAGAATGAGGTTGAAGTTATGACATCTAATATTCCTTCCACTTCTGAGATTTTGTGATTCTAAAATCAAGACACTATATTAGACTGAATTAGTATGGTGAATTTACTATCACTGTGGAGGAGATAAGACTTATAAAACCAAAAAGATAACAACATAAGGCAAAGTGTGATAAGAACCAATGATTACTACAGGAAACAAGTGGCAAAAGAATTCAGAGGATGAAAAGTGTGGACTCAGAAAATCAATCATTTTTAAAGTAGAGAGGGCAACTCCCTTTGTAACTTACTATGCGTGTTAACAACCCTCACCTTCAGGAAACTGTTTCCTCTTTTACTAGCGTCAATAAACAGGGGGAACTCTAACATTCATGCTCTGTGCCTGTGTAAAACAATACATAAGAAAGGCAAGAAATCATTTCCTCCATTATTGTTGTCAGCAGCCACAAAAATTGTCTATTGAAAAGAGAACCTTTGAAATTAACTCATCCTGGGTATTCACAAAGACCCTAACCATCTATGTCCTAAACTATGGGTTTTAGTAACTGATCCCTTTTTGCCTAATGATTCCCATGTTGACCCATAAGAAATTATAGGAAGACACAAATGGTTTAGTACCTAGGCCCTAAAAATCTGCCCTTTTGTGAGCAGTAGATACAGTATAGGTCTAACTTGAAGGTGCTATTAATAATAAGCCCTGGTTGAAGTTACTGTGTTTGTTCCAGAAGGGGCTTAAAATACAGGACTTGTTGCTAAAGACCTCAGATCCCTATTTGTGTATGGAGGAGAAATTGGGTTGTGCTAACAATGTTTGGTGATGCATAAATATTAGCATTAAATAACTTTGAATACCTTGTTTCCTAAAAAGATTAGTAGCTCTTCTCCATGTGATAAATTGTATGAGTTACTGTGCAGGCCCGTTTTCATACTGTATTATCCTGTAGAGCTTTAAATAACCAAGTCCAAATTATGCTCAGCAAGCTGTTGTAAAAGCTTGGGGAAAGCTTAAGGATGAAAAGTTTAATTTGGACTTAACCCGACTCTCTCATGTCCTCTCTTTTCTTCCCCTTATGAGTTTAATATCATCTTGTAGTCAACATGTCAAAGCAGGCTCAAAATAAAGTATTCAATTAGCAGAACTTTTTTTTATTTCCCCAATTCTTTTTTTTTTTTTCACCTAAATATAATGAACTGGCCTAACTCTCTGTCCCCACAGCTCCCCAGGACTAATTGCTGGAACCTCAAAACTCTATACCCTGTAGACTAGGGCCTCATTAGTCCTGGGGCCTCATATAGGGGAGATATAAATTCTCCTTGCTTGGTCCATAGTGCCAGTCAGTGACTTAATGTCAATAATCTTGCTCATGTCTTTACTGTTCTCTCAGGTCTATTGTTTGTATTGTTTCCTTCTTTTGTTCACACATATGGGTTTCCTGTTATCAGGTTCATGCCTGATCTCTCTCTTTTAGGGGTAAAGGGGAAGGTACCTACATGACCTTGATCACGTGCTGAGGATCTCTGTTTCCTTTGGGTATTATCTTTTAAATTTCTATTTCTTGAGTCAAAGATTCAAAGCATGTTGGATTTGCTACTAAATTAGCCAATGATCAATGATTTTATCATAACAATGGACATAGAAGGCTCTGAAGGGAAGGGAAATGGCTCCCTAAGGTAAGCCTGATTCATCAACGTAAGTTTTGGGCTAAGAAGAAATAGAGAGATATGCTTCCTGTGTTTCTCTGGGAATAATAAGGATCTGAGCTTTCCCTATGTCTTTTACCCAGATCTTTAGGCAGTGTTATATATGAAAATGATTCCGTTCACCTACCTTCTTCTCAATTCTCATCTTTTAGACTTCTATTATCATCTCCAGAATGACCTCAGCAAGGAAGCAAGGGATATCATTAGTAGGTTTTATGTTCCCAGTTTATACATTGCTTTACTGAGCCCCAGTCTTCCAGGTGGATCAGTGGACTAACTTATTTCTTCCTCATTTCCTCTATTTTCTTCGCTAATTCTCATCATGGTGAAATGAAGAAAATAGTTTTGGGATTGAAATCAGAAATTTGAATTCAAATCTTATGTTTCTATTTATTAACTAAATAATCTTGTTAAAGTCACTTACTCTCTTAACTCATCTATAAAATGAAAATAATAGTCCTTGCACATAGTTGTTAACTATATGTTAAGAATAGTTATTAAACAGAGTTAGTCAATCAGTTCTGAAGCAGTTAATTACTGTCTGCCAGACACAGGGATAAACCCTGAAGATACAAAGAAAGGGAAAAATCAGTTTGACTTCTCAATCAGCTGATGTTCTAATGAAGAAAACTATATGTATATAGCTAGACACACAAAATATGTAGAGTTTTAAAGATAGATTAAAACTGCACTAAGAATTTGAATGAAGAATAGGTAGGGAGTAATCTTAGAGGGGAAGACAACTAGAAGATACTAAGAAAGTCCTCCTGCAACATTTAGCATTCAAATTTAGGATTAAAATCAGGATTTAAGTTAAGGTATGAAGGAAGCCAGAGAAAGCAGTGGAGGTGAGAAAGTGAAACACTTCTGACTTTGGATAGGGAGTTAGAAGATGGGGAAACACATGTATGAGTAGAATAGCATGGCTGGATGACAGTGTATGAGATGGGGTAAAGTAAATGCCAAATGAAAGATTTTCTGTTTGATGTGGAGGTAACCGGGAACAATTGAAGTTTATTGGGTGTGGATGTGATGGGGAGAGTGACATGGTCAGATATGTGCTTTAGTATAATCACTTTGGTGGCTGAGTAAAAGATGGATTGGACTTGAAAAGACTTAAGGCAAGAAGACCAATATTGCAATTGAGAGCTATTGCAAAGGTCCAGGGAAAAGGCAATGGATTCTATTCCAGTGTGATGACTGAGTATACAGTGTGTTGTGAAGACTGAAATGCTAGATTTGACAATGTATTGGATAGGTGGAATGAGTAAGATTGAGGAACAATGTCAAAGACATTGAAGTTGCAAGTATGAGTGCCTGGGAATTTGGTGGCATCCTTAATAGTAATAGCAAAATTATGAAGAAGATAGGATTTGAGAGGAAAAACAATTAGTTTAATTTTATAAATGTTGAATTTATGATGCCTATAGGATATTTGATTTTAAATGATTAAAAGATAGTAGGTGATACAATTGTATATCAAGATAGAGATTAGTGCTAAATATATAGATTTGGGAAACAGCTCCATAGAAATAGTAGTTGAAGTCATGGGAACTAATGAAATTAGGAAAAGAGAAGAGAATTCAGGACAAATCCTTTGGGAATAGCCATGGTTAATAGGTATGACATGGCTGAAAAATCAGCAAAGGCTACTGAGAATGAGTCATTAGATAGGCAGGAGTATAGAGAAGGGTGTCCAGAAAACCTAGAGGGATGAAAGAATACAAAAGGAGAGGGAAAATAACAATGTCAAATATAGTAGAGAAGTGAGGAAGAATGAATAATGAGAAAAGACCATCAGATTTGACAATTATGAATTTATTGGCAAACTAGTTTGAGTTTAATGATGAGGGAAATCAGATTTCAGAGGCTTTAAAAGAATGAGAGCAGAGAAAGTAAAGGCATCTATACCTAGTGTGTTAATAGCTATCTCAAGTTCAGCTGAGAAAGAAAGAAGAAATATGAAGGTATTTATTGTGAAATAGCTTGCAAACCACAAGCCCTATAGAAATATAAGATATTCCTCTCCCCCTCACATTCTATACGTTCTCAGCATATTCAGATTTTGATGATTCTTGTGGATGAATGCAATGTGATTTTCCCTTTGACCAGAAATCTCTCAAGTTTTCTCTTTCATGAGAAATGCTGCCACTACTTTAATTACAGAAACGTGAACAGCTTGCATTATATGTATGGCAAAGCCAGGTAAAGATCGTAAATGCTTAGATTTGTTTTTGCTGATAGGATGCTTGCATAAAGTATAAAGTAACCATTACAACACCCCTAAACATTGGCTGAACATAGAAAAGGGTGACAGCTGTCAGTATAGATGGCTGTTTTAAGCTTCCAACCCTCCCCTGTACCCTTTCTCCAAGCCAAGTCTTTTAGAAAGTGGTTTCTTGCTATAAGACCTTCTAACAGACAAGCTATGACTGCCTGGACCTGGGAACAAGTGCTTCCACCTTGAAAGATTAAAATATTTTTATGCAATCAGTAAATTCTGTTATGAAACTTTTCAGCTGCTAAATTAAATGATAAGAATAACTAGTATTTTGAAATTCTGAACATCTTATAATTAGACCAGCCTTTAAAAAATATTCTGAGTTAAGGCACATTAGAATGTATTCCACAACATGGAGACAGCCCTGACAAAGAAACATTATTCTTAGATTTACAATTAATTACCCTTATGTCTATACCTTGCATTCAATTTGCATATCTTAAAAGTGCTGTAAATTTCATAGGACTCCCTTGTTATTTAAGATCATTCTGCTTAGTAAAAGTTTTTCTGTGATAACTTTCTCCTGATTATGTAGTTGTGAGGTCAATAAATCTGGCTTTACTTTGCTCTACAATGTTATAATTTTTCTTTTTTTGTGTGTTTTTCATTATTTGGCTCCTTGTTCCTTCTGCCCTCTCATTTATAATCCCCCAAAGAACCAACAGATACCGAAGTCGGCTGGAAGACTAAGTGAGTGGTCAGACTCTGAGATGTTATCTTCTTCCCAGAACGCATTGGTACTGGGTGTCTGACATGTTCTATACATCTTTCTTGTGTCAACCTCATTAAACAAATACAATTTGATGTATAGCTCTCAAGAAATGAAATTTTATGCAATGAATTTTTTTCTCTCCAGATCATTGTAAGATTTCACTCCCTTTATTCCTCTCCTCTATCTGTCCCTCTCTTTCCACCCCTGCAATCTTAACTCCAAAGTGATCTGTTGCTTTCTTTTCTAGTTGCAATTCTACATATGGTCCCTGTTAATTTCATAACCTTTCATTCAATGGACTTTTTACATTCACTCTGTATATTATATTTTTTAAAAGACTGCATTGGATTGCCTAAATTATTCATAAGTAGCCATTAGCACTAGATAAAATATTATATTTTCTGTGGAAGGCTGTTAAGTTTGTTTACCTTGATCAGATACACATGTACATTGGGTTCTTGAATCTGTGTCTGTTGGCTGTCACATATATGTCGTAAATGTCCTGAACTTTCACGGGTAAGGATGTATAAATGTGCTTTATGGAAGAATCCAAGGTTACTATAATACCCTGCAAAGGAGAAGGACACAGAACACTTAACCAGAATAGTAAATATCAGCCCAATACTGTTTCAGCCAAAAAGAATTTTAAGAAGGAATGTATGCTTAAAAAACAACAAAAAGCATAACCCACAACGCTCCCCAGTTGAGATCTTAGATTATTATTTTCAAAAAAAAGAAAAGAAAAGAAAGAAGGAAAAAAATCACTTCAAGCATAATTAGTACCCATCTTGCTTGCTACTGGATAAAATTCAGAGTTGCTGGAAATCAGTGTTTTTGTTGTTGTTTCCTTTTTAATGAACTTCATTGCAGTAATTTCCTGAGCTAGGTCAATATTCTTTTTAAATAAAGGCAAATATATACCATGTGAAGAAATGGTAACACAGAATATAGAAAGCTTTGCTTCTCAGATAGGCAATCCAGTTTAAGAGATTTTGCCTTGTTTCTTTTCAAGAGAGGAGAAAAAAAAATCCTCTCCCTCCTCCCCCACTTTTAGTTTTATATTAAGCACAACCAGGTAATTTCCCATTGCTTCTTCCTCATCATTATTAATTGGTGGTTTATTAAAGCTATTTTTAAAAAGTTAATACCACTGTCATTTCCCTATAATATCTCCCAGGAAATAGAGCATCCCAGAAAGCCACTGTAGAGAGAGAGCAGCAGCCATGTTAAACTGTATTCTCTCTAGAGAATACAGTCCTACTCATTGACAGGTACGTGGTGATCCTTGCCTTGGGGATATAGCAATGGAATTCATGGCCATACCCAGTAGGATAAATAATGGATTCTTCATATATTCTTTTTTTTTTTTTTTTTTTTTTTTTTAGGAAGGGGAGCCATGGTGTGATCTATTATATTGGCTCCCTTTCTTTTTGCTGCTGTCCCAGTCTCTTTATATCCCTTCTAAAACATGAAGGGGTATGGAAAATTTTGGGGGCGAGAAGAGGCAAATGGATTAATTTTTAGTAGTAAGAATTTCTCTGGCATTTCAATAAGTAAGTGAGTAACTAGGATTTCAAGAAAGCCCATTTATCCTGGCTTCGATGGGCTGAATGCAAGTCAAAGTGAGAGTGGCACTTTCCTCGTTGATTATAATATAATATTTCCATTAAAATCATTTTTAAAAGCCTTCCCAAATTCCAATAATCCTATTTCAAAGAATATAAAGCTGTGCTGTAGATTAGCTTGCCCTAGAATACCTTGGCAAAAGTATCCAAGTAGCAAGAGTTTTCCTAGTCTTATGTCCTATATACATCTGTTAAATTACTCCGAGATCTCATTAAATAAAGCTAATGCACTTGTAAAACAGTAGGGAGAGACAGTTTATCATTGTAACTGTTAGAGAGAGCCATTCTGAAAGGGAGGGAGCCAAGAAGACTAGGTGTATGCTGGTCAGTGTAGATGTTTCTAGGCCATAAATCTTGGCTCTTTCCCGCCTAGTTATTGTGTATTTCTTTAGGTGAGAGATTGATTGTAGCAGCCGAAGATGAATTTGCCCATGGTCCCTTTCTTCTCTCTCTCTCTCTCTCTTTTTTTTACACTCCTGATGCTTCGCCAAGGTGATAATGCTTTTTTCCCCCCTGCAATCATTTGTTTCAGATTAAAAGCATGAAACGGCACGAAGAAACATAGGCAGGTTGGTCTCTGTAGTCGGGCAGGCATGAGGGCATGAAGATGTATAATGTCCCAAGCGGGAGGAAGAGCATTTGGCCCCCACAGGATTTATAACAGGTTTACCTGAAGGAGACCCAGGGACACTTAGCCAATCGGATACCTGGAAGGACACCGACATTCCCTTACGGTGGAGTTTTTAAGCAGATGGTAAAAAAGAGTTTCATATGAAAACACTGAACATCACAGGGCCATTTGACTCCATGATTACTGCCGGCTTATTGTCTTTTCTCAGGATATGTATGTCTGGATCACCCTGGTCCTGAAAGGGGAAAAGAGATACTTTTCATGAATATATATAGATGTTGAATTTATAAGGATCAATATAGTCACAAATGTTGTACAACATGTCAGGATATCATAAAAAGCAGGCAGTTCTACATAAAATACCAGCTTAATCTTGGAGATTTTAAAGCCTCATTAAAATGTGGATAAAGTCCATATATGGGATGGCAGCACTCAAAAGGTTGAAGTTGTATATCTGTGGTGCAAACATTTTTACCATGATTTCTGAATGTCAGTGGTCTTTTTGGAGTAGAGCAGGGATTCAGAGGTGACATGTAGAGCACAGAACACATGGAAGCTCCCTAATATTGCTATACATCCTTTTGGTTCAACAGTGTTGTGGCTTCCTGTGACCCTTTGATTTCCCTCAACTTCCTCTTCAGAGGAATGGGTTTGGTGGGAAAAAGTAAAATCTACTATCCCCAAAGGATCCTGGGAATCATAAGATCAAAATTTTATAGTGGAAGGAATATTGCAGGTTATCCAGTTCAACTCACTCTACAGATGAGGCATCTGATAAGAGATGACTTTTCCAGGGTTACACAGCTAGTACATGACCAGGCCAACATTCACACTCAGGTCTGCCGACTCTAGTTCTTTTCCCACCATAACGCAAAAATAAATGAAATTTATAGATTTTTAAAATTAAATATTTAGGTGCTGATTTCCTTTAGGAAAGAAAGAAAGGAGAAAGAGGGATAATAGGATGAGATGTTAAGAGAACATAGAAGCTTTATATTGAAAATGTCTATATAGGAAAGATAGGCTGAGCTTAGGGATGGGGAGAATCTCTAGAGAGAATCTCTGAAAAAATCTCCTGACTTCTAGGAGGAAAGGACAGTCACAAGAACTGAATATCTGAAGATAGGCTCAAGCAGGGGCAAGGGCAGAATTCAAGGGAAGGAGGTGGAATTGGGTGGCATTTTGTAAATTTGCTATTTTGATTTAACTTTAAGAATTATCTTGCTCCATGTTTCCAAACAGAGGGGAGTATTGGGACATACAAGTTAACCTAGTTTTCCTTGAACAAAGTTAGTGTACATGGCCTTATTATTGGAATTCTGGGTATTTTTTTCTTCCTGAAGAAACTTTGGAAGTCAAGCAAGTACTTTTATCTTGACCTTTCTGCAACACTGCCCTATATTCACTGCTTGTCAGCACACGTTTGTCTGGAGTCATCCGTCACTGCCATCCGTCACTCCAGTGCCATTCCCATCAGTCCCATTATCAGGGATCAGGAGAGAGCTGAGCCTGGAGTGGGAAGGATCATTAAACCTCAGGCTCCCAGGTAGTACAGGTAGTCCAGGTGGCCTGTTGTTATTTATAATAAAGAAACAACGCAGCAGAACTGCCTGACAGTGGCCCATGAGGCCTAGAAGGAGGACGGGCTGAGCGATGTCATCTCTGAAGGACAGCTAAAAGTGGACTTCTCTCCCCCTCCCTGTAAGCGAAGAGGATTTATTGAACATCTGTTCAGTACATGGCTGGGAAGATTGATTAATTTAATTGCTCACACTTTGCTTAAGTAACATTTGAATACTTAATGTCAGGTTTGAAGGATATTACAACATTTGCTTGCACACCTTCTTCTTAAAGTGGCAGAGGAGAGATTTCTGGGGAGGGGGGGTGGGACGGTGGAGAACCCCCTCTAAATCCTCCTTTAGAGAGAGTCTACTGGAGTCACAAGTGGGAAAGGCTGCCTCTTTTCATAAAAGCAACTAGTTACTTTTCACATTTTTCCCATCGTGATAAATCATTAATGTAATGAGGTTGGATCTTCTTCACTGAGTGGTGGTAATTTTCCCTCTGGTATCAACTATAGAGACAGCTGAGCATATTATATATTTCTGTACCCTTTAACATAATATCGTAATCGTATTGAAGTACTAGATGAGTTAAAGCTGCAATAATTTATTACAGGTTACATTCAGGCAGCATATTTGGAGGGAATTCCTGAAAGTCTCACAGAAAATCAGGCTTTAAAGGGGATAATACAGGGAGTACGGATTGGCTCAGAGACCATCAACATGCACCCTTTATGATGTCCCTTTGAATTCCCCTTGTGTCAGATGCCAACTCTGGTAATAGCAACGTCCCCCAAAAACACTAACTGATGCTTTAAGGAGAGTCCTTCAGGATGTTGAGTATGTCTAGCTAATACATTTTCTATGTCTATTCTAACTATACAGGTGTATTTCACTTTAGGAAGATTTGCCACACAAAATTGTAGTTCCAAAAACTCTGGGGTAGGTCTCCTTTAAATGATAAGAAGGCTCCCCAGTGCCTTTAATGTAGAAATTAATTTTTAAAAATTTTTGCTTATGCCCACTTTTTATGGAGCACATCTGTTTCATAAAAAGCCACCAGATACCAGGTAGGTTTGTGATAAGTATTCAGTAAGATACTGGACCCTGGTTGAGTTTGTGTGAAGAAATGATCTGAATTACTTTTGGTTTGTGCATAAAGGTAGGTGATACTTTCTTCTGCTTCCCCTCTTTGTATTCACAATTGTGTCTCCCTAAATTGTGCCTCCATGGCATAAATGGTGAATGAATTGACATAAATATACAGGTATCTGTGCTTCTTCCCAGCTTTCATCTCTAAGGTTAATTTTTCTTAGAAGACCAACTCTTGGTTTCTTAAGGAAGAGTTACTTTGGTCTTTTATTTGAAGTCTTTCTGGTATCATCTCTATAGGAAGATGTTTCGCTTCAGAGAGGGAAATCTTTAAATATTTGTCTTCCCTTTGTGGGTGAGCATTGAAAGTAGGAGCAGTGAGATGGAGTAATTTGCTTGGCTACTATAAATGCTACAAATAGTCAATGGCGCTGGCATAGAACTGTGTGTTTTTTATTGTCAGAGTTGCCATATATAATGTTCTCACAACAATGCTTAAATCTGAGAGGGAAGGGATTTAACAGAGCCACATTACTAATTTACTACCAGCAAACAGAACAGCAAAAAAGGAAGGAAAAAAAAACAAGAAAAAGAAAAAAGAAAGGCAGAAAAGCTGAGAAATGAAAGGCCTCAGATGAGACTGTACAAAACCAAGCTCTAGGATGGCGGAGTGGTACTTAATAATGGCTCTGGCATTTTGTTAGCATCTCTACAAGGAAAAATTGTTCTTAGAAAAGGATAATCTACAGTCGAATCTGATTGAAGTCAAAAGAAACATCGGTTGATTTCTTTGAGAGATGCCCGTCTGTCCCTGGGCCTGACCGCACACAATACATCCTGCCACAGTGAGTCAGATTGTCAAGGCCAGAACCAGGTGCCGGTGTTACTTGTATCCTTCTACATCAGTCATACTGCAGGGAGCAGACAATTAATTCTGGAGCAAAATTGAAAGTCAGAGGCAGAGTCTGAAAGAACAGAATGACAATAATAAAGTGCCCCTGCCTCACATTAATCTCCCTCACTTCAGGCCTGTCACAGCCGGCCTGGCTGTGACTAATGCCAGGCTTTGCATACAGTGGTCACAGACATGAGCAGCATGCTCTCTTTACAACGCCCGCGATGTGCTTTGTTGGGTTTTTGACTCCTGTGGAATCATTGAAAAAACATAGCCGCCGGTCATAGGTGAGGGGACCAAGTTCCTTCATCATCCACCTGGTGATCGATGCTGGGGATCTGGGGACTGGGCTCACAAGAGCAATGGAATCTCATTCCTCTTTTTTTGCCCACTCTCTTCACTCTTCCTTTTGCTCTCTTTCCTTCTCTCTTTTTGCCTCCTCTCTTTTTCTCCTCTCACCTTCCTCTATCCTTTTCCTTCTCCTTTCTCCTTGTTTTCTCTTCTAATTTCACTTCTGTTTCTCCTCTCTCTCTCTGTCTCTCCATCTCTGTCTCTGTCTCTGTCTGTCTCACTGTATCTCTCTCCATCTTTTTCTCTCTCTCTGTCTTTATCTCTCTCCCTCTCTGTCTCACTGCATCTCTCTCCATTTTCTCTTTCTCTCTCTTTCATTCTGTTTCTGTCTTGCTCTCTGTGTCTCTTTGTCTCTCTCTCTTTTGCTGTCGCTATCTCTGTCTTTCTGTCTCTGTCTCCATCTCTCTCTGTCTCTCTCTATCTCCTCATTCTGTCTCTGTCTCTCTGTGTGTTTCTGTCTCTTTGTATCTCTCTGTCTCTCTGTCTATGTCTCTCTCCTTCTCTTTCTCCTCCCACCCTCTCTGTCCCCTCTCTCTCTGTCTTGCTGCCTCTCTTTTCATTTCTTTTGTGGGTCTCTCTGTCTCTCTCTTATTCGATCTCTGTCTCTTTGTCTCTGTCTCTGTTTTTCTCTGTCTTTGTTTTTCGTAATTTATCAGTATCACCCTTAATTTCTCTTTCCCTCTGTCTCTCTTTTTTAGTCTTTCTCTGTCTCTGTCTCCTTTTTTCCTTTTCTCATATTCCTTTTTCTCTTTATTCATCTCTCCTATTTCTTCTTCTTTCTCTTCTTCATCTCTTGTTCTCTCTCTCTTTCTCTCTCTCTCTCTCTCTCTCTCTCTCTCTCTCTCTCTCTCTCTCATCTCACAGTTTCATCATCTTTTCCTCTTTCCCCACATTTTTCTTTGTTGGTCTCTACCCCCTCTTATTTTTTTTTCCTGAGGAATATTATAGGGGAACACTCCACATGCAGATGAACAGACTTCTGGTATGAGCTGAAGTAGTGATAGGCAGGCAGGTTGATCTAGGCCAAATTGACACACTGATCATAAATAAATCACTGGATCCAGATGCCACACGCCCAGGAGTTTTGAAGGAGCTCAAAGGTGAAATTGTGGAACTGCTGGCCAAAATGTGGAGGATGTCACCACAAAGGCCACTATGCCAGAGGATTGACAGATTGCCATCTCAATCTCCATCTATAAGGAGGCGGTTCTGGGAGCTATAGACAAGTAAGTTTTTATTCTCTCCTTGGCAAGCAAGTGGAATATATAATAAAGTATAGGATCAGTGAACATATAAACAAAGCTAACCTGTTGGAGAAAAAAAGGAAAGGAAAATATGGTTTTTATAAGGGGAAATCATGCCTCACTGACCTGAGAGAGGGTTTTTGAGAGAGTAGGTAAACATGTGGACAAAGGGGCATCAATACACATACTTCATTTAGAATTTCAAAAAGAATTTTCTCAAGTTTTTATTTCAAGAACTACTGAAAAGCAAAAAATAATACCCTTGAAATACCATGCAATTTAGAGCAACAGTATGTCATGAAGAGGGATTTGGTTTAGGGATTAAGAGTTACATCTTTACCTGGAGACTCTATACACTATGGGAAATAATAGCAGCAGGGAAATACTCAAAAACAAAACAAAAAAGAGAAATATGTGTGGTGAGATTGAGCGTGACTGTCATCTTGTACAAGGGCTCAAGACAGTGGGGTGCCATGTGGAACTTCAGTCCCTGTACCTTCTGAAAGAGGTAATGATAGAGCCGGGGCAGGACTAGAGAAGGACAATGAGGAGGTTAGAATTTAAAGTGAGGGGGATTTTCAAGATCATCTGGTCATAGGATTGAAGGTTAATTTTCACAGGCCATATAGTCCAAGTCTCTCATTTTAGAGATGAGGCAATGGAAATGTAGAGAGGTTTAAGGGATTAAGGTCATTCTCAGGCAGCTAAAAAGCACAATAGGTAGAGCATTGGCCAAGAGTCAAAAACAGTTAAGTCCAAATCCAGCCTCTGTCTGCCTCAGTTTCTTTTTCTATAAAATGGAAATAACAATAGCACTTACTTCTTATGGTTATTGTAAAGATAAAATTAGAGATTTATAAAGTACCTTCGTATAGCTTAAAACTCTATAAAAATGCTCTATTATATATGTAATAAGTGTCAAGTTTGCGATTTGAACATGGTCTTCTGAGTCCAAATTCTATATTTTCACACATAGTATACCTGAATCAAGGTCCTTTAAGATGGAGAAAGGGCTTTTAACATATGATAAATCAGTCTGAAAAGATGAAATTGAGAGAAAGTAGTCAAAGTCTGAAAAATACAACTAAATAGAGATTTTGGCAAAAGAAGAATGAGGTTTTATTTATATAGTTCTTACTGTGTGAGAGGTATTGTGCTGAGCATTTTACAATTATTATTTCATTTGATCTTTACATTGACCCTTTTAGCATTGACCCTCATTTTATAATTGAGGAAACTGAGACTTAGGGAGATTGTGGTTTGCCCAGAATCCCATGGTTGGTAAGAGTCCAAGGTTGGATTTGAACTCAATTCTTGTGACTCCTGGCCCAGTGCTCCCTCTATCTACTTTACTACCTAACTGCCATTGGGGAATTCTAATCAATAATTCAGAGAAGCCCTAAGGAGAGAATTTAGGGTTGAATGATGGCTTTTACTTTTTCAGCTTTCTACTACTCTTCTCCTTGGATGCCCTATTGTGATATCAAAGAAAGGACCAGGGTCTTGCAGTTCAGAGCAGCAGAACCTCCGTGTTGATGGATTCTACCAAACAGGTAAAATGTCCACTACACCCATGGTAGTGGTAACTGTAACTATTGTCTGACAACCTGACTCACAAGGTATGCAGAGCTTCATCGCCAGGAGGTTGACTACCAAGTGATACATTCTTTTTTGATTCCCTACATTCCTAAAGATCAGCTGTGAAAGCCCATGTATGTATTTGTGTGTGTGTGTGTGTGTGTGTGTGTGTGTTATATGTTGCATCAGGGTAGGGTCCACAGAGATAAAATCATGTGTGTTGGGCACTCTATTCATGAAGTAAAAAAATATGAAATTCATTGAGTCAAACAGCAAGGTTGGTAGCTCCATTCTTCCATTCACACACTCCATTCTTCCATTCACCATCCCTATCTGACAGAATCCAAAGCTGAAAAGCACATAGGACTGACTCTGGCAAGCAGGGAGAGTCCCCTTTATCTTCCAATCATCCCCTTCCTCCATTACAAGATTCTTCAGACAGGAACATGAACACAGATACATAATGTTTGGCCCAAGTTTTGAGTTTAGTATGTGCAGGCACAGATTCAATAAGGTGTTGGCTAGTGAACTTGAAGAATCATTTTGCCTTATGTTAACATGGCATAAAACATTCAGGGAGCTATTGGTAATATGTCCAGGCTTCAATGATAGGAATTAACTGAATGAAAATATTAACAATTAGGATTAGTTATATTTTAAGGATGAACTCTGGAAGTCTAAAAAACTTCCAGGACCCTAAAGAATTTTAGAAATAAGAAAGGATGAATGAAGGCTTTGTTTGACATAGAGACTATGATAAACTCACAGCTACTTACTTGCTATTCTTGCCCTATGTCACATATTGGTTAACTGATTTGGTATGGCCAGCAGAGAGGAAGCACTGTCCCTACGTTCAATCTTGTTGGCTACTAATCCAGAGGAAAATCAGTCTTGTGCTTTTCTAGACACACTAATCCACTGGCTCCACAAAATACTTTAATTGCCTTTGGCAGAATTGGGTTCCATTAATTTTATTATCTTTTTGTGTAATCAGTAAATACTTCAACACAACGTGCAGTGTAATTGTTCTTCCAAAGCAAAAATATAAAATTTATTGGAATGGACTGGGCAGAAAGAATAGTAGAAATATTCCAGAAGGGGTTACTGAGTCACTGAAAAGTTTTCAAATGGGTATGTTTTGAAGATGAGAGGGAAAAAAAAAGAATAGCAAGGAGTGATGAAGCCAATTTAAGAGGGAATGGCTTGCATGTAAACATCCTTGTTTCATCTAAGTGGCTATCTATCCTGGAGAAGGAAGAGTGATCATCCCTTAAGATTATTAGATTCCCTACTTCTCAGTCCCACAGGTCCTTACAGACCTTGGAAAATTTAAGAACCAAAATCAATAGATGAAACACATTTAGGCTTGATGTCAGGAAAGACATCCTAGCCTCTAGATTTCTGTAGAAATAGAACTGGCTTCCTTCAGAAATCGTGGGTCCCTCCTTCCAGGAGTTGTTCAAGCAGAGGCTCTGTTAAATTGTCAGAAATGTTGTAGAGGGAATTCTTTTGGGGGCAGGTATTAGTTGAACTAGATGGCTGCGGAGGTCCCTTCCAATTCAGAAATTCCTTGATTCACTAATATCAAGAAAGTCATCTTTTTCTACTATGGCTTTATGAAGTTAATTTAAACAAAAAAGCTTTTTTATAGATTGATTTATTTATTTTACTATCTGTTACCATGAAGTAAAACATATAGGTATTGGTAATAAAACAAACTTTTAGCATTGTGCACTAAAAGGAGGAGAGCACCTCAGTCATACCAATGATAACATAAATGATATTTAAATCTATTTTCTTAAGAGAGGAAGTGTAGTTTAATGGGCAGAAGGAAGAAGAGGGAGACAAAGACAGCAAAGGAAAGGAAAGGAAAGGAAGGAAGGAAGGAAGGAAGGAAGGAAGGAAGGAAGGGAAGGAAAAAAGGAATAAAGAATGGAAAGAAGGGAAGAAAGAAGGAAGGCAGGAAAGAAGAAAGAAAAGTAGAAAGGATTGAAGAAAGGAGGAAAAGAAGGAATGAAAGAAGGGAGGGAGGGAGGAAGGAAGGAAGGAAGGAAAGAAAGAAAGAAGAAAGGATGGGAGGGAGGAAGAAAGGAAGGGAGGGGGGAAGAAAGGAAGGGAGGGAAGAAGAAAGGAAAGAGGAAAGGAAGGAGGAAAGGAGGAAAGGAAGGAGGAAAGGAGGAAAGGAAAGAGGAAAGGAGGAAAGGAAAGAAGCAAGGAAGGGAAGGAAAAAAGCAATAAAGAATGAAAATAAGGGAAGAAAGAAGGAAGGCAGGAAAGAAGAAAGAAAAGTAGAAAGGATTGAAGAAAGGAGGAAAAGAAGGAATGAAAGAAGGGAGGGAGGAAGAAAGGAAGGAAAGAAGGAAAGAAGGAAGGAAGGAAGGGAAGGGAAGGTGGGAGGGAAAAAGGAAAAGAAAGAAAAAAGGGAGGGAAGGAAGAAAAAAAGAAAAGGAGGGAGGTGACAAGCATTTATTAAGGTTCTATAAAGTGCTAAGCTCTACAAATATTGTCTCATTTGATCCTCACAACAAATCTGAGAGGTAGGTGCTGTTATTCTTTCCATTTTATAGTTGAGGAAACTGATACATACAATGGTTAAATTATTTGTCCCAGTCACATAACTAGGAAGTATCTAAGGTGAAATTTGAACTCTGGTTTTTCTCCTTTGGACTTTAAGGAGCATTTGATTTGAAGTCAGAGGACTTGTTTGAATTCTGCTCTTCTACCTCCTGTCTGAACCCAAGTAATTTCTCATTCTTTTGCTTAATTCCCTCACCTATTAAGATGATTTTTTAAGGTTCCTTTTAACTTATTACTAATTATTCATTTTTGTTGTTGTTGTAACATTATCTTTAAATAATCGTGTTGTTCAAACTCAATTCAACAATAATATATTAAATAACTATTATATACAAAGCACTCTTCCAAGTACCAGAGATAGGACTGGATTTGTGATTTCACGAGTAAGTAATTTCCCTCCATTAATACAAGTCAACCCTTTTTATGCAACTTATAATCTTTAAGAGACGTCTAAAACCTTGAGAAGTTAAATGACTTCTCAAAGTCCCATAACCAGTAGGCATCTTAAAGGAGGACTTGGGTCTAGATCATCCTGGTTTGGAGACCAACGTTCCATTCACTGCATTACATTTCCTCTCACATTGATATTTAACACCCAGTAGAAGAAATATTGCTTGATCAAAACAAACAAAACAGTCCTTTCCCTCAAGGAGTTTGCATTCAACTTGGTATTAAATATCAATGATAATTTTAAAAACATAAATATTTCAAATGAAGACTGATCTCTCATAAAAGAAAGATAAAAGGCTTATGGAATCCCTCTTCATATCCCACTATTTAAGAGGCAGTGATGTCTTCCTTTAAAATTAGAAGGCTTTCAGTGTGAAAACTAAGGAGATACAAATATGAGAAGGCAGAATAGCTTTATGACCTGTGTTGGATGGTAATAAGGTGAAAGCTTATCCTACAGAGGAAGAAAGGAATAAACTTTAGAAATAGGAACAGGAATCAGCTCTCTGTCCTTCAGGGAATCATAATATGAACTGAAACGTGATGTAAGATGATATGATCATCCAGTAAGGGTAACAGGATAAAAAGAAGAGTCCTGATGATTAGTGATTCCCTCTTGAAGGAACTGAGCCTTCTATTTGTAGACATGATCACAACAAAAGAAAGCTCTGTTGTCATCCTCTCAAGACATGCAGCCAAGACATAACAGAAAACCTTCTAGCACTTATCAAAACACATAACTACTACCCACTTCTAGTGATACACATAGGAGAAAAAAGATACTGCCAGAAGTAACCTAGAAAGCATGGTAAGGGCATAAAGTATTTGGCAATAAACTAAAAACTGTGGGGACGTAGATGGAATTTTCATCCCTGCTTCCTATTGAAGACAAGTTGATTTGGGATTAAGAATATGGTATAGGGGCAGCTAGTTGGTGCAGTACAGAGAACACCAGTCCTGGAGTTAGGAGAACCTGAGTTCAAATCCAGCCTCAGACACTTAATACTTACCAGCTCTGTGACCCTGGGGAAGTCATTTAATACCAGTTGCCTCACCCTTCCCCCCCAAACCCCACATGATATAAAGATACATTTGCCTGCTGTTTTGTAAATCTCAAAAAAAAATCCCAAAATTCTTTAACCCAAAAATTCAGGGAGGAAGTTGTATGTACAAAACTACTTATATATATTCACCTAGCTAGATACTATGGAGAGTAGTTATAATAACAGAAGATGAGTAATTAAGGTACCCAAAAGTTTGCAAGAATAAAAATCCCAAAAGAAGGAGACAGCATTGAAGGACCTGCACACAAATGCACAAAAATGTAGGCAAATAACAAGATTAGCTAGAGGTCCTGATATAAGAAGGAAATTTTTACTTTACATATGTCAGAAAGCCTTGGTAGAAAGAACTACATGTCTAGAAGCTAACTTTGGATGGATATGGCTTATTTAAAAGAAGTGGGAGAGAGAAAAGGATGTGGAGTGAGCTAGCATAATTTCTGAAGGTATCTAGGACCCAGAGAAGAAAATATGGTGGAAAGCATTTGGGTAAAGAGCAGATTACAGAACCAGAGTATAAGCACAGGGCATCTCAACAGAAAGTGTAAATAAGTGAAGAGGTTGGGAAATAGATTACAGACATGGTTCAAATAATGATATAGTAATAATGGTGGATTTTCATCTAACCATCTTCTGGAGATCTCTTGATCTATTGATCTCTACTGTTGGTCTGTCTCTGTCTCTTGGTCTCTGTTTCTCTCTGTGTCAGTCTCTTTGTCTCTATCTTGTTGTGTCACTCTTTCTCTGTCTCTGTCTGTTTCTTTTTTCTCTCTTCTCTGTCAGTGTGTGGATGTGTATATATGTCTTTCTCTCTTCTTCCCATTTATAGATAACATGAAGGGAAAAGCTAGCATACTGGATGCCAAAGTCAAATTCTAAAAACGATCTTGACAAGTTAGAATATTGGGCAGCATCTAAAAGATGATTTTTTTTGGTTCTGTCGTTTGCAGTTATGTCTAACTCTTTTTGGTCCCATTTTGGGTTTTCTTGGCAGAGATACTGTAGTGGTTTTCTATTTCTTTCTCTAGTTCATTTTACAGATAAGGAAACTGAGGCAAACAGGGTGAAGTGACTTGCTCAGGGACATGCAATGAGTAAGTGTCTTATGATTTGAACCCTGAAGATGTGTCTTCTGACTCCAGGCCCAGCACTCTATCTCATGTGCTTCCTGGTTGCCCAAGATCAAAGAATAAATAAATGATAGGAATAAATGTAAAGTTTTTATTGCTGGTTCAAAAACAAGAACCCCATCTCATTAGTAAAAGATTGGAGAGGCATAGTCAAGCAATAATTTAACTTTGAAAATAGTTGGGATTTTGGTAGATTGTGGGCTCAATGTGAGTTGGCAGTGTGATCTCAGGATCAATGAAACTAATTTGATATTAGTTCGTATAAAGAGAAATTGTCCAGAATATCCAAGAGTAGGCAACTAGCATGATAAAAACTTTTGAGTCTATGATATCTTTGACTTAACTTAGGGAGATAGAGCTACTTGGCCTAGAGATTAAAATCTTAGGGAAAAAAACCCCTGCCAAATGAAAGAGGTAATAGACTTGTATTGTTTGACCCCACGTGTAAAAACACAATCAAAGTTGGGAAGATGCAAAAAAAAAGGCTTGGTATAATGAGCAATTTTCTAACAATACAAGAGTTTGCAAGGATAAGCTCAAGAGGCAGAATGCTCTTTGTCATTGGAAGAACATTAAACAAAAGCTGGGTGATCAATTTTGGGAAGTAGAGTTCTGGGGATTCTTTATTGTGTTTGGTAGCCACTGAGGTCCTTTTCAATTATAAATCTATGATTATATGAATTGTTTTTTGACCCTCCAAAACATAATTTCTTGAACTCTTTTAAAAAAAAAGAAATACCTTTCTGAAGCAACAGTTATACATTTGTTAGGTTCTCCTCAATACCTCTTTTCAGTGTTGTTCTTCCCTGTTTTGCTTCTGTGTGGGTTGTAGATATATGCTGTGTCTGGCGTTCCTCCAATTCAAATATAGAAAATGTACATTCGTACAGTAGCTGCTAGAATCGTTTTTATTTGAATCTTGGTATGGGGAAACACTCATTTAATGTCTTGTTAGGCAAAGGAGTCATTCCAAGAGCTTCTGTAAAGAAGGTACTTAACTAATTTCCTGTATTTATATAACATGGCATCCGCCTCTTCCCCTCACTCCCCTACCCCAATACTTTCAGCCAAGGAAATGGCTGAAAATAGAATTTTCCCCCAGGAAGCAATCAATGGCTGACTTCTTTCTCACGCATCCAGAGATATGGCTCTTGGAGTATGGCCCATTCCTTGGACTAACACCAATATACTCAGATCACCCAAGTATGGCTTATAGATCTCAGGTAGCATAGAATTTCTTGTCTTTCTTATTGTTACTTATAGGAAACAAGGTCTATTTTGCTTCTAGATCAGAATTTGTTTGGTTATCACTTTCCCTGACAATCTTAGAGGGGATGATGGGGTGGAAATTATCTTTCTATTTTTGTTAATTATCGCATTTGTTTGCACTGGTATTCCAAAGTAATGTACTTTCTTGGAAATGTTTAGCAGCAGTAGGACCAGTGAAGCCTAGAAAATGCAGGTCAGTCTACTAAAATAACATGTTATGGGTCAAAGAATGATGGTAAATGTTTAATAACTGGCTTTCAAAAACATTGTACACACACTACACATTTAAGTTCAATGTATATGCTTAACATGTTCGCCATCAAATTTTTTCAGTCAAGCCAAATAGCAAAGCAATCATTCAAGCCTTCATTCATAGTGTCTGATGATTTCTGAGGTGTAAATATTCACCCTAATGATTTAGCAATTGGTTTTTGGGAGCCAGGAATGCATCTCAAATTTGGATAAGTATAAAAATAAAGTCCTACCTTGGCTCAAAAACTAAACTGCACAAGTATAGGATGGAGAAGATAAAGTTAAACAAAGATTTGTATATAGGAAAAAAAATCAATTAAATGAATTTAAAATGTTTAAATTGAAATGTTTAAACTAAATAAGAGATTCACAATAGCTGTCTTTAAGTATCTGAAAGGCTGTAATGTAGAAGAGGAATTGGATTAATACTGTTTGGTCCCAAAGAACAGAACTGGGATCAATGGTAGAAATTGCTGAGAGGCATCTATTAGTTCATTAGGAGCAGAAACCTCCCAACAATTAGAGTCAAAAGAAAGTTTTAAAAAAAACCCAACCCAACCAAATCAAAAAAAAATTCTACAAAGTAAAAAAAAACCAAAACAAAACAAACAACAACAACAACAACAATATAAAAACAAGGGAAGAAGGAAGAATGAGAGGAGGAGGAAGGAGAAAGAAAGAAGGAGAGGAGAAGGAGGAGAGGAAGAGAAATGAAGGAAGAAAGAGAAAGAAAGAGAAGAAGAGAGAGAGAAGAGGAAGGAAGAGAAGAGGAAGAAGAGAAAGCAGAAAGGAAGGAAAGAAAGAAAGAAAGAAAAAGGAGGTAAGAAAAGAAAGAGGGAAGAAAGAAAGAAGGAAGGAGAAGGGAAGAATAGAGGGAAGAAAAAAGGAACAAGGAAGACAGGAAGGAATAAGGGAAGGAAAATAAAGGAGGGAAGGAAGGAGGAAGAAAGAAGGAGGGAAGGAAGGAATAAATGAAGGAAAGAAGGAAAGGAAAGCAGAAAGGAAGGAAAAAGAAAAGAAAAGGGAAAAAAGGAAAGGAGGAAGCAAGGAAGGAGGGAGGGAGGGAAGATGGAAGAAAGGAAGGAAAGAGGAAATGAAGGAAGGGAGGGATGAAATAAGGGAAAGTAGAAATGAAGTAAGAAAGAAAAGAAGAAAAAACAGAAATGAATGAAGGAAAAATGAAGGGAGGAAGCAAAGGAAGGAGAGGAGGAGGGAAGGAAGGAAGAAAGGAAGGAAAGAGGAAATGAGAGGAAGGGAGGAAGAAAAGGAAAGAGAAAGGAAGGAAAAAGGAAAAGAAGAAAGGAAGAAAGAAAGGAAGGAAAGGAAGAAAGAAGAAAGGGAAAGAAAGGAAGGAGAAAGAAGGAAAGAAAGAAGTTGAAGAAGGAAGAGAAGGAGAAAGGAAGGAAGGCAAAGAAAGGAAGGAAGGAGGAAAAAAGGAAAAGGGAAGAGAAGGAAGTAGGGAAGAAGTGAAGGAAGAAAGGAAGAGGAAAGAAAGAGAAAGGGAAAAGGAAGAAAAAGGAAGAAAAAGGGAAGGAAGGAGAAAGAAAGAAAGGAAACAAGGAAGGAAGGAAGGAAAGAAGGAAAAGCAGAAGGAAGGAAGGAAGGAGAGGAAAGAAGGAGTTCCAACTGACCAGATTTCGGCAGTTTTCACAGAGGTTGGAGAATTGGAATGGTCCAAAAGAGGAACCAGGAATCGAGGGAGAAAGAAGGAATGCTATGATGAGAAGTGAAAATGCATTTAAGTGAAGGAACGAGAGCTGCAAGGTAGCCTGCCCTATTTCCACTCCAGACCATTCAGGTCCAGGGAATCTAGGTCCTTTCTACTCTGAGATTGAGATCTGTTGATTTTCGTTTTCTCAAAGAGGACCATTTGACTAATGAGTTTAATTGATAAAATGTATTTCATGTAGTACGACATGACAGAAGGTTACACATCAGTTTCACTTAGTATCTGGGAGGTGTCATGCAAGGTACCTGCCTCCTTTCCCTCCAGACATCTGTCCAGGATGAGGGAATTAGTGTCCTGATTTCTTTTGAGCATGAATCTTGTGATTTTCTTAGACTCTATTTATCTTGATTCTTTAATAGTTAAATGGAAAGACATATGAGTGTTGTTGTTCAATCATTTTTTTCAGTCATGTCTGACTCTTAGTTACCCCATTTTAGGTTTTCTTGATAAAGATACTGAAGTGATTTGCCATTTCCTCTTTCAGCTCAATTTATATAGGAGAAAACTGAAGGATACTGAGGCAGATTAATTGACTTGTCCAGGTTTACAGAGTGTCTGAGGCTGGGTCTTCCTGACTCCAGGTCTGGCACACTATCTATTATGCATCTAGTTGCAGTGTTTGTGTGTGTGTGTGTGTGTGTGTGTGTGTGTGTGTGTGTGTACATGCACATTCACACAAATATTAGCAAAAATTTCATATATTTCATATTAATCAGGTTGATTTTCTTTTTTTTCACTTGAATTCAGTCAATCAATTAAACAGTTACTAAATACTGAAGCATCAATACTTAGCAAACTGATTAATTAATTAGTCTCAGTTAAATGGCTGTCTGTACGCTATTTGGGTCTTCCAGAACTCCAGGTCCATGTATGCAGTCTATCCTAATTTTCTATTTATATGATTTTTTGTGTTAAAATGGGAATGTGAGGAAGGTATTTTCATTGCTTTGACTGTATTAAACTTTATCAAATATTTCCATTTGATTCTCATAAAACCCTGGAGGTAGTGAATTATTTTTCCCTTTTTAGACTTGGAAATCTGAGTCTTCTATTTATCAAATTAAACAGTTTTACTCTAAATACCTAAGCATCCAATACTTAGCACAATACTTGATACTTAATAGATGCTTAATAAATGGCTGATTGCTTTATCGCTATTTGGGTCTGAAGAACCCAGTCCATGTATGGCAGTCTATGCCTCAACTACTTTTCTATTTATATATTTCTTTTTTCATAAAATGGGGAATGGAGGAAGGTATTTTCATTAAGCTTTTGATCTGTATTAAACTTTTTCAAATATTATCTCATTTGATTCTCATAACAACCCTGGGAGGTAGGTGTAATTATTTATTCCCATTTTAGAGTTGGGGAAACTGAGTCTTCTTGTATTTCTTATTGAAATATACTACATTATATTTATACCATTCATCTGCCTTTCCATTATCCTTAAGGTCAAAGATCCTTAATTTTGGTTCTTTAAAGATTGTTATATTCTGTGATTTACCACCATATGATATCATTGAAAGATTTTGAGTACTAAAAAAATACAGGGGATTATTATGGAGAGAAAAAAATTAATGTTTTAAAATGCACTAAGTTTCCTAAATGCAATCCAGTATCTTTTTTTCCCTGTTTAATTCTAGGTTCAGTTCTTTGTACATGCAACAGTAGAATTGCCTAAAATATATGCACAATTGGACCAACTCTGGATTTTCTATACAGTTAAATATTGTAGTCTGGATAGTAATCATTCTTCATCTACTTGATTTTTCCTGTTCAGATAGTTAGGCTCTTTTGTGTAATTATGGAGCTCATTTTGGAAGTGCTATAATATATTCTGATGCAATGGATCCAATGCCATAAAAAGTCGCTTTTGGAAGGCCTTTTCCATTTGAACTCTGCATTGGACATCTTCTAGAACAATAACAACTAGTTTTGGTGAATATAAAAGCTCTATTTTTCTAATTGCTTCTTAATAATCAGGGAGTTATTGAACAAAGATATCTGTTTTGTATCTTCAAGGAATGTTTATGCGTTTGACGTATTAAAAGATAGCTTATGGGAATAGAATCTTTAAAATTGCTGTGGCTCCACAAAATCAAATGATTTTACAGCAGTGGTTTCATGTTGATTGAGAAAACTACAAATCAACATTCTCTATGTTGTATTTTTAAAAATTTTGTTAAACACGTCCCAATTACATTTTAATCTGGTTCTGCCTTGATCCAGGAACAAAGCAGGGAGCCTGCTTTCAAGACAACAATAATTTGTGAGATATAATATTCTCTACATCTTTCAGTCAAGTGTATGACCATAAAGTTATGATTCATTATAGAATATAATTTCTAAAAGATAGTCTATTACTTTATACTATTATATACTTTACTATTATACTATTACCTTCTCATATCCCCATTAATGATTCCCTCAATGTATGTATAGACCATTTTCAGAATGATTTTGTAGGGATAAGAAAGTAGATATTTGGGTCAGAAATTATCAATACTTTTTCAATTTTGTATTTAGGGCATAATAACAATTAGAGCTGGAAAGAACTACAAAAGGCATATGAGTCCAAGCACCCTCCTCAAAAACCATATGAGGAAACTGAGGACCAGGGAATTGAGTGACATGTTTAAGGCCATATAGAGAATTTCAAAAACAGTACATGAACACAGGTCTTCTGCATCATAGTGATATACCCCTTTCTTTTAGATATTTTGAAAATCAATATTAACAATGTAGTATTTATGACTTTTGCTAATGTTTTGGTCCCCAAAGTGCTATGTGCTAATATATATATATATATATATATATAAATGTGTGTGTGTGTGTGTGTGTGTGTGTGTGTGTGTATGTAATGGAAACATTGGGATAGAAAATAGGATACCACAGAAATAGGATACCAGAGGTATAAAATCATGTACTTCTTTTAGCATTAATAATTAGAAGTATGGAGCACTATGAACTCTCTCTCCCTGCAAAGACATTTGTATCCCAGTGGCTTAACAGTCATGCAACTAATTGGCACAGTACATAAAATAGTAGGTCTCAAGTTAGGAAGTTCTGAGTTCAAATCTGATCTCAGACTCTTACTAACTGTATAACCGTGGACAATTTAACTTCTTTCTACCTCAATTTCCCAATCTGTAAAATGGAATTAATAATAATTGGACCTCTTTCCTAGGATTATTATATGGATGAACAGATAATATTAATAAAGCACTTTGTAAACCTTAACATGTTATATAAATGCTAGCTTGATTTTTCTCTCATTGTACCCTGTTCCTCTCTCCCCAGCTTCATTAGAGATGTTATTACTTTTAGTACTCTGACAACTCAATTCTGTGCCCTCTTCCCCACATGACTTCACTTTTAGCACAAAGTGTCCATAGAATCACTGAGAGCGCTTTGGAGACAACCCCAGAAGCTGCTTTATCTAAACCGTTCATTTTATATACAAGGCCCAAGGATGCTGTGATCTGCCCCATCACACAGATATTAATAAGCATCAGCAATGGTACTAGAACTATAGGCAATGGGACTTCAGGATCAATATTCATCCTCTGTACCATAAAAACATATGTGATAGGTGAGTGTGTATTCATGGATCAGTAACAGCCTTCAATGTGAAAACTTCCTGCCCCAGAAAAACCTCCAGGATCCTAGAAGATCCCAAAGCCACAAACTAATGAAATGGACATCAGACACGGAGAGCCAAAATGATCCTTTTCCTTTAAGAAATCCCTCTCCTTTTGTACCATTGCAAACATGACGGCATTTTTTGGCGGGAATGGTGAGCTATTTTGTGTATGTGTGAATTAGAACTTTGATAGACAGAATAAGCTGCAATCCAATTCTAAACTATAGATTTTCAAGCAGATTGATGCAACAAATTGTTAGCAAATAGCAGTTTGCAATTTGATGCTAATTAGACATAAGGCAAATATGTGGCGTGACAAATTAACAGCAAACCATACTGTGGAGGGTGAGCAAGAGCTGGCACAGAGCGCACTCGGTTTTGCATAGCTCCTTGTCTTAGCCGAGGAGGCCTGAGCCAGCTCCCCTTCTCCGGAAACAGGAAACCAGAGCAGAGATCACAAGCATCCTCCAATAACTTTAATTGCATATTTCAGATGCTTCCCTCGCCTTTCATCCTGACAAGGCAGCTCTCCTTTTCCCACTATCTAAGGAGATCATCAAGTGTTCTAGGAATCATCTGTGAGAAACTCAGACCATACCATTTCAAGCCTGTCTCCCACCACCCATCACAGGACCCCACAGGTCATGCCCCAAGTCCTTAAATACCATCATATCCAAAAACCACAACAGGGAAAAATAAAATGTGCTTTATGTCCAAACTATCTTTGCTGAAGTTCTTATACGTTTGGATTGCACTTTAGGAGCCTTTAAAACTATGATTTAATTAATCAATTTTTTTTTTGTTAGAGGAAAATACCATTTTTATTTAGAAATGGTATTTAATGGTCTAATGGTAATGAAAATGTTATTCAATCTCTTCACAATGTTTGGAAGGATGAGTTGAAAATTCCAGCTAGCCAATAGCTTCTTTCAGATCAATACAATGGACCATGTGGCTACAGATAGGGAGGGATATGAGTAAAAGAGCCAACAATAGAATTTTAGGATTTGGAATTAGGATTTAGAAGTCTGTTTCAACTCCTTCATTTTACAGATAAGAAAATTTCGTGATTTTTCCAAGATTGCCCACGTCAATAGCCAAGCTGACCCTCAAATCTATATCCCCTGAATTCAAATGTAATGGTTATTCCATTATATTATGCTGACAAGGCCAGGAAAAGGGAAAAAATGGTCTCCAGCTGTTAAGGAGACAGCAGAGTAGAATCCAGGTGTCAATTAATTAGTCATATGTTCCCCAAACACCTATTAGGTATTCAGTCTTGTTCTAGGTTGGGACAAGGGAAGAAATACAAGACATAGTTCTTGCCCTCACAGAGCCCATAATCTGTAGAGGGAAAGAAGACCACACACATGATTGTTATATGATTAAGTGTCAAAACAATTGATGTAGACAGTTAATTAGAGAATAAGCCAGAATAGAATAAAGTGTTAATTGTGTGAAATTTAAAACCAAGAGGAGAAGGGAAACAGCTTTCTGCTGAAGGAAGACTTGAGCTGAGTTGAAGCTGGGAATTTAAAGAAGTACAATTTGGAGAAGGGGATGAACAGAAAGCAAGGACTCAGTTTAGTCTGAGAGACTAAGATAGGCAAAGATGTAAGGATGGTCATGAGCCCCATTTGGGAAGGGTATATATGTTTGTGGGGAACTTGGCCAGAATGGAGATTTAAGGCGTTGAGGAACAGGGAGATACAAGAATAAGAATATTGGGTCAGGAGGTTGGTTTTAAATCTCACCTTTGATACTTGCTAACTGTGTGACTCTTGAGCAAGTATGCCTCAGTTTTCTCAACTGCAAAATGGAAATAAGGATAAATATGCATTCTACAGAGAAGTGTAAAGATTTTTAAAACCTAAAAATATCACCTAAATTTGAATATTAAAAACTGAAAATCACCTAAAATTGAACATAAAATTATGAATATTGGTAATACGATTATCATCATCATCACCATCTTTCTTCTTGTATATAATTCAAATAGAAATGATCTTGGAACATATTATTATTTACTATTATTCTTTTATGGTTAATGTTTGATGGATCTTTATTGTTGTTGTTCTGGTTGTCATTAGGAGGCAGGAAAGAAAGGAAAATAAGTATGGATACAAAAAGATAAAGTCATATCAAAGAGTGACTCAAATGCTACAAGTTCCTTGTCAAAGCTGGCTTTACCTCTGAAGGTGGGGATGTCACCTAAGAGATGCTAAAAAGGCTCAAGGCTTTCTCTGCCTTGATGTAGTGTCTGGTTCAATCTGATGCAGTAGCTGACATACCCACCATTACTCTCTAATCTGGGTTAAGGCATCACAGTCTCCTGCTCAAAGATACATCTATTAGATGTCTGGGAGAGATAAATCTAAAGTCACATCATCATCATCATCACCAGCTCAACTTTTTAATGCATGTCCTGGAGATCTGATAGCTGTTTTAAATTCATCCTCTTCTAACTCCCCCATCCTTTTAGAAGGCTCTGCACAGAAGGCTCCTTAAGCATCTGCTCATTAAAAGCCACATTCAGAAGGGGTCTTTCTCTTCCCCTGAACATTTGGTGTCTTTATATGAAAGGGCTTTTCTTAATGTTATATGTAAACCTCAAAAAAAAACCCTTCTATCCTAGTGTATAACAATAGCAGCAGCAAGAAACATAGCAATAGCTAATGTTGATATGTTGCTTTAAAGTTTATAAAACACAGCAAATATCTCACTTAATCCTCACAACAAATCCTTGGTGGTGGATGTCATTATCCCCATTTTACTGATGAGAAAACCAAAGCTTAAAGAGGTTAAATCAGAACTTCTTAAACCTTTTCCACTTATGACTCATTTTTGCCCAAGAAATTTGTACATGACCCCAAGTAGATAGGTATGTAAAATAGATGGACAAATCATACATTTATTGATAATAAATCATGATTTCTCAAACTCCACATTCAGTTACACAAGTCCAGGTGGGGTGGAAAGTCCCAGTTGAAGAAGCTTTGATTTAAATGACTTGTTCAAGATCACACAGATAGTAAATATCTAAGGACAGACTTGATACTGAGGTGGAAGAATTTGTTTTTGTTTTTTGTTTTATTTTGAATTTTTTGTTTGTTTTTAAGTAGCCTCCATTTCCCAGAGTCATTTGGGTGATTGGAGTTAAGAAAATCTAGGTTCATATTCTGCTTTAGATATGTGCTAACCATGGGATACTGAGCAAGTCACTTAATATCTCCAAGACTCAATTTCCTCATTTGTAAAATTAGGGGAGCTGGATTCAATGACTTCTAAAGTCACTTCCCGCTCTAAATCTATAATCCTTTGTTGTTATGCAATCCTAGGATGATTCTGCAAGTATTGAAAAACAGCAGCAATGAAGAGACAGGCAGTGCTTGGCTTTTGGCTTTTAAACAGATTATAATAACTCAATATTTCCTAGAATTGGGTAAGAATCTCTTAGATCCAGCTCCTTTCCCTGTCTGCATTTGCTCTGTATTTTCTGATGAGTTTTTCTCAAGGTTAGTTTTTTGCTGGGGCATCTGGCATATTTATACTTCAAAGTATCTTTGGGCCATTAATTACTAAAAGATGATAGATTATGAATTCTTGAGTACTTTTCGCCTTTCCAAATCTCCCTTTTTATAGAGAACAAAAATTAAATGACTGTCGAGTTCAAGGTTATTATTTGATTCAAATAAATGGAAAAACAAAATATTGACATTCTTCATCTCCAAATATGGATCTAAAGTTGTAGGCAGTACTTGGGAAGTATTCAAACCTTTTGTGGTTCTAGGAACAGATGTAATTCTGGGAGGAAGACAAATGAAGGGGGAAAAGTCACAGAGAGTTACTTAGGAAAATGATGTTTAATTTCTTACTTAAGCCCTCTGGGGAATTTCTTCAGACAGTTTTGAGAAAGATCAATAAGCAATGTTGCCAAGAATTTCTTTTCCATGCAAATTTTTACTTAAATACTTTGTTCTTGCCACTCCTCTGTAAGGACTAAGTTCTTCCTGGGGTGGATGTGAGGGAGGTCATGGGAGTAGGAATTAACTCAGAGTATGAGGCTGTCATTCCCTCACCTCTCATTGCTATTGTCCAAATTTCCCCAAACGATATACTGGTTCCCTGAATTAATTTGTCACCTCCAAGCCTCTCCCTTAGGTTCTTTGTCCCAAAAAGATACCAATTCTAAGGAAATGATAGTGAGCTAAGAGGATATTGGCCCTTCTAAGGTTCACCATTTTATTTCCTTTTGCTGCATATGTTAAACCTAAAGTTTTCAAGTCCATTAATTCTGATCTCTCTAAAAAGCTGTACAATCTGATTTGTGAGAATAGTTGATCATTCAGGGAGGCCTGGTTTTAAGAAAAGTCATTATTTAAGCCTTGTGATTATGAACAAATCATTTCCCCTACCAAACTCCAATTCTTCATCAGTAAAATTGATGAAATTTGCCATTAAATGTTGGGGTAAGGGAGTATATTGGGGTTATAGGCTGGTGCTGAGAGATGTGTCAAAGGCATTTGTAGGCTTAGGCCCTCTCCAAATCAAGAGGCAAATCTTTTATTATGTTCCTAACAGCAGGCTAATTTCCATATGGGGTTTTAGTGATTAACAAGAGGAAAGGGGAGAGCTAAGTTCCCTAGCAGAATTCACAGTTAACTAAGGAGAAGATGCCATTAAGACATGGCAAGTTCTTAATGAATCCAATATTCCATAAAGTTGGCTAAATTCCTAAAAGAGGAGCTTAGTGGGGGTGGGGGGTGGGGAATAAATGGGGATAATAAAATCGCCTACCTCTCAGAGTTGTGAAGATTGAAGGAGATCTTAATTGTGATGCTCTTAGAAGAATGTCTGGCACATAGTAAACACTATATAAATTGTCAGTTATTAACTAACCAACTCATTAACGAAATACGTACAATGGTTCACACTTATTAGCTTTCGTCCTTTGTGAGGAGGGAGGAAGATTTGGTTTCAGTTTTCTCTGCTTGTTGTTTCTTCCATTTCCTTTGTTTGAATCATTCCATGTATTGTTTTCTTGGTTCTAATTGCTAAACTTTGCATCAGTTCATATGTTTCCTCATGATTCTATGAATCCTTTGTATTATTTTGTCTTACGATACAGTCTTACATTCATGTATCACCATTTTTAAAGCCCTTTTCCAATCAACGGCTGTTGACTTTGATTCTATTTCTTTACTGCTATAAATATCTAGTTTTATGCTATCAGACAAATTTTTATTTAAAAAAAAGGATTTGTTACTTTTAAAATGTCTTTCTTGATTGTTATTTTTTTCAAGTTATAAGCTTTCCTAGTGATTTGGAAACCAGATGTTATTTATATGTTTCTTTCTAAATAGCAAACCCAGCATGTAAAGTATGGAACATAAACTCAGTCCAAATTAGCTCCATTAAGAACCACAAAAAAAACATTGCATGGGCTGAGACACCTAACCTGAGTACCTTGTCGGTTTTACTCAAACGTTAAGGGAGAGTCTACTTTCAGAATTCACTGCAACAATTCTTCTGTGGCTTGCTAGTCAGGTCTCTGGTTAATTAGCTTGTGGCATCTATCATCATAGAATTTAGAACTGGAAAGGGTACTAGAAATCATTTAGTTCATGAGGTAAAATGATTAGTTCATAGAGGCAAAAACTGAGACTTAGATCATCTTAGTCATGTGTTTTATTTATTCATTCACACAAATATTAAATAGCTACTATGTTCAGGCCACTGACCAGAGATTGGAGGAGTGGAGAACTTTTCTTACATATAGAGCTTGCAATCTTGTGAAAGGATAAGACACAAATACAGACAACTATATTAGACAATATTACAACATTATTTTACAAATTCATTGAAACATTGTAAAAGAAAGTCTATTGATTGGGTTGGTCAGGGTTTGTGACTGACCTAGAGAAATATGGAAGGGATGTCTTTCTGAATTAGGCTTTAAAGAAAGTGTGGGGGCAGCCAGGTGGGGCAGTAAATAGAGTATCAGTCTTGAAGTCAGGAAGACCCGAGTTTAAATCTGGCCTCAAACACTTAACACTTCCTGGCTGTGTGATCCTGGGCAAGTCACTGAATCCCAATTGCCTCAGGGAAAAAAAGAAAGCAAGTGTGAGGTTGCATTAGGCATGAGAAATAATATGAACAAAATAGGGCATTGGGTAGGGGTAGACAGTAATCTGATTTTGCATTTCTTATTAATGTATTTTCTTATTTAACAAATTACATTTTTTTTTTAGTGTCATGATCAGAAAGTTCTTCTGTAATCCTGGAGATTAAGCACTATCTTTACCTGGATGCAGTGAGGACCCAAGTTTAGAGTTTCCTCTTTCCCTAAGTAATCATTTGAAAGTATTCTAGTGTTTTCTATATCACTCTTTGTACCTTTCTTCTCCTTCAAGGCAGTAGTAAATGGGATTTATTGAACTAGAATCACAGAAACACATATTGTAGTTCATGTAATGCACAACTCAAGTACTACTTCATTCATCAGATCCTTCCTACTCTCCCCCCTTCACATCCCAAATAGAAGTACTTTCTCCTTCTTGAAACTGGTTTCTATATATCTTGTATTTACTTACTTTTCTCTATTTACTATTATCCCCCCAATCTCAGTAATATAAACTCCTTGAGGGCAAGAACTGTTTAATTTTTACCTTTATAATGTCCATCACTTCATGTGTTACCTTGTCAAATACGTTACTATACGTATAGTTAAAAAAAAGGTGAACTACTTTCTATGTAACTAATGACTTGACAGGACAGGAATCACTTCAGTATTATTTGAAAATCAAAAGGAAAAAAAAAGGGAAAGAGAATGGAATCTGCTGACTATAGGCCAATGAGTTTGACCCTAATTCATGGGAAAATTTTATAATATAATGTTAAAGGGTTGGTTAATGAATATGTAGAAAAGAAAACAATTATCACTAAAAACTAGGATATCTTGGGTCACTGACTATAGACTCGGCAATTGCTCCATCTAGCTGGCCCCAGAGAATAATCTACCTCTTATTCAGTCAGATATCAAGGAACCTGGGTTTCCATGGGCATTTTGCTATTTTTCCTGCCACCATACAGCACTTTCTCACTCACTATTTTTCACTTCTTACTTAGAAAACAGTCATCAAAATGAATGTTACCACTGCTACTTGAAAAGTCAACTACCCTGTAGCTCTATTCACAATCACTGTGACTCCTCAGATTGCAAATCTCTTCCCAATAGATTTAATCTTTCCCTGTTAGAATATAAACTTCTTGAAGACAAGATCTGTCTAATTCACTTAATTCTGCAAAATGAAAATATATAGTACTGGGACAGCTATATGGAGCAGTGGATAAAACATAGGCCCTGGAATCAAGAGGACCTGGGTTCAAATTTGACCTCAGACCCTTAATACTTTACTAACTGTGTGACCCTAGGCAAGTCATTTAATCCCAACTGCCTTGCAAAGAAGAAGAACTTTGAATTAAAGAGAATTTTGTGATTGTTCCTATAAACAATAGAAAGTCAGTGAAATTTATTGAGTAGGAAAATGATATGGTTGGACCTGATGGATCTGTACTTTCAAAAAATCACTTTTGTGTACAGGTATGAGGTGATGGTGGCTTGCATCAGAGTGGTGGCAAGTCAGAGGAGAGAAGAAAACATATTTAAGAAATGCTTCAAAGATAAAATTGATAATTTATGGCAACAGAACATATATGGGTTGGGAGGGTGAGAGATAGTGAAGAGCTGAGGATGGCTCCAAGGTTGTAAATCTGAGGACTGGGGAGAATGGTATTGACCACTGTAATATCAGGAGAAATAGGAGTGGGACAAGGCTCATGGGCAAAAGTAAAAAAATTTATTCTCAGACATATTGAGTTTGGATGTCTACTGACATCCAATTTGATGTTATGAAAGGCAATTATAGATTTGAGGTCAGTAGAGAAGTTGGTGCAGGATAGGTAAATTAGAAAATTGTCAGCATTCAGATGGCAATTAAATCAATGTTGCTGATGAGATTACCAATTGAAGTAGAATAAAGGGAGAAAAGAAGAGAACTCCAAGGAAAATGTATGGTAAGATCATGTGAGCTGGATGGAGACCTAGCCAAAGAAACCAAGAGTGTTTAAATAGGTAGTAAGAAAACCAGGAAAGAATTGCATCTTGCTATTTTGCTGTAATGATAAGATCAGAAATAGGATTGTAAAGGTTCAAGAAGAGAGTGAGAGGAGAAAGAATAGAAGCACCTATTGTAGAAGATCTTTTCAAGGAGTTTAGCCATAAAGGGCACAAGAGATTTAGGGTAATAGTAGGAATGGAAACACCAAGTGAGTGGGTTTTTTCCCAGAATGGGGCAGTCATGGACATGTATGTAAGCAGTAAGTAAGGGGTCAGTAGATAGGAAGAAATTGAAAATAAGTAAAGGAATGGCTATGACAAAGGAGATAATCTATCAGTGAGATGGGATAGAATGGAATACCTTGAAGAGGTAGAGAATATAACCTTGGTAAGGAGTAAAGCCACTTCATCATGTGAGACAGAGGTAAAGGAAGAAATAGTGGCAGAAGGCATGTGAATGGTATGAAATGAGAAAGAAGGGAGAGGAGGACTTCATGATCAGTGGCCTATGTATATTTTTTCTAAATAAGAGTAAGGTTCCTAGGTGAGGAGCTCTGAGGGTTATAGGAAGTTTGGGAAGGGATGAAAAGGTTTGGAAGAGCATCTATGGAGAAAGTGAATTGATAAGGGAGGTATAGTAGGATTATCTTGTAGCAGTGGGGTCCACTTACAGTTGTGGACCCAAAGTTTTAATGGTCCCAGTTACAATGGTTGTATGATTTTCTTCATAGAAGCCAGGTGGAGAATGATGGGAGTAATCCAAAGCTGAGGCTTGTCAGGTTGCCATTGGCAATATAATAAGGGGACTAGAGATTCAAGAGATTAGTAGACTTGAACTGGCTCAGTAAGGAGGGAAAAGGAGAGAGTGGCTAGTGGAGAATTAGCCTGAGAGAGAACTAAGATGGGGAGGGATGGGATGTCATAGTCTGGACAAAGAGTAAGGTTTGATAAGTGAAGCTAGAGGGAAAGATGGAAAAACAACAAATAATATTCAGATAAAGAAACCTCAGAATTCTTAAATATGGAAGTGGCACATCTGTGCATAATGGCAAGATCAAAATAAGCCATCTTTGTTTCTAGTTAAGGTAGGATAGTAGAGTAGCTTTTGTAATATGGCTACATTGAGGAACTAAGTTATTTGGATGTTTGAGTGAGAGTCAATATGTATTCTGAAGTCCCTAAAATGAGGTCAGAAGTTGGGGAAGAGAAAAATGAAATTCACTGAAGAAGAAAGAGGTGTGACCTGGCGATTTATAGACAATAACTGCCAAGGTTTTAATTGGGTGGAAGATATGAATTATATAAACCTCAAAAGAGAAGTTAATGAGTGATAGAGGTAAGGAAAGAAGCTGGAAGTGGCAATAGTGAGCAAAGATTATTCCAACTCTCTGGCCTTGACCAGGGAACTGAGGATAATGCAGGAAGGTATAGATAATGCTGACTGGAAAAGGTGGACAGGGGGGCTGTGTCGTTAGGGAGGAGCCAGGTTCAATTTAGCTGAAAAATGGAAACAGTAGAAGAGAAAATAATTTAGGTACAAGGAATGTTCATTACTTGTGGAACAGGACTATTTATTGTCTTTAGGATGAAATACAAACCTTCAGCTCACTATTTAAAGATTTCCTCAGTGTGGTTCCATTCTAGTTTTCTAGTCTTTTTTGCTATTCATTACTCAACTTTCAGTAAAGCACCTTCCAGCAATACAAATCTATTTCCTGTTCACTAAATTTGACATTTCATCTCTTGTCTGTAAATCTTTGATTAGGTTTCCCTGGATCACCCTTTTTTTCTGATCACCAAATCTTAGAATTTCTCCTTTAAAGGTTCATTTCATGTGCCACCTTTTACAACAAACCTTTTCTGATCCCCTTAGATGTTAATGTTCTCTGACTAATCTAATTGTTCTATATGCAAATATCAAGGATGTTCTGAAGCCTACTAAAACCACAACTAATTATTAAATTTCAATGTATTTAAACACTTTCAGAAAAAGAGCATTTTGTGTGCTCCATAGTGATTTCTGGGCCTATCCTAGGAAATTCTTGTTTTTGATCAAAATCTAAAAAAACCAACATCCTAAACATAGATTTGAAATAGTAGACCTAGACATGTGGTAATTCCTCTTTAAAAAAAAAATAGCAGTTAGTAGGGTTGCAAAGTTTGAAGTTTTACCTGTTTTGTAAATTATCCAAGATTTTTTATTATTATTTTTAGAATGGTGATCTAATCAATAGAAATTCTATACTTTCTGGTTTGACAGTGATGATTCTGAGTCAGGATATCAAGCAAATTCAAAAGTTTAGAAGAGAGAAGGACATCCTTTGGGTATTTAATCCCTGTTACCTATTTAAGATCCCAAATCTATTTTGGAAAATTTCTTTCAACAAAAAGACCGGTGAATTATTACTAAACATCTCCCTTGGTATTGTCCAACATGTCACGTGCATTGTTTTTCTTAATATTATTGAATTATCTTTTAACTACAAAGCTTATAACAGGGAGATAATTAAAGCATGGCAGGTAGGTGGTGTAGTGGATAGAATTTCCGGCCTGGGTTCAGAAAGATCTGAATTCCAATCTCATCTCAGGTGCTTGCTAGTTATATGAACTTGAGCAAGTCACTTAACCCTGTTTGCCTCAGTTTCCTTATCTGAAAAATGCTCTGGAGAAGGTCATGGCAAACCACTCTAGCATCTTCACCAAGAAAACCCATGTAGGGTCATGAAGACTAGTCATGGACATGACTAAAATAATTGAACAACAAAAATAAAACAAAATTAAGGGCATTCTGTCATGTCAATAACATTACCAAATGGAACCCCTTTCCCCCAAATTCTCTTCTTTTGTTGTTGTTCATCCAGAGAAAGTTGCTCCAAAGTGAAGGTTTTTTATTTATTTATTCATTTATTTTTTGGTATGAAACTGTAATTTCACCAATGTAGGAGACCTTGTGATGGAAACTTCTTTCACATATACAAATCAGCAACTAACTTAAAATCTTAGAGAATAGTCTCTGTCACTGATATTTACCCTCCATCACACAATGTCAAATGCAGGATTTGCAACCAGAACTTCCTATCTCAGAGGTAAATTCTACCCACTAAGCAACACTCCTTTTCATTAGATATGATATACAAAACCTATCTTATTAACCAGGAAAAGACTCGTGCACATATAAAGAATTTGGAGGACAGTGAAAAGTCCTTTGGCCAGTCCCCTAGCTCAGGTAAATCTTTGTCTCATCAATCTAAGAGGGATGGAAGGAACTTGAGAGAGCAATCCTATCAATTTAGAGACAAAACTGAGTCCCAGAGAGATGAGGTAATTTGTTCACAGTCATTCAAAATCAAAAATCAAGCCCAGGTCCTCTAACTCCAAATCCAGTTCCCCTTCAACTAGATCACACAGTCCCCTTGGTCTTGTTCTAAAAAAAATGTCCAAGGATAGACGTGATCTAAAAATACTGAACAAGTCACCTCACCTTTATTGTTCTGGGCCAAAAGTATTATGCATGCTGATCTCTCCAATCTTTATGACTGGGAATGAATGGGTTAACAATTGTAGTTTTCCTCTTAGGTAAAAGGTGTGACATAAGAAAGCATAGAATTTATTCATTCGACCAACCACTCACCCTGGAAGCCAGAATTTTGTAGGTTAAAATCCAACTTTCCTGTTTCTTTTTCCCCCACTGATGCCGTGGACATATTTTGAAGCTTTTAATATATTGGCAAACTACCTTGCAGACTTTGGCGTTTAAACAAAGATTACTTAGGCCTTGATCCCAAACTCACTTTTGCAATCCCCCCTTATAAGCAACTCCTGTTGGAAAAGGCCATGGGAGTTCCCCATGCATGAGAGACAACTGAGGGCCTGGGTCAGAGCTGAAGATAATTAGGAATATACATTGTGGTAAAGTATTTTATTTGCCTTGGCTCCTTGCAAAATTGGCATCCTCTCTGGCTAATGCTATTGTAATGTCAGACCATTGGCATGCTCAGTGGGGCTTAGAGCATACAGGGGACAGACATTGTGAACTGTAGACTGGAGCTATTCAAAGTTAACCATTGGTTTGATGACCAATAATGCCAGATGACAAGCCCAGTCTTCATTAAAGCTAAGCCAAATTGCAATGGCCCACGATTTTATGATCTTCCACAGGCCTCTCCATTTGCACACAGAATCTCCTGCCTGCAATTAGGCCAAAGAATGCTGCTTCCTCGTTGCACCTCTTAAAGCCTAGGACCAGGTTGATTTGTTTAATCATGGCCCCCAGTTGCATCTTTGCATGGGCCATAATGACTATGAGTATCACACTTTGGAAAATAATTCTGAGAATGGATGTTTGCTACTAATGTGTAGAAGGGATTGTGGCCTGTGATTAGGGCACATTGGCTTGTTTGCAATGCAAATACTTAACCTGATCTATTATCTAAGTATTGGTTTTATTTTTATTCAGTTGTCTGCATGTTCATTCCTATTTATGACTACGTTTTACATGCATGCTCCTTGAGGGCAGGACACCTTCTTAACCAGCATGCCTTGCAAGCATTGCATGTGCAAATAGACAATGGGAATATTAACTAGACTATTACTTTTTCTATATTTAGATCCTAAAATAACAGTTAAAGTTCAGATTTCAGCAACACTTTTAGGTTTGCAGAGTATATTTCTTAGAATCATTCTGGGAGGTAGTTAGAACAAGCATTGCTAGCCTTATTTTTAAGTTCTCTCTCTTTTTCTCTCTCTCTTTGTTCTGTCTGTCTGTCTTTCTCCGCACACATACAGAGAGAGAAAGACCCACCTTGGAGAGAGAGGCAGAGAGACAGAGAAGACATACGGACAAAGATGAGGAGAGGGAGAGAGAGAAATAAATGGTAGAGGACTTCTATTGAGCCTGTGTTAAGAATTAGGAATACAAATACAAACAAACAAAGCAGTTCCTACTTTTGGAGAGCTTTACAAATTACATATTAATATTTATTACATATTAATGAGTAAAAAAAATGAAATATAAAGGGGAACTGGACAATAGAGGTAGAGGTGGGGGTTGGGATTGAGAGATTAAGTTGAACCGTGAGAAAAGTGAACATGTGTGGGGCTCCTCATAAAATGGCTATCCTACCTAGGGACTCATCAATCAGGAGCAGGACCCAGCCATGCAGCTAGTTAAATAGTGATGTCAAGGTTCAAATCCATGTATCCTGGCTTCTAGTCTATTTACCCCTCTTTCTCTTGTATTACATGTGTTGTTAGAAACCACTGAAGCTACTAAAAAAAAGTAATTTTGAATGAACAAAGGTCATCCCTGGACCCTGGGAACCTGAAGAAAAGAATTCACAAATATACCTCTGGCAATACAACTAGTCATTTCAGTCCAATCAATGACCCCATCACTTAGTTTGAAAGATAGAAAGGGGGTGGGGAGAATAGAACTATCAAGTTGTCTGAATTGCCTAGCATTTTGAATGAAATTACCAATTAAGCTAAAATCTTCCTTGATGACCAATAGACCTAAGATTAAGATTTATTGTGAGAAATATTATTCATAGAAGTGGGCTGTTCAGTACTGAGAGAGAAAAAGAAAGATAGAGGAAGAGGGAGATGGAGAGGAAAAGGAAATAGAGAGATGAAAAGGAGGGAGAAGAATAAGAGGAGTAAAAAGGGGAAGAGGAGAGAAAACATCTCTTTATTTGTTTAAAAAAACTTATAAAAATCCAACCTTCTAATATTCACCTAAGAAATAAAAGAGTATCTTGTACATTTAGTACAATGCCCATGTCAGTTGAGGTAATGGCTCTAGAAAAATTGAAAGGAAGTAAGAGATATGAGAAAGCTTGTTTCAAGCTGATTGTGATATAAAATGGGCTTCTCATATTTGAAGAGCTGCAAAATTTCAAAATGTCTTCTGCTCTTTCTTAAAAGTGCCATTTGTTATACTCAAATACTTGATCTCATCAATATAGATGTTCTCTGAACCATTGAAGATTGCCACTTTTCTGACTTTTGTCCATGTCCTCTTGTAAGTAAGTGTACCATGGGAGAATCCACTCAATTAGCGCATGTAGGCTGTCCATCAGTTGTGCCTCATTCTCATCTTGGGACCAACATATTATCTCTTTTCTTCATATATTTCTTTGAAAACATCTTTTATTCTGCTTGTCTTGTATAACTCCTTGTTTGTAAAATGTTGTAATCTTCTCTTGCTCATCTTTTGCCTTCTGGGCAAAGCTCATTTTCAGTTCTATGGAGATTTTATAGAGATTGTCTTGACTGCAACCACACAGTACTGATAGAATATTAGTATTAAAAAGATGGACCTCTATTTCATAGAAAAAGTTGGGGATATTAAAAAATGCTTTGTAATCCCCCCAAATATCTTCACCTGTTTTGCCTTTTGATATATGCTTGTCCATGCAGTCATACATAGTTTGGAAGACAGTCTATAGGCTGCTCTTCTATTATAACATATATCTTGGACACACATTGCAAATAAGCAATGAGCTGGAGTCCAATTTGTCATTTGGTGCATAGTTTTTTTTTAATTTACTATTTATGTTTATATTATCCACATCACAAAAAATCAAGAAAATGAGAAAATCATATTTTAATTTGCTCTCAGAGTTCATCAGTTCTTTCTTTGAAGATAGATGTGTGTTTTTTTTCTCTTTTGGAATTGTCCAGAATAATAGTATTGATCAGAGTATCTAAATTTTTTTTATAATTGATCATCCTTATAATGTTGTTCTTGCTGTGTACTATGATCTGGTTCTACTCGCTTCACTTTGTATCAGTTCTTATGTCATATTTTTCTGAAATCATTGCACTCATCATTTTTTATATCACAGTAGTACTCCATCACAATCATAGAGCATAATTTCTTTAGCCATTCCCCAATTGATGAACATTTCTTCAATTTCCAATTCTTTGTTACCACAAAAAGAGCTGAGATCATAATTGCTACCCCTGCCTTTTTGTTTCAGTTGAAGTATAATAAACTCTGCTCCAGCCCCTTATTTAAACTCTATGTCTCTATTTCAAGTATGTCTCTTGTAAACATATTGTTGGATTCTAATTTCTGATCTGTTCTGCTGCCCACTTCCATTTATGGGTGGACTCATTCTATTCACTTTCCAAGTTATGATTTCAGTTAATTTTCTTCTGAGTATCTTTATCCCTCCTCAAAAATCTGTTATGCTTCTGACCATTGACTCCCTTTATCTATCCTTACTCTTATTATTCCCCTTTTCTCTTTCCTTATTTGTTTCCCTGTTGAGTATACCTTATACCTGACTAACTGGGTATATATTTTATACCCAATGAGAGTGAGGTTCAAGCATTGCCCATCATCTCTCCCTATTTTGCCCTCCACTATTAAAGCTCTTTCTTGTATACCTCCTTTAAAAGAGAAAAATTTCCCCATTCTACTTTTCCTTTTCTCCTCTCCTAGTTCATTCCTCTTTCTCAATCCTTTTTTTTTTTTTAGCATCCCAATGTAATCAGTTCATATCCATGCCCCTCTATGAATTCCTTTATTTTATATCTGGAGCTAAAATATTGGGGTAATTTTAAATGATCTCTTCTCAATCTATTTTCCAGGTCAGTTATTTTTCTGATGAGATAATTTACATTTTCTTTGATTTTTTTTTCATCTTTTGACTTTGTTTCTTGCTTCTTGAAGTCTTATGGAGTTACTAACTTCCACTCGCCCAACTCTACTTTTTAAGGAATTTTTTAAAGTGAGTCTCTGTACCTCTTATTTCATTAGACCAATTCTGTTTTTAAGGAATTATTTTCTTCAGTATTTTTGTGCCTCTTTTACCAAGCTGTTAGTTCTCTTTTCATAAGGTTTTTCATTATTGTCATTTCTTTATTATTATTTTCTCTACTCTCTTATTTCTTTCTTTAACTCTTCCAGGAATTCTTGTTGGATTTGTATCCAATTAGCATTTTTCTTTGAGACTTCTCTTCTAGATGTTTTAACATTGCTGCTTTCTGAATTTGAATCTTGGTCTTCATTGCTATCTAGTAGGTTTTGTGGTCAAGTGCTATTTTTGTTATTGTTCATGTAGTTTGCTTATTTTTTTATCCTATTTCTTGACTTTGAACTTCATGTTAAAGTTAAGCTCTGCTCATCTTGGGGTGGGAAAGCTCTGTCCCAAACTTCAGGCTTTTTCATTCTGCTGTTTTTAGAGCTAATTCTGGGGGTCTTCGAGTTTTCAGTGTTTCCAAAGTGTTGTCATCCAGGTAGAGGTTTGCTCACTGTTATACTGATCTGTGCTCTGATCTTTTCCCAGAAAGGGCTCCCACATCCCTGCAACCACAAACATTAAAGCTTTTCTTGATTTAGTAACTGTCCAGGGCTCTGCTCTGTTGTGACCAGTCACAAATGCTCCTCTCTGCCCTGGAACTGTGACCCAGAACTGTGTATAGGTAATAGAGTTGGCTCTCACTGGCAGCTGCCCCAGGGAACCCAGTAAAGAGTCCCCTGTAACCTCTTTCTGACAAGTTGTCAGCCCCCTTATCTCTGGGCTGAGAGCCCCTGAGATGCTCTGCTACTGGTGCAGCTAATTCCCCAGCCCCCAGTCAGGGTGCCCACTGTCACATGCCCTCCAGTGCCACTCCATAACACAGTTCTCCATTGCCTACCTCCTCAGTGTTCTCAGGCTGAGAACCTGACCTTTTGCTGGCACTGCTGCTCCGAATTTTGATTTGAGGCATTATTTAAAGTTGTGTTGAGGGGAATGTTGAGGGAGTTCAATGGTTTGCTGTTTCTATTTCACCATCTTGGCTCTACTGGCAGGCATAGTTCTTAAAGTGATTTAAAATTCATCTCCATATATAAACTGTGTGATCTCCCCTTCTTCAACTTTTCTTCTAGCACTTATTCTGCATTTCTCTTGAGCTTTCATTGTATTCTACTTCATATCATCCTCATTTAGGTACGCATTGTATCTGTCTTAGGGTATTAAAAAGCCTTTTGAGGCTGGGGAACAAACTAGTTTTCCTTTCCCCAGACTCAAAGCACAAGGATTTTCACAGAGTAAGTGTATATTTGTTGAATTAAATGAAGTAAAATTAAACAAATGAATTGAAATGGATGCTTCTGAGTAAACAGTATCAGGACTCAATAGGAAGAATAATTTCCAACTTACACAATTGTCTCCCTCTCTTCTCTACCCCATCCCATTTACATCTTACCCTTGCTTTCCTCTAATGTAAATTCTTACTTATAAGCTTTGCCTCACTACCTTTATCTGTATTGAATCATTGCTGTATGTCTTCATGGAAAACTGCTCCATGGGAAGGTCTTGCACTTGCCTCATTTTGTTTCTTTGCCATATGCAGATACAGGACTTAACACACACACACACACACACACACACACACACACACAAATGAGGAGGAGGAGAAAAATCGTAACCTACAAAGAAAGGTCTGTAGAGAAATCTTTAAGCATTCTTGCCTGTTCAGGGGGTGTCCCTCTCGGCTTAAATGCTTATGACAGCTGAAACAAGGTTGGCTCCTTCCAAGCTTTGAAAGAGTGTCTTTGGAACTGAGGTGATTGACTGAGTTAACCCTTGGGAAGAAATAGGGCAGAACATTTAAAAGTGGAATGACATAACAATACCAAACTTTTTGAGACTATATTTTAAATGGGTCACTCAGTGTTCACTTGGGAGTCTTAAAGAATCCGCCTCACCCAGGAATCCTTCTCTCCCTCCCTCCCTCCTCCATTTGGGAGGAGCCTGAGAAGAGGATGGTGGTATCTTAGAGTAGGATACATTGTCAGGGAGCAGATGTAAAGGGAAATCCCCAGGGAATGGGACTGCCCCACTTTCAGGTGTCATGGACCTCATCCATTAAATTCCCATATATCTAGTGACAGTGAATAGACCAAGGAATATAAAATACCCTCGTTAGCATAAAGATGAACTAAGGTACTTGTAGACAACTCATTCTCTATTGTTAAGTAGAATGGCACATAAGTCATGAAGAACACTTAGTCATTAGCTAGCACTTTCCTAAGTTTGGATGGGACCTACAATCTCTCAAAAGCCACAACCCTGTAGCTGGTATGTTTGGGCCTAGGGCCAAGGTAGAGAACAATCCCTTGAATAGTATCAGTTAAAGTAAAAATGGTCCTCCCATCAAGCTTCTAAATCATTTCTCCAGGTGTACCATTTTATTCAGTCCCCAAACATTTGTAGATTCCTGAGCAAACTAAACCCTTATGCAAGAGTCCCCTGTGAGAATCCCTGCATGAACACAAATTCATATTACTTTGAGAGGTCAGGAGAACTTGCCTGGGTAAAAGAAATCAAATAATTTTAAAATCTCTAAATGCATATCAGGCAACTGCATATCATAGCACTGTGACATGTAATTAGATGGGCAGTCCTTTGAGTTAGTCCATTAGTACACATAGTTTAGCCATGCACTACAGAGAAACACTGAGCTGGATTTAAGAGGAGATAGGAAAGCAAACTGGATTGCATTTGAGAAATTACACAGTACTTCCAATGATTCTAAGCTTTTCCCTGACCTCAAATCACATCTTTTAAAATACAGGATTCTCTTGGCAATGTTCTATGTCTGTACATCTTGGATGACAAAAATCTCAGAACTCAGAATAATAACAGTTATTCAAAGATCTAGGCAGAAGCTCACTGTAATCTATTAATAATGATGAAAAGTGCAAGGGAAATAGTAGACATCATTAAGGACACACATACCTGAAAGAGGCAGGCTGACCATGTCGTAAGAGTTTAGGAGAGCAGATGATAGCCCAGAAGGATTTATGGAAGGGCACAGACAAGAATCACACAGTGTGAAAAAACAATCTTCTCTAGGAGTGAAAGTAACCACACCAATAAGTTAATTGGCTCCCCAGATAAAGGTGCTGGAGTTGGAATCAGGACAACCTAAACTTGAATTATACCTCAAATGTTTCCTAGCTTTTTGACCCTAGACTAGAGAGTTAAAGGCAGTCTCAATTTCTTCGTCTGTAAAGTATGGATAAGATAGGATCAACTTCACAGATCTGCTTTGAGGCAGTGGATAGAATGCCAGACCTGGAATTTGGAAGATCTGAGTATAAGTATGGCCTCAGTGACTTACTAACTGTGTGACCCTGGACAAGTCCCTTAATCTCAGTTTCCTCATCTGCACAATAATAATAGTATTATTACTGTGAGGATCAAATAAGATAGTAATTATAAAGTGCTTAGTAGAGTGCTTGGCACATAGTAAGTGCTACATATATAGTGTTATTATTAAGTTAACAAATATTTATTAAAATCTATTATGTGTGGGGGCAGCTAGGTGGTGCAGTGGAGAGAGCACCAGCCCTGAAGTCAGGAGGACCTGAGTTCAAATCTGACCTCAGATACTTAACACTTCCTAGCTGTGTGACCCTGGGCAAGTCACTTAACCCCAATTGCCTCAAGAAAAAAAAAATCTATTATGTGTCAGGCACTATGCTAAATACTGGAGATATGAAGAAAAGTAAAGATAATCTTTGACCTCAAGGAGCTTACAATCTAATGTGGGAAAAATCTTTTTGAAAAGTTTGCAGGATCAAATTTTTTAAAAAAATAAATTTCTCTGCAAATATTAAAACATCAGATATTATTATTACTGTTGATGAGACAGAATTGATTAAATTAGTGGAATGTAGGTGTTGTCTTTGTCCTTTGTCCTTCATATCAAGAAGTCCATGACATCAGGGAGGTAATGCCATGACAAGCAAGTGAATTGGATTTAAATGAGGAAGGGTTGTGTGAGGTCACTGGCTTTACTTTGTCCTCCAGAGCCTGTGGATCCAGTGGCAAGATATTCATCCAGATGACTGAAAATGGTCCTGGATGAAATGGGAGATCTTAGCCTTTTTAAGCTAAGGTTTTTTAACAGGTCTCAGTTTGACTGAAATAATCCCTAATCTGTGATTAAGGCTAAGTCAGAAATGAGGCAGAGACCTTCAGAGTTTCTGGCCAAAATAGAAACAACTGCTATTTACATTCACTCTGAGAAACCAAGTGGGGCTGGAACAGGGACCTGTTGTTGGCCAATCAATGAGAGCCAGCGTAATTTGGATTTAAAGTGTAATCCTAGGTCTTAAATCCCAAGATATCTTGCAAGATTTCAGTTATCAAAATTTACATTCCTTTAGGTAGGGCCCCTTAGATAAGGGTATGATATCCTATGTGGGCAGAAGAAATAGAAGAGAAGATCTGAGATGAAATGAGAAGAGAAGAGAAAACAAGAAAAGACAAGAGATGAAAAGGGATGAGGAGAGAAAATAAGAATGAGAGAAGAGAAGAAAAGAAGAGAAGAGAAGAGAAGAGAAGAGAAGAGAAGAGAAGAGAAGAGAAGAGAAGAGAAGAGAAGAGGAGTTACCCAACCATCATTTCTTAGATTCCTCATAGGGCAGCTCCTACTCACAGAGGTTGTCCTTCATTGTTGAAGAGGACCATGACATCAATGAAGTGATGCCATGATATGCAAAAGAATTTGATTTAAGTGAGGGGGGACTGTGCAAGGTCACCAGCCTCACTTTCTCTTGCTCTCCTAGGGACCAGGGTCCATGTAGATCGGCACAACTGCACATGATCCTCAGAGTGTGGGTGCCTGATTGATGTGAGGTAGGCAAAATCTTAGAATACTTATCTGCCTTCAAGAAGCAGCTCAGGGACCACCTTGGTGAGCCTCCATCATTGTCAGAGTTAACTAATGTCTACCTTTTGAGACTACTCTCACTCGCAGTTATCATCTACCTCACATCACTTTGTATCTATTTAACCATGAGCTCTAAATAAAACATAAGACCTCAGAGAACAGAGACCATTTTATTTTGGTATTTTTATCTTTCAGTACCTAACTCAAATGGTAAGTGTTTTTTGTTGGGTCCAGGCCTGTGATTACATCAGTGACCCGAATGCCCCATGTGGGCACTTTCTACTGATGCTGATCACTGGCAAATCACCTGTAACTTATGGTCTCACAGAGCTACCTGGGAATCCGAGAGGCCATCTCCTTGACTAGAGATATGTGATTAGTATGCTTCTGAGGCACGGCTGGAATTGAGAGCTTCTTGACTACAGGCCCAGCTCTCTATCTACTGTGTCACACTTTCTCTCCTTGAACATAGCATGCACTTAGTAGATATTTGTTGAATTTGATGAATAATGGAAACTTAAGATGTAGCTCTGGAAAGGGTCTTAGATGTCATCTATGCCAAGTTTTTCAAGCCTTCCTTTTGACAAATGAAAGAAACGACTGGAATAAATGACATCTAAGACTAGTCCAGAGAAATAAAATTACATGGCCAGATTGAGGCAGCTAATAAGTAGTAGAACCAAGATTTAAACCATGGTCCCCTGGATTCAAAATCATAGTTTTCCCCACCATACCAAGAGTATCTTAGACATGATTTTTGGTATATTTTTATCAATGGAAGATGTCATATGTGACTGACTGAAACATTTTCATCAAGGCAAAGCTCCCATATATATGTATGTATGTATATATATATATATATATATATACATACACAGTGAAAGAGACTGAGAAAAAGAGAAAACAGAGAGAGACAGAGAAAGAGAGAGAGATTGAGTTAGGAAGAGTCAGAAATGAAAGAGCTTTATTTCTCTTGGACTTGAAATTCTGAGGGAAAAGAGAGATGCTCAAAATGAGCAATAGGAAAATCATAATGATAGGGACTGAAAGGCCTATTGGCATCTGGTCTATGGCCAACCCAGCATCCACCTACTAGTTGTATTTTTACTAAGAGAAGCTTCCTTAAGTTAATTTTTATTGTGTATGCTACAATTTGCTTTCCTCTACAGAACAGTAGAAATAGCTTACCAGCCAGAAATGCTTAATGATGAGGGTGGCACACAACTGAAGCATTACTAGTGAAATAGCTTGGCTCCAGCTCTGTTTCTGAGAAGTGAGCCAATTAGCGGCCCTGGTTATTATTTACATTTCATGCGATATATCACTAAAATGGTGTTGTTGATTTATCATTTATATTGTGGTATTGTCAGCATAATTTATTCAGATCATGCTGAGATACCTGGGAAATTAAGTAACAAAGACGATGGCATTGGATTCTTTGGTATTCAAAAATATTTCTTAGTTTCATCTTTTCTTTCTTTCTTTTTAATGAGGATATATGTAAAGGAAAATCATGGATCACTTAGCTATTAAATTGTTTTTGAATCAAATGCATTAAAAGTTTACCCTCTCTATTTTCCTATTGAGGATATGGCTTATGTTTTAAATTTGATTTTCTACTCTACCATTTGCTTTCAAGGCTAAAATTGGGTAAACTTAATTGACTAGAAGGTCAAAGCATGAGCTTTGTAGGTTAATGTGGAACTGAGGTTCCTTTCCCTATTTATTTTAAATACTTTGTCCATTGTTCTGTGCTAGGCATAGGCCCACCCTATTATAAACAGGCTTTCCTCTTTAGAACTATGAGTTAGTTTTCCAGAGGTCTGAACCACCCACTTTGTTTTTCATTAAAAGAATAATGTTAAAAGATAAATATTGGTAAAGATATGCAATGCTAGCACAAGCGACATTTTTAGAAATTTTTGGAATTTGAAATTTAGAAGTTTTTTTGCTTAATTCTCCTTTTTATTGATACTTCTTGTTTTTGCATTATTTTAATTTACTAGTATATCCATTCTCTTTTCCTACAAAACAAGATTAAAAATAGACAGAAAGAAAGAGATCAGCAAAACCATGTAACACATTGCTAATGTGTGGTTGCATTTGCAACATTCTAAACTCAGTCTCCCACCTCTACAAAGAATGGAAGGTGCTGAATTTCCTCAATTCTTGTACAGGATCATTATAGTTAGAAAGTACTCTGGTGTTTTTGTTTTTACTTTTGTAATCAATACATAACTTATTTTCCAAGTTCTTCCAACTCCACTTTTGTGTCAGTTCACATAAATCTTCCCATGTTTCTCTGAATTCTTCATATTCATCATTTCTTAGGCACAATGATAGTCCATTACCTTCAGACACCATACTTTGGCTAGTCATATCCCAAACAATGGACATCTGAATTTTAGAGATTTTAAAGGCTTTCTAAGAGAACTCTGCTCTAAGTTTCTTGCAAGATGAGAATAATCATCCCTGATCAATTACACTTTTTTGATACTGAGTCTTCTTAGAAGGAAGTATTCCTATTATTGTTCTGTAAGAAATGACCAGCAGAATGATTTCAGAAAGGCCTGGAGATTCTTACACGAACTGATGCTGAGTGAAATGAGCAGGACCAGGAGATCATTATATACTTCAACAACAGTACTATATGATAACCAATTCTGATGGACCTGGCCGTCCTCAGCAATGAGATCAACCAAATCAGTTCCAATGGAGCAGTAATGAACTGAACCAGCTACGCCCAGCGAAAGAACTCTGGGAGATGACTAAAAACCATTACATTGAATTCCCAATCCCTATATTTTTGCCCACCTGCATTTTTTATTTCCTTCACAGGCTAATTGTACAATATTTCAGAGTCTGATTCTTTTTATACAGCAAAATAACAGTTTGGTCATGTATACTTATTGTGTATCTAATTTATATTTTAATATATTTAACATCTACTGGTCATCCTGCCATCTGGGGAAGGGGGTGGGAGGAAGGAGGTGAAAAATTGGAACAAGAGGTTTGGCAATTGTCAGTGCTGTAAAGTTACCCATACATATAACCTGTAAATAAAAGGCTATTTAAAAAAGAAGAAGAAGAAGAAGGAAGTATTCCTGAATGCCTAATTAATGTTGTGGTAGATCTGAGGGAGTGAGATTTTCCTAATAATGACTATTTTGTGATTTTGTGTAATGGGAACCTCGGGCTAGTGGTTTGTACAGATTCAAATCTTTTATTGTGGAGGGCAACACAGTATAGACACTGGAAAAAATAATAACTTATTACTATTACATTACAACTATTATAACCATATTATTACTATTACAACTACATTATTACTAGTACTGTTACATTACTACTACTACAACAATTACATTAGTAGTACATTACTACATTACTGCTACCACTGCTCTTGCTCTTGCTTCAGCTACCTCACATTTTTATAGCACTTAAATATTACAAAGCATTTTCTAACAGTTTACTAGATTGTCAGTCAAACAATCAATAAGTATAATAAATATTTGTATTTCAGTAGTTACCCACATAGTGCCAAGCTAACAAAAGATAAGAACAAACAACAAAAAATAATTGTAGACAAAACGAAAAATTACTATAGCAACAGCAACAAAAATTAAACGATTTTTATGTGTAAGGAGCTTATGTTTTAATATGGAAGATAATGTATAAATAACTGAGCATATAGAAAGTTGAATAAATATTCCAGCTTTCTAGATGGTAATAATTAATAATAATAGTAGCATTTGTGAAACATCTACTATATGCCAGATATTGTGCTAAGCACTTTATAAATATTATTTCATTTGATCCTCACAACAACCCTGGGAGGTGGGTGCTATTTATTATCTTTTTTATAGTTGGGGAAAGTGAGGCAAATAGAAATTAAGGATTTGTCCAGGGTTACACTGTTAGTAAACAATGTAAGCACTAGGATATGTCAGAAGCTGGATTCAAATTCTGGGCTCTATGCCTTCTAAGTCCAATATTCTTTCTATTATACCAGGCTGCTCTGGAAGTCACTAATGAATATGATTTTTGATTCATCAGTTTTTTATTGAGCACTTGTTACATGCTCGACACTGAGAAAGAAAGGCAAATGAATATGATTTATTCATAGGACTAGAGAAAAGTACCATAGGGTCTCTGAGCTTTCAGATGGGAGAAATCTTAGATGTGATCTAGATTAACTCCTTTCTTTCCCAAATATTTTTGTTTTGGAGCAGGGAATTAACTTGCCCAGGGACACAGAGAGAAAGTAGGAGGACTGAGATGTGAACCCATGTTTTCTTATTGTATATTTAATATCTTAGAAGTGACTTACCCCTGGTGACTTGGTTAGCCAATGTCAAGATAAGTCAAAAATAAATGTAAAAGAGGGTTACTATTTCAGTTCAATTTGGAAAAGTTATTTATCCATTGAATTGAATTGATTAAGACATAAGAGGGTCATGACATGCTATTCAAAGAAGAGGAGATTGTTTTTAACAGGGGAGATCAAAAGACACTTCATGAAGCAGGTGGTATTTAAGCTGTTTCTTGAAGGAGGGGTAGAGTTTCAACAGAAAAAGATTTGGGAATGAGGACATTTGAAGCCTAATGACCAAAGCATATCTATAGTGAAGTCTACCACAGTTTGAGGAATCAAGTTAGGTGTGTTATGTTTGCATAGATTATGAAGTGGAGCCGTCTAATATATAGTTGGGAAGCTAGATGGAGGAAATATTGAAAATCCTTGAACAACGGCATGAAGAAGATTACTGTTGCAGCTGTGTGAAGGACAGAAGACAGGCAAGGAATTTAGGCATTGAGAACAATCAGAATGCTACCATAATAACTTAGGTGCCAATTATAGTGGGAACAGCCAAGAAAGTATGAATGAAAGCAAACTAGTGTTTGAGGTTGGATTTGAACTCAGGTCTTCCTGATCTAAAGCCTAGTACTCTATCCATTGGACCACCTATTTGTCTATGTATCATAGAGGGGAGATTGTGTATGTATGTGCATATGCACACACACACCCATATGTATGTCTACAAAAGTTTTAGGCTTTGATATTAGATATAGTGGATATGGAAGAAAGAAGAGTCAAAATAAATATGGAGATTTTGAACTTTTGATAATTAAAATTGTGAACTCACTGACAAAAAAGACCCATATACTTCCCAATTTTAGAGGATGTTGAGTGAGATAGTAAACTGTTTAAGGGTAGACACCATCTTTTGCCTCTTTTTGTATCCCTAGCATTTAGCACAATTCTTGACATATAGTAAGTGCTTATTGAATGATGGATGGATGAATTCCACTTTCCCCAAGTACCTTTACAATCTAACCTTTACAGTCTACATGATTCACAATACTAGCAAGAGTAAATGTCTCTGTTAACTCTCTACCTCCTGCCCAATAATTCACTGCACGTGATTTCCTGCTATACTAATCTCTCTGTTATGCTTCTCCACCAGATTACCTTTTGCTTCACATGCTTCACTAATGTGTCCGTATTTCTCTTCTGAGGCTTGCTGCCACATAGTTCCCTAATATACAAGCCTCTGTCATTAAACACCCATCTCTCTTGCCTCTGTGTCTCATCAAACTCATGCATGGATGCAATGTTCTCCAGGAGAAGTCCTTCTCTAGGTCCCTCCATGACTTGGAGTCCAGTGTGTTCTTTCTGGTGCCAGTTTTTATATTCATTTTACTCAACTCTTATTACAATGTCCACACAGTCACTCTCCATTTGTGGCTTTCCCTTTAGAAACACAATCCCTTTTGCATAGAAGTAGCTTTTCTCTTAGATACACTTCCTCATGAACAAGAGGAGAGAGCTTACTTTTTCAGTGCTTATCAGTAACATAATGATACTGATGATGGGTTTGTTTAAGAAATATAGTTAACAAACACTTCTACATTCATTTTTTCATTTAGTATTGATAAGAAATTTATTTATTTATTTAGAATCAAGGCTTGATTTCTTGTTTTGTTGTCTTTTTTAAGTGAACATTTTATATTTTATTTGACAAGAAGTTTATAAAACAGTTAATGTGGGAATCTTATAAAATTATGATATGGTTATAAAATTATAAAACAGTTAATGCAGGAATTCCCCCTGTTTTACAGCTGAGGGAACTATAGCTTGGAATGGTTAAGTATCTTGCCTATGGTTATACAACCAATAAGAGACAGAGCTGCAGCTCAAACCAGGTTTTCTGCCCTAAATCCAAAGCATTCCCAAATAAGGCAGCCTTGGTGGATATGGTGTAGCTGTAAAGACAAAGACTGGACTTATAGTTTCTTTGATAAGGGGAATTCTTGGCTAGGAAAACTTCTGCCAATGTAAGCAACTACCTCTCTGCAAATTATAGACTTAGGCATTCTTCTAAAGCACTGAGAATTAAGTGACTTGCCAAGGATGGCACCATCAGTATGTGTCAGATGTGACACAAAGTAGATCTCCCTGGCTTTAAGGCCAGTTTTCCCTTTCTACTATGCAGTCTGCCTATATCAGTCTAGTGAACATAAATTAATGTTTCTCTGATGATTGAATATTATGTGGAGCCTCAAAAGCATCTTTTTCAGTATCATTTTTTTTAAAGTTTTGGTGATGTAGCTGTAGAGGGATAACAAATGATTAAGCTCGATCTGCCATGGCCTAGGAATTTCTGTTTTGAATAATTGCTGGTACCTTGTTTTTATTCTTGTGATTTATCTCTTGAGATATCAACTCTAGAGCTGGATTGAAGTTTATTTTCTTTGCTTTAGATGCCTTGTTGGTTGGCATTTATTGTGGTCAAGTGATGCTATTGGTAGCCCAGTCATGTTGGATATCATTGTTAGGAAAGTATTGGTTAAGGATGGGTTAGTGCTGGGCATCTCTTCTTGTCCACTTGACCTAAGGATGCCCCAACTGACAACTAAGAGGATTTGATGTACTTTTTTAAAAGGTTGATCAAGGTTCAACATTTGCCCTGTGCTTTCAGCTAATGGCCTTGCCGACTAATACAATCCCATCTGAATGACATATAAAAAGAATAAAATGCTGAAGCAACTATGTCCACCAAGTACTTTATGCTTCATGACTGAGCTCCTAAATAAAATCTGACTCCTCAATCAATCAAGTTAAAAACCTTTATTAAGATCCTACTGTGTATCAGACAATGTGCATGGTGCTAGGTACACAAGGGGATGCACCTCTTCCTTCCAGAAGTGGACATTCTAGTTATAATTCAGTTGGTTCAGTCATCCCTGACCCCTTTTGGGATTTTCTTGGCAAAAACACTGGAGTAGTTTGTCATCTCCTTCTCTAGTTCATTTTACAGATGAGGAAACTGAAGCAAACAGTTGACTTAGCCAGTGTCACACGACACTCAAACTAGTGTTTGAGGTTGGATTTGAACTCAGGTCTTCCTGATCTCAGGCCTAGTACTCTATCCATTGGACCATCTATTTGCCTATGTATTATAGAAACTATGTATTATTAAAACTTCCTGGTTATAAGTACATTGAAATAAATATTATAAAGAATATGCCTAAGTTGTGTAAAATGTTAAGTTAAATGAAATATAAGATAATATATGGAAAATGAAACTATATTAATTTTGCTTGAAAGTGGAAATTCAAGAAGAAAAGGAGTATGAAGGAAGATGAGGCAGAGAGAGTTGGGCTAATCCTTTGAAAAAAGGGAAATTTCACTTGTACATAAGCTACTTCTCCATTTCTTGGCCCGATGCTTGACACAGTTCCTAGAACGTAGTACAACATAGAACATAATCATTAGAACATTAGTAAAGGCTTATTAAATTGAATGAACAACTCATTTTATCTGTTTTAAAAATATGAATAGTGAAGTTTATCAAGGGAATTCTTGCAAGGGAATTTGTTCTACCAAGAAACACCGTGCCCTAGACAATTCACCTACTTAAAATGAATAGCAAGAGCAATGATAATAATATTGACCAGATTGAATCTGACTGATCCTTTGGACAACAGAGGAGCTGTGCTCATTGATCTGGGACACTAGGATACTGGGATCCAGAATATGGATTTCTTCTCTTGCAGTGGATAAAGTGCTGGGCCTGGAGTCAGGAAGACATCTTCAATTCTGTCCTCAAACAGTAGCTGTGTGATTCTGGGTAAGTCACTTAATTTTTTTTGCCAGTTTCCTTATCTATAAAATAAGGAACTATAAATCTATATCTATAAAATGAGTTGGAAAGGGAAATGGCAAATCACTGTAGTGTCTTTGCCAAAAAAACAAAAACAAAAACAAAACACCAAAAAACCCAAATGGGGTCACAAAGATTCGGACACAATTAAAAGACTAAATAGTAACAACAAAACCTGACCAACATTATGTGGTCTTTAAGTAGGGTGAAAAGCAAAAATAAAAAACATAGCCCAGAATGCATCATGTTTTCCCCAAAGAGCTTAAGTCATAGTTTTTTTTTTTTTTCTCAACACAAGATTAGCTATATTTTCCAGCACAAAATTCTCAACTACATAGGAATAATTGTTGCTCTTCTCCATAGCATGCAAAGCAAGATAATTATTTGACTAATACACATACTGGACATGCACACACACACACACACACACACACACACACACAAGTTTATCTACTGATTATATCTTAGTGGAGTTGAGATGTTGAGAACATCCTCCTCTTTGTCACCATCTAGGAAAAGGTTTCTTCCTTTTTGTCACCAGGACATGCATTCTGCCAGCATCCAATAGGAGCAATTGCAGTCTGTGGGTGTGATGAGCTGCAAACTAAACATTTGTAAAAAGGCTGTAATTAATGCAATTAGCTATTTACACGATAGCCATAATGAATCCAAAGGCATCGTTATTGACTATTGAGTAAATAATCTGCCATTAAAAAGTCAATGATCTGCAAATGAAAAATTCTTTTTTTTTTTTAAAAAAAAAGGAGTAGAGATGAAGGAGAAAGGAAGGAAAAAAGAAGAAAACAAACAAAAACTCTGAAGATATCATTGTATAATAGTCCATTATGGCTCCAATTGAGCCGTCATGAACTATCAAGGAAATAATTACACAATAGACCATAATGGCTCTATTGTGTCAACCTCTGTGCATTTACATTTTTTTAATCAAGGGAAATTAAATACAAATATGCCTTTGGGTTTCTGCCCTGGCTTTCCCCTTTTGTTTGTGGAGGGGGAGAGGAGAGAAGGGACTGATGGAATATTAGGTGTGTCTGTAGGACAGCTTCCATGTTAAGATGTAGAACATCACTAGGCTTAGCATGGGGGCCTTTATAGCTATCCCTTTGGTTTAATGGTTACTAAGTGGAGATGGCAGAGGTGATGATGGCATTAGGGGCAAGTTTGGGGTTATCAGTGCTGGGCCCCCATTGTATTCCCCCACTAAGCTGGGGCCTATAAAGCAGTCTGCATCACCTTTGGGTTTCCATGGGGGTGACCATGCTTAGTGCTTAAATTCTGGCCTTCTGCCAGGTTGCTCATAGGTGTCCCGAGTCCAGATAGCTTGCCGCATAGGGCTTGCTTGCCAATGAGTCACCATTCATTGTGATTTGATAGAACAATCATAAATAAGAGGGGTCTTCCAGGAAGGGAGCTATTCCCTTTAACTAATTTGACCCTAGAGCATATCTGCAATTATCCTAATCCAACGATAGTTTTGCTATTGTTCTTTCAAGGCAAGTTTGTCTAATTTGGCATGACTGGCTGCTGGGTTAAAGAGAAATGTTTCTCTTTTTTCCCCCCTTCTTTCTCCTTCAATCCTTTCTTGGGGATAGGGAGATAGCTGTTTAATTTTTATAGAATGGAGCCTCACACTCCCATTTACTTTTAGATACTGAGCAGACCAGATTTGATCCTGATGATGGTAGTGGACTTTAAAACAATTTTTTGCTTTGATGGAATCACTGACTTTAGCAGATAAATTTTGTCAGTGCAAAAAACATTGCATAATAAAAGATGCCTTGGAGATCAAATAGGAACTAGAAATGGTATCTGCTAGTGTTAGTTCAGAGCAGGCTGGCATTGTGTTGCAGCAGAAAGAGTTTTGAGCCTAGAATGGGAGGGCCTGACTTCTTCACAATGAATCTCTCTGAATCTCAGATTTTTCACCTGTAAAACTAAGGAGCCTGGACTAGATCACTTTAAGGACTTTCCATCTCTAGTTCTCTTCTATAGAATTGGATCTGAAAGAGACCACCTCCTTTATTTTAGAGATTTTGTGTGTGTTTGTTTTTTGGTCCAACTCTGTCATTTTAGAGATGAGGAAACAGGTAGATTATCTAAGGTCACACCCAACTGTCTATGTCAGAGACAAGAATTGAACCAAAATTCTCTGATGGAAAAGCTTTTGATTTTTCCATCGTAACAACCCTCCCTTTGTCAGGATAGGGTTAGAGAAATGAAAGACAATGGCCAAGGAAAGGTTGGCTCAATCTTTGCATATATTTTGTAATTTTTACATACTCTATAGAGCTGTTGCAAACATCAAATGAGACAATATATTGCAATTTATGAAACATACTTTTATATTAAGACAAGCTGCTCTTATTATTGGTGCAAGTCAATCAGCTTTGAATGATGTAAAGAGAGAAGAATGAGAAGTCCCATGATCTCAGTGGTTGCCACAAACTCCTTCACCTTCTCCCAGGCCCCTTTTCTCTTGCCTTCTCATTCTCTCTCTTTTCACCTTTTCCTCCCTCCCTCTCTCCCAGGAAGGCTGATTTTCTTGTTTTCCTTCTTGCCTGAAGTGACATCTCCTGACGGGATAAGATTTATAGTCTGAAGTGGGATGGGGGCCACTGTGATTAGAATAGTGTTGCATACTCCATGCTGCTCCTCATTATGTTTTTCCCTGGAAGGACTGAATTGTACACCTGCATTTTAGAGAACTTTTCAACTTTTCAATTGCTTTTTCCTCATGAATAGGCACAAATTGCTTGTTTGCTTGCTTAGACCAACAAAACTTTTCTTTGGATGATTCCGCTTCACGTCTGGCTTCTGCAGATGAAGGATGGAGACCGTCGTTGGGGAGGAGATAGAGTTACAGGTAGCAGTTTCATAAACATGAAGGAGGGAAATTGCATCATTTCGAGCTGGGCGTCACTCTCAGTGTGAGAGTCCCTCTATTTTAGGTGTAGGATAAAAGACCATTGGGGGCATCTCCCTGCTGAAAGCAAGACTCAGGATTGCAATGGAAGGAGGGAATGGGGCTGGAGGACTGAGGAGGGTTAGATATGAAGGTCAACTTCTCTCCCAATCAGTCCCCAAAAAGCAGAGAAAGGGAGATGAATTAAGTGGCTAAGATCTTCGGTAGAGAGGGTGGGAGTTTTTGTAGTTTTCTGTCTTACTGTATCCTTCAGGAAAGGAATATCTTCCCATCTCTTAATGGTGTGATAGCTTTCAAACGCATTGTTGTCTGAGCTGTTGATTAAACAAAATGGGGCCTGATTGTAGCAGGGTGGCTAAATGTGGACAGGAGTAGCTATTGCAAGCAGCTCACTAAGAAGTCATTTATCAAAGTTTTATCTGATTTCCAAGGCATCGGATTTATCAGTCACAGTTTATAAATGGCATGCCATTGGAATCAAGCAGGAGCTTGACTATTTTTTTTTCTTGCCTAAGTGCTGCTAGAGAGTTCTGGGTGCTGGGCAATGTGGGTATGTGCCCTTGCGTCAGAAGATCTGCGTAGCTGGACTAATAAGAAAAAAAGAATTGTGGGTTTTTCTTTTGGGAAGCAAAGAGATATTGCTGTAAGAGTCAATAAGGTTTCCAAAGCATGTGGATATGACTCTCTCAAACAAAGGGAAGCAATGGGAATTGCAGATCGCCTAAAACATGCTGGGATTGTGGGGCAGGAAGAGCCATCCTAACAGTGTCTTTAGAAGTTATTGAATAGTCAAATCTCTAGTTTTAGTTCTTGTTTATTCCTGAAAGATTATCATGTCAGAGCAATTAATAATCAATGTTAAAACTTGCATAGATCTGTGGGAAAAGAGGCTTGCTTTTTTTTTTTCTTTTGATTTTGTGGAAAGAACACTAAACATGAGGTTAGAAGAGATAGCTTTTCTAGTACAATTTATTTAACTAGCTGAGACTCATTTTCCTTCTGTCTAAGGTGGGGAGGGTGGGATAGCAGGGAACAGGAAGGAAGAAAAAAAGAAAAAAATTATATGATAATTTTATTAAATATTTAAGAGGAATAGCAAGTTGTAGATTGGCAATTTCATGTGCAAACATCTTTTTTTTTATTCTACTGTCTTATGAAAATGCTTGTTTTATTTCTTAAGTTCAGAATAATACATATATTTAAAACTATTAATATATATATTTTTAAAAATAGCTAACATTCATATAGTGCATTAAGGTACAATATATGATATATCATTTAATCTTTGCAACAACCCTGGGAATTAGATGTTATCATTATCCCACATCTTATCAATAAGGAAACTCAAATTGAGAAAGATTCATTGACTTGCCTAGATCACATAGCTATTAATTGTCTTAGAAGAGATTCAAACTTAGATCTCCCTGATTTGAAGTTCCCTATTTTACTCATTTTTCCATGTTCCAAGTACTGAGCATCTCTCAGGCTGGCTGAAGAATGTGCACACTGTAACTTACAAAATTCTATATGAATGAAAGCTATGGTTATCATGAACAAAAGCTAAATATAGCCAAGTCAGGACATAAACTTGAGGAGTCCTAAAAGAACTGATGGATGTCATTGAATAATAACTGATTATTATTATCAATATCACATGATGAATTGCAGGGATTTCCCCAAATCCTTACAAAGAAAAGATCAGTTTTAAGAGGAAAGAGAGGAAGATGATTCTAGTTATATAGTACACGTGGAAAATAACAAAATAAATTACTAATCTGTAGCTACTTGGACGAACATAAGTCATATACAAGATATTACTGTAATATTATAGTGTCAGAAAAACTTCATATATCCTAAAGATTTCATATCTTCCTAGTCCTATCACTCAAAGTTCCTCAACATCACCTCTCTCCAGCCTCTGCCCCTTTATCACTTTCTACAATTTCAAAAGAATCAGGTCTTCATACCAAGGTTAACCTTTCTGCTCTTGCACTTGATCCCTGCTTCTCTCCAGTCACCTCTTCGAACTTGTTCCTTTGGTCTTCTCTTGTCTATTTCCAATATTCAGTGTTACTTGGTCCTTCCCTGTAAACATTCCCAGATCTCCCTCATCAATAAAAATTCCTTTACTTTTCCTTATTATCATTTCAAATTATGGACCTATACTGGCCTTTCTTTTTCTACTTCATGCATATCAGATTGACAAAGTTATATTTTACAAAATGATAAATTTTGGAGGGGTTGTGGGAAAACAAAAACACTTATAGACTATTAATAGCACTATGAATTGATATGATAAAAAGCAATTTAGAACCACCAATAAGTTAGTAAACTGTGTATATCTTTTGATACCATGAATCAATCAATCAATATGTATTAAGTACTTACTGTGTGTCAGGTAATGTATTAAGTGCTGGGAATATAAAAAGAGACAAAATCATAGTCCCTATTGTCAAGTGGCTTACAATATAATGGGGAAGATACCGTGCCCACAAAACAAGCAATATATAGGATAAATAGAAGACAATTAACAGAGGCAAGGCTTCCAGTAAAAGTAGGAATTTTAGTTGGGACTTAGAGAAAGAAAAGGAAGCCAGTAGCTAGAATGAAGAGGAAGAATACTCTAAGCATAGGAGATAGCTAAAGAAAATGTCCAGAGACAAGAGATAGAATGTCTTGTTCATGGGACATCTAGAAGGCCAGTGTCTTTATAGAGAGGAGAATCGTGTAAGAAGACTGAAAAGGTAGTAGGGGACAAGGGTATGAAGAAATTTGAATACCAGATGGTATTTTGTATTAGAGCCTGGTATCACTACTAGGCCCATATCTCGAAAGTGTCAAAGAAAGAGGAAATAATCCTGTATATACAAAAAATATTTGTACTTGTTCTTTTGGGGATAGCAAAGAACTAGAAACTAAAGAAATACCCAACAATTGGTAAGAAATATTGAAAGGGATGGTCTAAAAGAAATCTTGAAAGATTTGTACGAACTGATACAGAGCAAAGTAAATGCAACTTGGGGAACAGCTCACACTGGAAGAACATTATAAAAATGAACAATTTTGAAAAATTTAAGAACTCTGAAAAACAAATCAATGAATCAAAATTCCAGAGAACCAATAAAGAATGCAACTTACTTCCTAGCAGCAGTGATGAAATATAGGCAGAATAATACATGTTGGGTCATGATTAATATGGGAATATGCTTTGTTTGACTATGGCTATTTGTTACAAGGGTTTTTTTTCTTCTATCAGATTGATAGAGACAGAAGTGAGAGAAAATAAGTGTTGAAAAAAAAATTTTTAATGCATTGACTTATTCTCAGTACTTATCCTTCTATACCTCTCTATAACATTTGGCACTGTTAACCATACACTCTTCTGGATGCTCTCTTCTCCTTGGATTTTCATCATACTGTTGTCTCTCTTGATTTTTCTTTTACCTCATTTATTTATTAGATCATCATGGGTTCCCCTACCCCAACATATGTTTGTATATCCCAGAGATTTTGTCTTGAGCTTTCTATTTACTCTTCTTTCCTGATGCAATCAGTGATACTATTAACTTTGATGGGTTCAATTAGTATCTTTATACAGAAGACTCCAAAATCTCTTTCTGTAGTCCCCATCTTTCTGTTGAGTACACTTCCAACTACCTGTTGAACATCTCTATTTGTGTGCACCAGAAATATAACAAACTCAACATCTCCACAATGAAACTGATTATTCATCCTCTACCTATCTCACTTCTGAACTTCTCTATTGCTGGTATCTCCAAACTTCCAGCAATAATAGCATCCCCTATCCTTGATTCTTCAATCCCCATCTTCCTTCTGTATTGTTGTGCCACAGATTCCTTTTACTTTCTTGCCTCAGTTTCCTTAATTGTTCTGCCTCAGTTTCCCTAAATTGTTCTGCCTCAGTTCCTCTAATTGTTCTGTCTCAATCCCCCTGGTTGCAAAACCTCCCCTCCCCTTCTAACCATTAGGACTGATATAACGTAGGGCAGGCTACTCTAAGGTTATAAATTGTAAATTTGTAATGTCAAGATAAGGGGGAGTTCAGACTTCTTGGCTCCTAAGTCCTTCTAAGTTATCAAGAATTTATGGTCCTACCCCCCACCCTGTCAGAACCGGATTGATGGTCTGTCCTTGGAAATTCCTGCTGTTTACCAATGCTCAGACCCCACCCCCTGCCTGGCTACCCTGATCTCGAAGCCACGAATATATATTTCAATGGAAACTTACATTCCTTGCTGCTGCTGAATGCTTTGAGACATCAGCTCTGGGACCAAAATGGATCCTTTGGTCCCAGACAATCTCACCCTCTCAGAAATCCAAATAAATATTAAAAACTCTTTAATCTCTATCTTGCCTCAGTTTCTCTGTCATTACAATATTTAATCACAACTCTTATAGATTCTAGCTCCACAACATTTCTCTCCGATTTGTCCTCTTCTTTCTATTTTCATTGCCAATATACTAGTTTATGCTTTTATCACCTCTTAGTAGACAATTGCATCCCCCACAACTGATTGTTAAACATTTATCAGCACAACTCTGGGTTTCTGAACAGATAATTTACTATATTATAGGTTCTATAAGCTTCTGTGGAATAGACTGTGAAATCAAGAGAGTTTTGAGTTGTGTATAGCTTATTTACAAACAAACTTTTGAGACATATTCCCTAAGGACTAAAAGCTTTTTTTAAAAAATGGAGAGGGTTGTTTAGAAAGCAATAAATTTTCTCCTGATCACTGGACCTATTTAAGGAAATGGGATTATTGGTTAAGTAAGACTGGTTCTATGCAGGGGGATCCTTTTGGAAGGCTGGTAAGGAAACCACAGAATGATAATTTTGGATTCATAAAATAAAATACCAACTTTATTGAAATATAATTACTAAAATAAAATTTAAAAAGTTCAAGGACTCCAGGTTAAAAACTCCTGACCTAAATGATCTGTAGAATCCCTTTCAAGTCCTGACATTCTGTGATGCTGATATTTAATACAATAAAACCTTATTAATTTTAGTTCTGCTAATTCAGAATTTTTAAAAATTTCACTAAGAATGGGTTACCTTTACACTATGTATATGGAAAAGGTTTGCTATACAAGTAGTATATAAAGGAGTTTTTAGGGGGATAGTTTATCCTACTTAAGGGAAGCCTTTTTAACAGCATTTATTTGCATACAAACAATGTACTGATACAAATCAGTCTTTTCTATTCATTAAAGTAGGACCAGTAGGGCTTCCGCTTGACAACACTTTATTAACTGTTTAAGTTGCTCTACTTACTTGAAGGTAATAAAACTCCATTTCCTTTAAAATATTCTTTCAGATTGACTTTCCCCTAAATTAGCCTGAACTGGTGAGACTTGGCTGAATTTGTATCTATGTCCCTGATGCGGGAATTCTTTGGAAAAGTAACAGACTTCTTAGAAAAGAGAAATTGAATTGGGGATATCTTTAAAAATAAATTAGGGAAATAACTTAACAACAAGATAAGGTTTAATAAAGACAAGGTAGTTCACTTGGAAAGCAGCTTAGGCAATTGAAACATAAGATATGGCATCAGAAAACTTGGGTTTGGATCCCACATCTTGTGTTTTCGTCTATGTCATTTGATTCCCATTCTTGAGCAAGTTATTGAACCTTTTGGGGCCTCAGTTTATTTGGGTAGTTCATAGGATTTCTCTAATATTTCTTCCAGTCTTAGAAATATGATCCTATGATTTAAAGCTATATAATATGGTGGAAAATTGGAAAGGTAATAGAGAAAAGGATATTAAGCTCAAATCCAGAGCTTCACAAACTTGAACCCTCTCTTATAACATAGAAAAAGGGCTCAACAAAAGACCAATGCAATGACTTTGACTGACAATGCATACAGCATTCTGTGCCTACAACCCTATCCCCACATCCTCTGGTGAGACAAAATAGGTGTATTTCCTTATCTTTTCTTCTTTATTCAAACTGGTTATTAAAATTAATGAAAATTTAACTTGCATTGAGTATTCTTTTCACTTGCATTATTTTAGTCATCGTATATACTGTTCTTTTAGTTCTTATTGCATAAGTTAATCATTTTATCTTTTTTCTCATATTTGTCCTTATATAAGAGTATTTCATTATATTAATAAAAAACAATTTATTATGTAGTGTCCCAATCAATAGATGTGATTTCAATTTCTAGATACTTCAAGATATGGTATTTTAATATGTTGGTACATTTTGGAGCATTTTCTTTTTCAGTTTTTCCTCTCCTTTGCTGTATTCTCAGGAATGGTAACATGTGGGCAAAAGGTATGAACATTTTAGCCAATTTTCATACATAACTCTAAATCATTTCTCAGAATGATTGTGCCTATTTATAACTCCATTAACAGTGTATTAGTATGCTTATCTTCTCTTAATCCTTCCAATATTTACTGTTTCCATTTTTTATAACCTAATAAAACCTCAGAATTAAAAAATTTATATATTTTTTACTATTAGTACCTTAGAACATATTTATATGGCAAATGATAATTCACAAATATTATGAAAATATTTCCTTTAACTACTCTTCTAACAGAATGGTTCTTAGTATTATACATGTATGCCTATTCGCTATATATTTTGAATAGAAGATTTTTACAAATTACATTTGATACCAAAAATTTTCCTACTTGACAGTTTCTCCTTTTATACCACCTTCATTGATTTTATAAATTGGCTTTATAATTTTATACAATTAAAATGGCATATTTTTGTCTTTCTTGATTCCTTGTTTGGCTAAGAATTTTTTCCCTACATATTTTCTTTCAATTCTTCTTCAAGTTTTTTATTCAGTATGAATTTTTTTGTTGTTGTTCAGCTTCTGTATCCCTTTGGAGGTGGAGACACCTAATTTCTTTCAAACTTCTTTCCAAATTTCCCAAAAGTTCTTGTTATATATGGATACCTTCCCCTATTCATTTACATTCTTAGGCTTATTAGATTCTGGGCTATTAATTGCAATTAGTTCTCTTCCTTTCTTATTTAGTTTTTTCCTATGATTTTCTTTTCTGTTCTTCCCATTCCCAGCTCCAACCCCATAGTTGTTTTTTTGTTTTTTTAATGATAACCCATTCATGGTGTGGAAACACAAATAAGTGTTCTATTATTATATTTTATTTGAGATCCTAGAGTTTTTCTCCTCTAAATAAATCTTATTATTTTATCTACTTAGATAAATTATGTTTTAATAGTTTGGTTAGTATAGTACAAATCTAAAAATCAGTTTTTATTATATTGGCATAGCCTAATCATGAGTTCTAGATAATTCTGTTTATTGTCATTCCTCTATTGCTGTAACAATTGTTTTATATTTGCCTATGTTTTCGTTTTCTTAATAGATTAATTATTTTTAAAATTAATTATTGAAATGGAAGTCTTCTTTTTATTTCTTTCTAGCTTTATTAAAATGTATAAAAATATATGGAAGATTTGTGGATTTATTTTGTATCTTGACATTTTACTGAAACAATCACCTTAATTTATTATTTTGTTTATTTTCTAATTTTCTAAGTAAATCATTTGTTGACTGGAAATAGAGTAATTTTATCTCTTCTTTGCTGATGTTGATGCCTTTAATTTTACTCCCCTTTTTTATTATTATTGGTAAATCTCTGAACAACATCAAATAATAATAGGAAAATAAGATATGCTTGCTTTATCCTCGTTTGTGTTGGAGAATGTTTTCACTCTTTTTCATGGCAAATGATAATAAATTGGTTTTTTACATATATATTTTTGATGACAGCAGAAAAGTCCTTCTCTGTGTGTGATTTTTAAGGTTTTGAATGCAAATGAGTAATATAGTTTCTTAAATAATTTTCCTGTACTTATTGATAAAATTATATGGTTTATTATTTTTGTTTATATGATGATGTTAATCATTTCCTTATTTCTTGATTCACTTTACTACTTCATGTTATCCATATAACATGTATATTTGAAGATAAGCTTGCATTTCCTTTTAATTTTCAGTTTTACTGGCATTTATATATGATAATTTCTACAATTTCTCCTAATTCTCTTTATTTTTTCTGTAATGAATTCACATTTTTTTATTTTTTATTTTGGTAATTTGAATTTTCTCTTTTTTGTGTTAACTAATAGCATTTAAGCTTTGTTAATTTTTTAAATAGCTTATTTTATTTGTATATTTTTTCAGATTTCTCTACTTTGATTTTTAAGACTTCTTTTATATTTTTATTTTATTTATTAGAATGTGGTTTCATTATGGTAAAAACCTCCTAGGGAAGAACTCCCTCAATCAATGAAAATTTAGCACCTTTCTATGGACTTATATATTCTTGGATCTTGAAGAGTGATCTGTGACACTGTGACTTGCCTAGGTCAAGCATCCAGGATATGTTAGAAGAAAATATTGAACCTAAAACTTCTGATTAGTGCTTTAATTGCTATACTACACTGTTCTTATTTTATTATTTTTAATTTATTTTTTTCCAATTGTCTTTTTTAGTTGAATTTTTAATTCAGCTATCATCTCTTTTTCTATGTTGTTAATATACATTTTCAGAGTCATGCATTTTCTTCTGAAAAATATTCTAGCTGTATCCTATGAGGTATACTACATTCTAGCATCTAAACACTTATTTATTGTATCTATTTTTCCCTTTTGTTTTGTTCTTTTAGCCTCATTAAGGTTTGTATCTTTTGCACATTTCTTTTATCAGCTGCTTGTTGTTATTGTATTGTTATAGTATAGTCTATAGACGTTATCTTTACTAGTCATTTTTGCTCTTCTATAATTGTGATTCCTTTCTTTCCAATATACAATCAATTTTTAAAAAATGTATAATTTTATGCTGAAAAATATGTGTATTCTTTTAAAATATATATATTTATTTAATACACATTGCTTTATGAATCATGTTCAATTTAATTTTGAATCAGAACAAAAGGGAAAAATCATGGGAGAAAAAAAAACAGAAAAAAGAAGTGATTCTAGCATGTGTTGATTTACATTCAATCTCCATACTTCTTTTTCTGGGTGCAGATGGTGTTTTCTATTCAAAGTTTACTGGGATTGCCTTGGAAATATGTATATTCTTTAATATTCCCATTTAGACCACAGGTCTAATTTGTCAAGCAATCTGTTGAGCTCTATATTTTCCTTCTTGCTAAATTTTTTTTTGTAAAACATTTTCATATTAGTTATTTTGTAAAAGTGGATGAATAAAATAAAAAAATGAAAGAAAATTAAATAGCCTGTGTTCTATCACTATCAGTTCTTTCTCTGGGACAAACAGTATGCTTCATCATTAGTTAGTTCTTTGGAATTGTCTTGGATCATTGCATTGCTGAGAATAGCTGTTATTCACAGTTCTTCATTGAACAATATTGCTGTTACTGTGTATGACATTCTCCTGATTCTGTTCACTTTACTCAGTATTAGTTCATGAAAGTCTTCCCAGATTTTTCTGAAATTATCCTGTTTGTCATTTCTTATGGCACATCTATTCCATTACAGTCATGTATATCAGCTTATTTAGCCATTCTCCAGTTGATAAGCAGCCCTTTTATTTTCAGTTCTTAGCCATCACAAAAAGAGCTGCTATTAATATTTTTTAAGAAATAGAACTTTCTCCTTTTTTTTGAGTGTCTTTTGGGTATGGGACTAGCAGTAATATTGCTGGACAGTTTTGTAGTCTTTTGGCTATAGTTCCAAATTGCTCTCCAGAATGATTGTATCAGTTCACAACTCTGCCAAGAATGTAATTTTATTTCTTAACCCTTTATTTTATTTTTTTTGGGCTATCTACTTATATTTCTTTTAATTATCTACATATGCTCCTTCTAAGTGCTTATAGAGCAATAGTTACAAATATTATCTTGCCATATAGAAATATAAACAATATAATCTTATTGAACTTTTTATTTTTTTAAAATTTTCTTTATTTTAAAAATTTATTTTTCTCTATATTGTTTCTTTTAATGTTTCCCTTGAGTCTGGTATTTGGAGGTCATTTTTTTTTTCCAGCTTTGGTCTTTCACTTACAAATGTTTGAAAGTCTTCTCACTTGTTAAATGTCTTTTTTGCCTCTGAAGGTATATATTCAATTTTCCTGGGTAGATGATTTTTAGTTGTAATCCTAGCTCCTTTGTATTCAGATATATCATTTTCTAAGCTTTCTGTTTCTTTAATATGGAAGCTCCTAAAACCTGTGTAATTCTCACTGTAGCTCCACAATATAGAAGTTGTTAGTTTTTTGGCTGCTTGTTTTGGATATTTTGATCTGTGAACTCTGGCATATGGCTATAATGTACCTGGGAGTTTTCATTTTGGGATATAATATTAGAACTTTCAAGTTCTATTTTACCCTCTGATTCTATATATCGGGACAGTTTTCTTTGATAATTTCTTGAAAGATGTTGTCCAGGCTTTTTTTTTTTTTTATCATGGCTTTCAGTTAGTTCAAGAATTTTAAAATTATCTCTCCTGGATCTATTTTCTGTCTGTTGTTTTTACAATGAGAAATTTCATATTATCTTCTATTTCTTTATTTTTTTATTTTTTTGATTTTGTTTTATTGTATCTTGATGTTTTATAGAATAATATAGAATAATTCACTTCTTTAATTCTAATTTTTAATTAATTATTTTTGTTTTAATGTGAATATTGGCCTCTAGTCTTTCATTGTCTCAAGTTTTTTGTGCTAGTATTCCCTCTCCTGGGTATGGGGTTTAGCTTTTAGCCTGTTTTAGGGGCAAGGCCTTGCTGTTGGGTTGCTATGATAGCAGGGTCTTTCTAGTGACTAATCCTGGAGGAAGGATCTTGTTGTTGGTCTTCTTTGGGAATGGAGCCCCGCTGCTGAGTTATTATGGAAGAAAGGCCTCTCTGCTGGTAGATCCTATGGATAGGGTCTCACTGTTGGTCAATCCTAGAGTGGGGCTCTGCTACTAGTCAGCAGTAGGGTCAAGGTATCTGTGGTGGCTTATGCTGGAGATGGGATGGTTGGGGTGGGGTTTTCCTGCCCTACTGTTCACTTGCCCAGTAGGCTTCTGGCTTGCAGAGGATTGAGCCTTGCTGGCAGATTCCCACATGGTTGGAGCTTTGCTGCAGGTCTCCTGATCTGAGGCTAGTGGCTGCTGCTGCTCTTGGACCTTACTCCCCTCCCACCCAGGGAGACAGATATTTCCTGCAGGGCTGGTAAGCTTCTTTTTTGCTCCTAGAACAATTCTGAGGTGATTTTCTAGTGTTTTGGAGGGGAATTTGGGAGGGCTTCAGAGGATTCCTTCCTTACTTTGCCATTTTGGCACTGAAAGTTCTTTGCTTAATTTTCTACTGGATTTATCTCCTTATGAAACAGGAATATTAAAGTGTACTGCTGTCACTATCAATTTATTTTTGGAATTCACCTAGTTTTTCTTTTAAGAAATTATTAATTTTGGTGCAAATATTTAATAATATTATTTTGCATTTATGCTGATGTCTTTACCCATAATTTAGTTTACATACTTATATCTGTTGATAGTATCAATGTTATTGTTACTTTATCTGATATAATTACAAATTTTACTTTTTAGATTTGTCTTAAGCATTATGGATTGTATTTTATCCCTTCATTTTCATTCTATGAGAAAAAAGTCTGAGTTTTGTCTTTTTAAAATAATTCAATCTCTTTCCTTCCCTCCTTCCTTCTTTTTTTCTTTCTTTCAGTCTTTTCGTTGTATCCTTCATCATATCACAGCCCCAAAATCAGGAAGGAAAAAAAAATACTCCACCTATATCTCCTTTCAAATCCTGATTGTCTTTTTTCTAGGACCCTCCTAATTGTCTCTCCTCTTTCCTTCACAATGTAGAATTCTTCTCTTCTGTCTTGCCACCAAAAACAATGATAACCAGTGAGAGAATATCTTTTCATATCTCTAAAACGATAATTCTCTTTTTCCTATCCTCCTACTGGTTACAACCCCCTTTCCATACCATTATGTCTTCTGTTTTTTTTAAGATTCTTATTGTCATATGATTTTGTTCAATTAATTTTCTTTCTGCCTCTGTATTTGTTGTTGTTGTTGTTATACTCTTACTATTCTCTTTCTAGGAAAGAACTGTTTTGGTAAGCATCTTTGTCTTCTTTTCACATTTTTCTTTTCTTCTGTTAGAATTATTGATTTCTTATTTCTATCTTTCTAATTTCTATCTTTATTTTTTTTCTAATCTTAATTCTTTAATAGCACTTATGAACCATTCTAGTCTCTTGGATCATGACTTTTGAATATCTTCTTGAATATATTAGTTATAGGCACACTCCCTAGTGAATAATTTTCCTTCTATGAGAAATATTCCATTTTTCCTTAATTTTCTTGCTTTTCTTCATTTGTGAATTTTATTAGTCTTTATCAGTCTCTCTGAAATGGTGTCTATGGTTATCTTTCACAAACATGAAGGGGATGAAAGGGTCAAATGCTGCCATGAAAAGGATAGAAAGTATTAGGGAAGAGTAAACAGTTTGCCTTCCAGCTGTGAGGACCCAGTTCACATTAGATAGCAGCAAGTTTTAATGGACTTAGCATAATTATGTGATTACTGTGCATACTATATTGCTTATATTAGGTTCTTATTGTGTACGTTATATTCTGAAATAGTTATAGAATATTTCTAACAGAGATTCCTAGTTCATGATATTTTGGTTCTAGAATATTTCATGTATGAGGGGAGGAGAGAAGCTTATTCTGAAGTGATCCTAGGACATTCTTCTATCATATTTTTATTACAATTCTATTGTGTGCAATGGATGCATTCATGCATGTGTGTGTATGTATGTATGTGTGTTTGTGAGATTTTCTGGAACAATCCTAGCACATTCCTATTATGTATTCCTTAAATTTAGAGTGTAGATTATTTATTATTAATGATCCATTAAAATTCAAAGAAGTTGGAGTAAGGGAGTTGGGCCTGCCCATCCATTTCTAAGGTAAAGTTTTCCTTCATTATCAACTAAGAACACCTCTTAAATAAACAACAAATAAATAAATAATCAAAAAGAACATTCAAATGAAAAAATGTTAAATTAAAATAGGCAGTGCTCAGGCTCACTCAGGAAAACCCAAGTAACGCCCAGCCAGGAGACTTCATGATTTCTGCGTTATAGAACCTCCTTTTTGGCATCCTCTTCTTTGTTGCCCAAATTAAACAATAAATAGTTTATTAAAATCTGAAAATCATCCAGGAATCCTTTGGAAAACAGATACAAGCATCTTTAAGAGATTTCCAAGGTAAATCTTACTGTCTGTGGGACTGGCTTCTGAGCAGTTATTTCTCTTATTGCCAAGCGGAATGTAAAGGCATTACTCAGTTTAATAAATCCTGGTGTATCACTCAGTCTGTGTAAGCTGATATAAATATCTCCAGTTATGTCATATTACCACCTTTGTACAGCTAGTGTTGGGCCCTGATGACTGGAGCCTGATAAATGCAAAACCTCATTTGGTTTGTGAGTGATTGAGCGCTAACACTGTTTAGATTCCTTAATATACTTGTATTAGCATGAATAAGTAATGAGCGTGCCAGGCTTTTTTGAATATTTGATTGTATCTTTGTAATGGATTTGTGTCTCTCTCTTTGTGCTAATGTCATTGTAACTTTGTTGGTGTCATAACTCCAAACCTGGGCAATTGATCTTTATCAGCCCATCTTAAGTCAATTACCCTCTCCTGGCCAAATTACGCCTCCTCCCTCGGCTTCCCTGCACTGAGCCTCTGCTTCCTGCCCTTGGGGACAGAGGTGGTGGATCCAAGGTGAGGAGGTTCCAGGCTCTTATGCATCTCAAGGGGGCTTTGCTGGGGCCATTTTGCAAAGCATCCTTATCCTACAGTCGGGAGATGGAGCACTGGCTGTTAGGTCCTTCTGCAGGCACTGACTCCCTGGGCTGCTCTGGGCAAATTCTTTAACTTCTCGGCCTTTGGTTTCTTCCTCTCTAAAATCTCATAGGGCTGCGGTGAGGACCAAATGAGAAAATCTATATGGAGTCCTTTGCATGATTTCGGCAGCTATATAAATGTTAGCTACTATTATTACCAACCCGCTCTTTCTGAAAGGAAGCAAAGGCCTGGCTGAGCCCCTTGAAGACTTGGGTGTCTTGACCCTGGAAAGGTTCTATCTCAGCTGTAACAGCTGCAGTGCTGCTTGGGTCCCCATAGTTGGAAGGTTGTGCTTATTTCCCAAGGGATTTTAATAGACTAACAGAGCATGGATTGCTCATACTCTCCTACAGTACCCCATTCAGGAGGGTGCTGGAGCAGCTCCAACCAGCTCAGATTGCTGATCCTTAAATTTTCATTGTGAATATAGTATAGTAGAAACCCCAATAGTGGTAGAGACCCCAATACTTTTCAAGAAGCCCCGGGTCACCTGGTTTTGGGAATAACGTATTCATCTTAGGGATGTAGCTCTTGAGAGTGATGTGATATGGCCTTTTTTGTTTTGTTTTGAATTAAGTATTATTTTATTTTCTCAATAATATATAAAGATATTTTCAATTCATTTTTGTAAAGTTTAGAGTTTTAAATTTTTTTCTTCCCTCCCTCCTTTACCTTCCTCCTCCCCAAGACAGCAATCTGATATAGATTATACATGTACAATCATTTTTTTATTTTTTATTTTATTTTAATAACCTTTTATTTACAGGTTATATGTATGGGTAACTTTACAGCACTGACAATTGCCAAACCTCTTGTTCCAATTTTTCCCCTCCTTCCCCCCCATCTCCTCCCCCAGATGGCAGAATGACCAGTAGATGTTAAATATATCAAAGTATAAATTAGATACACAATAAGTATACATGACCAAACCATTATTTTGCTCATGTACAATCATTTTAAATATATTTCCATATTAGTCATTTTATAAAAGAAAAATCAGAACAAAAGGGAAAAGCCATGAGAAAGAAATAACAAACCACAAAAAAAAGTGAAATATAATATCGATTCATATTCAGTCTCTGTAGTTCTCTTTCTGCATGCAGAAAGCCTACCCCACTCCAAGCCTATTGGAATTGTCTTGAATCACAACATTGCTGAGAAGAACTGTCTATCATAGTTGATCATCACACAATCTTGCTATTACTGTGTACAATGTTCTTCTGGTTCTGTTCACTTCATTCAAAATGAATTCATGTAAGTCTTTCCAGGCTTCTCTGAAATCACCCTGTTCATCATTTCTTATAAAACAATATTCCATAATACTCATATACCATAACTTATTTAGCCATTCCTCAACTGATGGGCATCCGTTCAGTTTTCAATTCCTTGGATGTGGTACAATCTTGGACACTGTGTGTGAAAGAAAGGGAGTTGGGCCTGATCTTTATTCAAAGATGTCTGGTTTGTCATACAAAAGTCTGGACCGCTATCTCACACCTGAACTCAAACAATGAGTACTTCTTAGCTTCATGAAAGAAGAAAGGGGATCATAATTACCCTCCATTACCAAACTTCCCACCAATCATGTGAACCCTCATCCCATGAGGATGCTCTGTTCTTTGTTCTTTATTCCCCCAATGCTTATAAATTTATCTACTTGCTCCCTATTTTTTGCTATCTTTCTGTTTTGGAATATAGCTCAATTTAATTAGTGTTTCAATTATACAAAACTCTGCCTCTTGAGTTGGAGATGGTCTAAGTCTCTTTTGAGACACCTGTACCATGGGTCCAGTATCCCAATATTTTGGAGTTCCTTTGGATCCCAACAAATATTTATACTTTGGAAATCAGCAAATACTTGAAATTAGAACTTTATTTATGTTTTTGTTGATTATCTGAACTTAAGAGAACAATAGAAAAAATGTATTAATGCAGATTAAACTTAAAAGTATTGTCTAGGCACATCTCCCCTCTCCAACTGGTTATTAAACATTTACCATTACACTCCTCACTAAAACCTCTTCAGGAAATATGAACTTGAGGCAACAAATTACAGAAACAAATATATTTAGAAAGATAGAATCATAGTTACAGGAAACTCAGAGGCCCTCTAGATTAAACCTTGAATAAAGAAATGAAGTATTTTCTCTCAATCTTAATGTCTTCCTCCTAATTTATCATATATATATATATATATATATATATATATATATATATATATATATATATCTTATTTGTCCAGAGTTGTTTGAATGTTATTCCCCTCATCAGAATTTGCTGGCTTTGAGAGCAAAAATTGTTTTTGCTTTTCTTTCTATCTCCAACACTTAGAACAATATCTGAAATACAGTAGGTGTTTAATAAATGCTGATTGATTCACTAAGACCCTCTCTTCAAACTGGCTTATTTTCTGATTATTGAACTGAGTAGTTCATCTCCCACTTTTCCCTTTGCATCTGCCACCTTCCAATGCATACCTTCCTCATTTCTATTTCTTAAAAACCCTGGCTTTATTCAAGGCTTAGCTCCTGTGCAATTTTCTTCAGAAAGCCTAGAAAAGCACATACTTTCAGAGCAGTAATCTAATCTTTCTACATGAGGGGGAAAAAAAAATCTCAATAACAACAAACCTTTATTATCAGCTCTGATAATATGAATATAAAAAAAACCCCACAAACAAAAACAGCCCCTTCCCTCAAAGACTTTACAATCTAATGTGAGAAGACAGCACACAAAGAGAAGCTACAAATAAGGGAGAGCTAGTCAGTGGAGGATAAGAGAAAATGGTAGAGAAGTCAGAGAAGACCCAAAGTAATCTTATGAGGACTAATGATCAATAAACCTTTGCTTGGAAACCACAGATAAAGAAAACCCCGGCATCTATCCAAGGAGCCCATTCCATTTTGGGTTAGCTTTATTTAGTAGAGTATGCTTTCTTGATGTTGAGCCTAAAATTGATTCTTTACAATTTCTATCTAGTAGTGTTCTCTGGGGTCAAGTGAAATGGGGCTAATCCATCTTCTATGTGACTTCTTTTAGTTTCTTGAAAACTGATCTCCTTGATTCTTTGCTCTTCCAGGCTAATTATTCCTGGTTTATTTTGTCGTTTAGTCATTTCAGTAATGTGTCTGACTCTTTGTGACTTCAATTCTGGTTTTCTTGGCAAAGATACAGGTGTGGTTTGCCATTTTCTTCTCCAGCTCATTTTATAAATGAGGAAACTGAGGCAAACAGGGGTAAGTGACTTGCTCAGATTCCCACAGCTAGCAAATGTCTAAGGCTGGATTTAAACTCAAGTCCTCCTGACTCCACACCCAATTCTCTGTCTTCTATGCCATCTCGCTGCCTCTTCCCAGCTTATATGATTATATTTTTAGAGTTGGAAGGGACCTCAGAGGCATCAAGTTCAACCTCCTCATTGTATATGATGAGAAAACTGAGGCAGAGGAAAATTAAATGACTTATACAAACTCATTGAGGGAAAAAAATCAGAGGCAAGATGTGAATCCAGCTTTTATTTCAATTTCACTGGTCTTTGCGCCATGCCCTATTACCACTCCCTCCTATTACTTCTAACATGACAAGAACTTGAAGGGTATTTTCTATCCTGACCCTCTCAGTCCAGGTGTCAAAGGTGGTGTCCAGAAAGTAATAAAACACTGCAGGAAGGCTCCAATGGAGACTGGGTACCAGGTATATATAGTAAGACCATCAGCTTCTTATCCCAGGAAAACATGCTTCTCTCATTACAGTGATTTCACATTAGCTCTTTTATGCTACTGTGTCATACTGTTCACTCATATACATTCATGTATCCAAATCTGAAATTTCTAAATCTTTTTCAAGCACTGTGCTTTCTAACTTTGTCCCTGAAACATTTTACTTGTGCTTAATGAATTCTTTGAAACCAAGTCTAAAACTTTGCATTCGTCCCTATTTAATTTCATCTTATTAGATTTGGCCAAATGAGCTAGTCTGTCAAAATCTTGTTGGGTCCTGACTATCATCTAGCTATTTCTCCCAGCCTTGTGTTATCTGAAAATTTGATAAAGATGCTACCCAATTTCTTTATATTCTCATTTACCTACACTACTTTGAAACTTCTTTTCCTACTATTCCCTAGGAAGCTCATCATCTGGTAAGACCTCATAAGTAGTGCTCATAGCTCATCACTATCCTCTGCCTCTTTGATTAGAGGCAGAGCCATGAGCTCCAGACCTGCTGTTAATGTTGAGGTGACTCAACATTAGTTGAGTTTTTCATAAGTTTTTGAAAATACTTTAATAGCATGTAATAACACATGTATTAGCATGAAGGAATTTAGCAAATACTTTAATAAAATCTAAGTAAATTTGATTAACACTATTTTCCTTGATGCATTGTTAGAGAACTTGGACGCTCCTCGTGGCTCTGTCACTCCTTAATTATGGAATCTTGGGTTTGGGTTAAGAAAATTCCTTTATACATGGTTTCAGAAAAAGCCTGGAAACACATGAACTGATGCAAAGTGAAGTGAGCAGAGGTAGCAGAATAATCTACACAGTAATAGCAAGATTGCAAAGATTGCCAGCTATGAAAGACTTAATTACTCTGATCAATATAATAATCCACCAAACTCCAAAGGACTTATGATTTAAAAAGCAATCCACTTCCAGATAGAGATCTAATAGTCTTGAAGTACAGTTTGAAGAATTTTTTTTTCTTTATTATCCTCTCACCCCCAGAATATAGTTAATATAGAAATATGTTTTGTATGACTTCATTTGTATAATGGGGATCTTATTTCTTGCCTTTTCAATGAGTGGTGGAAAGGGCAAAGATAAGGAAAAAATTTGAAACTGGAAATTATTTTTAAAAAAATTAAATCCTTTAACAATTCTGCTTCTTAGTTTCCTTGCTGTCTAATGAGGGAAATAGAGAAGGTGGCCTTTAAGGCTTCTTGTAGTTTTGAGTCTAGAATCCTATGACACCTAGGATTACTTACTGAAGCTCTGTTACTGTTTGTTAACACCAAGAGTCTTGGATCAAGTCCCATGGAGTCAGATATGAGATCAGCCCTAATTTACATGCTGATGTGGGCTGTGCTAGCTAAATATTTTTTAGAGTACTCACAATGTGCTAGGTGCTAGTGGTATTATAGCATCAATTACATGTATCATAGATGCAGTATATCATAGAATCTCAGACCCTCCCCTGGGAGGGACCCCAGAAGTCATCTCATTCAACCTTATCTACAGCACCCCTCAACAAGTGGACATCCAGCCTCTGTCTGCAGGAAAGAAAAATGATTACTAAATTAATGAATTAGACTCTTCTTTATGCTTCCATTATCCTAATGAGTCATTTATTTATGCAGAATGTTCTGCCTTGATTAAAACTGTTAATGATGTCCAGGCAATGTGACTGTGTTTGATTCTTTCTCTCTCTCTCTCTCTCTCTCTCTCTCTCTCTCTTAATTCTAAAGCCCGTAACTGGCAAACAATCAAAAGAACTAACATTTATATACAATTATATTAAGGGTTTGCAAAGCACATTACACATTATATTTCCTTTTATACTCAGAACAGCCCCATGAAGTAGCTACATTTTTTAGATGTAAAAAGACTGGGATTCTATCAGTTTCCAGTAACTCCCAGCATGGAAATTTCTTCTGGCAGACAATGAGGCAATACAGTAGGTAGAGCACTAAACCTCAAGTTAGAGAAATCTTAATTTCAATTCAGCTTCAAACACTAACCAGCCATGTGACCCTGGATAAGTCATATAATCTGTTTGCCTCAGTTTCCTCAATTGTCAAATGGGGATAATAATAGCACCTATTTCCTAGGGCGGTTTTGAGGCATAAATGAGTTAATATTTGTAAAATGCTTAGCACGATACTTGGCATATGGGAGGACTTTAATAAATGATTTTTTTCCTTCCTTTCTCATCTGTGATTTATAATCATAAAGATTTGCTTAAGAGCAATGGGAGGTTAAATGAATCTACCATGATGACAGTTTTAATGTATATTTGAGATAGGAAATACCCCAAGTCCTCCTGTCATTAAGGTCAACCTGTCTAACCACTATATCCCACACTGCTTTTCTATAGGAAGACACTACATGTAGAAAAATGCCCATTTTACAGATGAAAAAAAGATAACTGACTTGATCATAGTTATTATATAGCCATGAAGTTTCAGAACTTGTCTTTAAATTCAAACTATTACTGATTCCAACTCTACTGCATCATTTTTACATATTGACAATTATAATCAATAAATAGATTCAGTCTCAAAATAACATAAGTGATTGTAGAAATATAAACAGAACTCTGACTTAGAGATCCCTCTCTCCCCTAGCCCTTAGCTGTTGGATCTCTGACACTCATGTGAGATTTCTTTTAATTATTTGTTATATTCTACCACTATCATCCCACCTCTAGCAGAATGCTTCTAGATATTACTCTTTTACTTTAGTCAGTATATTCTTAGTGCCCATTTCAATATTTTGTACAGAGTAGATACTTAATAAATGATTGGTAAGTGTTGTAACTAGTATAAATTGGTAGTTTTTCAGTCATGTCCAATTTTTCATGACTCCTTTTGGAATTTTCTTGGCAATGATACTGGAATGGTTTGCCATTTCCTTCTCCAGCTCATTTTACAGATGAGGAAACTGATGCAAACAGGGCTAATGAGTTGCCCTGGGTCACACAGCTAGTGTCTGAGAGATTTGAATTTGGGTCTTTCTGACTCCATGCCCAATGCTCTATCTACTGTGTCATCTAACTGCCTCGAAGGAGGGACCTTAGAGACCATCAATCCCAGGCTCTCTGACACTAAATATCTATGAGACATTCAGCAAGACAGTTAACTTCTCTAGTCTTTACTTTTCTCATTTATAAAATGAAAGGGTTGACTTAGTGCTCTCTAAGGCTGTTTCCAGCTTTAATCTATGAGACCAACTCTGAATTTCTATTCTAGAAGTTCTTATTTTCATACAAGAATAATGGAAATCCAAAGAATCCTCAAAGTTAATTTTAACTATGAATTTATTGCTTATTTAAATAAAAAAAATGATGCTTTGATAGTAAGAGATTCTGACTAAAGTCAGGAGTCAACTTTATTCATCATATGTGCCTATGCATATACAAATATGTATATATCCATTTATAGATAACCATAGTCACATAGCTAGCAAATTTCAGAATTTATGTTTGGATGTAAATCTTTAATATTCATATAGAGGACTCTGCTGCATACCATTTTCACATATTGATAATAGTAATGAATGTATAGATTTAATTTCAAAAATCAAATTTGATTACATGCATATGTACATATGTAGATATATTTCTTTATTCTCCTAGTTTTAGGCCTCTAATAAATTTGGAGTCCCTCAGTCAGCTGAATGGAACTGCTCTTCACTAGAAAAACTCTTAAAAGTAAGATCACCAACAATGATGCTCTTAGGAACTCCATTTGGTTTTTAGAAATAACCTAAACTCTTCAGAATTGAATTGAATTAGAGATTCTAATCCCTATTACCTTTTCATCTTACTCCATCTCATTCAGAGACATTATGGGCTCCTTCCTTGTGTTTAACAAGTTATTACTTTCCTTAGAATTTAGTTCTAAGAATAGATGGTGGTAATGTAATGAATGGCCCGGATCATTTTTCAGACACAGTATATTCAGGTATTCCCTCTGAGAAATCTCAATGTTGGGATCCTCTGTGAAAAAGGATAGACTGTAACATTCTTGATTCTTCCTTTTTAGGGAGTATGAGACCAGTCAGTTCGAGGAAATATGGCAGAGTTCTTTAGTTGTTGATCATTCACCATAACTGTGCACTTGTTCTACATCCTAATTTCTGGTTTATCCAGAAACTAGGGAGGAAAGCTCATTTGCTGAGCAATCCTTAAGACATGATTGGCTTTTAGGATTTCCTTGCTGCAGGTAGAAATTGTCTTCTCTCACCTTTGTACTACTCCTTTGTTCTTGAGATCAATCAGTTAAATTTACAGAGTTCTGAAACCAATATTTATTGAAGTACATGGGTGACACTAGTGGTCTATTGGATATTTCAAGCTGGATATTTCATAAAACTGAATCCATTATTTTTCCCTTCAAACCTATCCTTCTTCTAATGTTCCATACAGCAGTTGATCAAACTACCATCTTTACAATCACAAAGATTAGCAATCTTGATATCTCTTAACTCTCATTCATTCCATTTATCCACACAGTTGTTCAACTTTTTAAAAATTTTAACCTCCACTCACTCAATTATCACTCTAAATCAGGCCCTCATTACCTTTGATCTGGACTATTGCAATAGTTTTTTAATTCATCACAATAACACAATTGCACAATAACTCTCTACATTTCAATCTATCTTCCACTCAGATACCAAAATGATTTTCCTAAAGTACAAGTCTGACCATATCAAATCAATAAATCCCAAAAGTACCTTTTTATTTCAAGGATCAAATATAGAGGTAGGACATGGATTACCTAGAGTAGAGCATAGGGATCTAATTTGAGGGGAATGCAGAGTTAATGAAGGGAAATAGTATAGAAAAAGGCTGAAAAGGTAAGTGAGAGTCAAATTGTGGAAGTTTTAAATGACAAGTTAAGAATTTTCTGTTTAATTTTAGTGAAAATGGCAGACCTGAAGTGTTTTTCAGGAGGGAAGTGACTTGGCCAGTTCTGTCTTGAAAAAATTATGTTCATAATTATGTAAAGGTTAAATTGGAGGAAAGAAGTTACTAAAAGTAGGAGATCAATTAAAAGAACTACTACTAGGATTATAGGCTAAGAGTTAATGAAGGACCTAAACGATAGTAGCAGTAGTAGTAATATCAGTAGTAGCAGCAACAGTTAACATTTATGTAGGTGTTTACTATATGTCAGGAACTATGCTAAGAACTTTGCAGTGTGTGTATGTGTATGTGTATATATATATATATATATATATATATATATATGTATATATATATACATATATATATATATATATATATACATATGAGTTCTTTAGTTGTTGCAAAAAACAGAATAGAAAAAAGAAAGAAAAGGAAAACAAACAAAACATTGTCATGTACCCAGTAGGACATCAGGGAAGATTCAAAATATATAGCAATAAATTTCCATTTCAAAATGCATATAGACTAATAAATTATATTCATGAGTGTCCATCTTTGCTTCCTTGTAGGTTATTCTTCTGTTCCTTGCTGTGTACTTTTTACTTTATTCTTTTTTCTCCAATTTTTTTTTTTGAGCTATCCAACTTCTGATGTCAATAGTAAATATATAATATATACACATATACATATAATATTAGCATATTAGCAATTATTTTGCAATAATTATCTTATTTGATTATCATAAAAACATAATCTACGATGGTAATTATGTGGATGAAAGGGGAAAGGGTTAAATTTGAGAAATATCAGAGTGGTAGAATCAACAAATTGTGACAAATAGTTGTAATATGTGAAGGAGAAGAGTCAAAGATTACCCAGGAGGTGGACAGCAAGTAATTTCCCTGCCCAAAGAATAACATTAAACCTAGGCAATTTTACTGCTAAAAGAATTATATAATAATGATATGTGGGTCAGGCAGGTGGAAAACAATGAATATACCCCCTTTGCTTAATTTTTTTCCTGTCTCAAATTTGGTAGCATGTAATTTCTTACTTTAAGTGAGATAATGGTCTGTGACAATGTCTATAAGCCTGATCCCAGACATGCATTTTAAAAAAGGCTCTCTTAATTTTGGGATATTTTACACAACTTGTGTTGAATAGATGTGGTGCCTCATAACTTTGGGCTATGATTAACAATTTCTACTTTCTTCAAATAAGCCTTTTTTGACACAATCTCCAGTCTATCCTGAAGAATGCAAACAGATAGGCTTCAACTTTTTTTTGTCTTCTCCAAAATATTCTAATAACTGAAAACACAACCCATATGTATCCTGATCAAAGCTGAATGCAATGGAATTATTTCCTCCATTACTATTCCTCTCAATGTAATCTAAGATAACATCTTTAACTTATTGAACTAAACATAAAATAAGAAAAAACAGAACAGAAAAAAAGAAAGAAAAGGAAAATAAACAAAACAGAACAAAACACTGTAATGTACCCAGTAGGACATCAGGGAAGATTCAAAATATATAACAATAAATTTCCATTTTAAGATGCATATAGACTAATAAAAGAAATTATATTCATGAGTATCCATCTTTTCTTTGCTTCCTTCTAGGTTATTCTTCTGTTCTCTGCTGTGTACTTTTTACTTTATTCTTTTTTCTCCTTTTATACTCCCCTACTTCCCCCAAGCAGGCTACAATTAAACACACTCACACACATGCATACATATGCATATGAATACACACATGTATTTCCATACATATCCAAACATATGTATAATATATATATATATTTATTTATTTACTTACTTATTTATTTACACCCACCCATAGACCCAGACCCCCCCCACATATATAGATACTTACATATACTCACACATATGCATATGCATTTACCCATATGTAAAAATGTATCTAAAACAATATTAATATGACTGACATATAATGTAGATTTCTCTCTTGATTTAATTTTGAAGTTTGACTTTGTCTAAGATCAATGATTACTAACCCTATGGTTTTTTCTAATAAATTCTCCTTCTGATCCTTGTTATAGTATTTCTCTATTCCTGCTAACTCTTGCTATTACTTAATCTCCCCCACTTATGGATCCCTCCCTTATCTTGTCCCCTATTCTTTCCTTTCCTCTTTATCCTATTCCCATTAATCTACACACCTTATCACACTCTGATTAATCTAAACACCCTTCTGTGCCCAACCTTATTCAATGCTACCCTTTCTCCCCTCTTTATCCCTTTCCCATTAATCTATACACTTTGTCCCACTACCATTACTCTACACACTCTTCTATTCCCCACCTTATCCTTTATTCCTTGCCCATTAATCTACATACTTTATCCCACTGCCATAAATCTATACATCCTTCTATATCCCACTTATCCTAAAACTCCCTTTTATTTCTTTATGGATTTTAGAAGGTGTTATACACTTTATGGTGTGTATGTGTAGTGTTCCCTATTTAATTAATTCCTAATGTAAGTTTTCAGAACTATGAGACCTACTAATGCCTCTGTATTGGTTCTTCCTCTGCACTTCATTTATATAACATAATTACTATTTTTCACCTTTTTCTGGATAGTATTGTTTTTTATAATCAGATCATATTCAATTCTGCCCCAATCTTTTTTTGTGAGCTATCCAACTTCTGATGTCAGTAGTAGTAAATATATAATATAAATTTTCATGCATGACACATAAATATTTTGTCCATGTTGAGTTCCTTGAAATTAATCTTTGATATTGGCAAAATTCTATATGTTAAATTTTCTGTTAAGGTTGGGGGTATGATTGAGACAAAGTCCTGAAAACCTGCAAGTTAATCGAAACTCCATTTGCTTTCATTTAGTATTATGGATAATTTTGCTGATATGATACTTGTGACTGCAGGCTTAGTTCTTTTGATTGCTGGTATATATGATTTCAGGACCTGTGGTCTTAACTGTTGGTACGTCCTATACAATTCTAATTATAGCTTTACCATATTTGAATTGTTTTTGTTTGTTTTTTGCAAAATTTTCTCTGTGATCTCAGAGTTTTGAAATTTGGTAATAATATTCCTATGTGTTTTCCACAAAGGATTTCTTTGAGGTAGTAATCAATGGATTTTTTTTTCTATTTCACCTCTTGTTCTATCAGTCCAGGGCAATTTTTATTAATTATTTCTTGCATTATTGTATCATTTTTTTTTTCTTTTGATCATGGCTTTCAGATAGTACAATTACTCTTTATTTTCTCAACTTAATCTGTTCTCCAGATCTTTTGTTTTTCTCATAAGATGTTTTACATTTGTTCTAATTGTTCATTCTTTATATTTTGTTTTATTATTTTTTGGTCTCATAGTTTTATTGACTTCCCCTTGCCAAATTCCTTGCCGAATTCTAATTTTCAAAGTATTATTTTCTTCTTTAAGAATCTGTAGCTCCTTTTCTAGTTGAGTAGCCTTTTTTTCATAATCTTGTTTTTCTTGGATAGTTTTTCTTTTCTTTTTTAGGTTTTCCTTTATTTCTCTTTCTGGGCAGGTAGCTACTTAATGTTACTCTTTGGGGGAGAGGAAGCTTCTTTTACTTCACTGTCCTCCTCTGAAGATGAACCTAGTCTTCTCTATTCCCACAGAAGGTTTCTATAGTTGCATTCATTCTTCTTTGCAGGTTAATATTTTTTTAAAATAAGAATTATTAGTGTAAATACCTTTAAACATGAGGTGGGGAATGGATGGATGATACTTCTAGCTTCACTTTAGCTCTCCTCTGTGACTTGGAACCCCAAACCAAAAGCCCCACTCTCTTGCAAGTTCTTGTAGCCAGCAGCATCCTTGCCCTCTCCCCTCCTCCCAACCTTGCACTAACCAGGTGTGTTGATTCCTTCTCACCCAGGGCCACTTCTCTGCAGCACAGCTGGGCCTGGTGTTGCTAATCAGCAGAGATTCCCATAGTCTTCCCAGACTCAGATCCTGACTCCTCACACTGTCCTGGAGATGAAAGTTTCTATAGTTTCTAATGAGTCTCTAGCCAAACCCGGCTTACCTAAAGGTCCCCACTTGGGTGTTTCTGAGGATCTAGACATATGTGCTTTACCCTGGATAATCCCCATACTGGGGTCTTACTTTGGATCTTCATGGGTTATATCAGGAGGATCTGTGTTTTGCCCCAAGTCTTCTTAATTTTTCACCAGTTTATGTTTGCCCTTAGGTGAAAATTTGTTCTATTTGTGAAGGAAATCTAGAAAACTTTAAATTTACTGATCTATTCTGCCATCTTCCCAGAATCCTCTCAGCATTGTTTTGTCACATTTTTAATTCACACTGAACTTGTAGACCATTATAACAACAGGATATTTTTTCATAAATATAATTGAATAACCATACATCTCCCATGCTTTTTGTCAAGTTGATTTTTTAAATCCAGGTATAGAACTTTGAATTTATATATACTAATTAAAATTCATCATATTCCATTCAGCAAATCTTTCTAGACTGTAGGAACCATTTGGAATTGAAATTCTGTCACCCAATGCACTTCCCATCACTTCCCATTGTACATTCTATATATCTTCATGTCATTGATAAAAAAAAAAAATTAGTTTTTTTCATCTTGAACTCACTAAAGACAGTTGTATGTCTTACCAAATTCCCATTGATCATCAATTTTACTCTTTGTTCATAATTTTTGCTTTGTCCTTTCTAGTTCAAATATTTTCCTTAAAAGAGGAAACAGAAATTAAAAATTGAGTTGCTCAGCCTTCTTATCATTGTTGTTATCATTATCCCAAAAGTGATGGTCCTATCATATCTTTGACCTTATATTTATCCCTAACAAAGCCAAACTGAGCTTTAATTTGTCCTTTCTTTGTATTCCTAAGATATCTCACCAGCTTTGGTTCATTTTGGACTTTGGTACTTCTCTTACATTCTTTAAAGAACTGTGCCATTGTTTTGTATTATCCTCAGTTACTTGCCACTAATTTCATTTTTTGTGTATATTTAAAATAAGAGTTTATTGATGAGTTTCCTTTGCAAATATGTGGCTATGAAGCAGCTAGTGGGTCAGTAGATAGAGTATTAAATCTGGAGTTAGAAAGATGAGTTCAAATTCTACTTCAGTTACGCACTTAGCTATGTGATCCTAGTCAAATCCCTTAACTTTCCTCACCTTTCTCATCTGGAAAATGGGGATAATAATAGTATTAACCTCTTGCAGTTGTTGGGAGAATCAACTGAGCTAGTCTACATAAAGTACTTTACAAACCTTCCAGCACTATACAAATAATAGCTAATTTTCTAAAATTATTTTTTGTTTTGAACTTACCAACTTACCTGTCTTTCAGGGAAGCCCCATGATCAAGGCACATGAAGATCAGAAGCTCATATCCAATTTTTTGCCCTGTGACTCAAAATTGTGTTGGTAAGCTGTCAAACTAGCCACCACTTCCAGCACTTTGTGGGAACCCAGAAGCAGAAAAGTGGGACCTATCAAATTTATCTGAAGCAGCTGAGAATCTAACGGCTCAGCTGGGGGTTCTGAAAATACCACAAGAGAGTGGAGTGTGTGTTTGTGTGGGGCCTGACTGTGAGGCACAAGTAATATCCTCCTCTTTAATCTTTTTACCTTAATGGCAAGCCACTGTTTCCCTAATTTATCTGCTTGTCTTAAAAGCCTGCACACTTCATCTGGGGACTGGAAGAACGCTGGGTGGGCCAAGGTAGGGCTGCATTGTTTGAAGGTGAGGTTGAACTCAGCCAACTAGCACCGGTCACCGGTCACCACCACTCAGCGGTCCCACCAACTGGGACAGGACACGGAATGCTGACGCAGCCACTGGCAGCTCCAATTTTCCTGATGTACTTTCCTGGTCTGGAGAATTTAATAGAGACCTCTTAAACTTGGTGGGTGCCTCTAGGCAGCCAGGAGTTGTAATCCTATGATGACTCGCTGACTTGGAAATATACTGACCTATTTCCAATGGAGATGGCCTATGTCCAGAGAAGCTAAATGTCAATCAAACAATAATACATAAAATATGTATATATGAATACACACACACACACACACACACCCTAATATGTGCCAAGAACTGTGCTAAGTACTGGGGATATAAAGAGATCAAAGAATCCTTGCCTTGAAGGAGCTTTCAGTCTAATGGGGGGAGGCAAGAAGCAAGCAGATCTGCACAAATATAACAAAGAGGAAATAAATAACAAAGGAATAAATAACACTGGAATTAAGAGGGGGTGGGAAAGAGTTCCTGTAGAAGGTGGGACTGTCTTTGTTGTATATTCTTGCTATGTTTGAGTCCTTTGTTAAGTGTTCAGAGACTTGCAAGAGCTTATTTCATCCCAACATCAGACATGAACATTTGAGTCACTCCTATAGCATCAGCACACCTTTGGGCTCTAGCCATGGCAGCCCCAAGCCTCCTTTGCTAAGCCATGAAATGGGAGCAGCGGTATTATTGACAGCATCTGTCTGTCACCGGATGCTTCTCTGGGGCAGATGCTCCTTCTTTATGCAGGTCATTGAGCAAGCACTACACTGAGCTACCTTGGTGCCCTCTAGAAAAGTCTTAGGAAAATAAATCACCTCCTGTTGGAAAGATAATGTTGCTGACACTTGTCTGTCTGCCCTGAGACCAAATGTGTGTGTTAAACACGCGGCATGATGGAAAAATCACTGCAGACTCAAGAAACTAGCACATACCTTAGGCCTTGATGAGGTGCAGAATCGTAAATTCACAAGCAAGGAAAGGACTTCGGAAGGGATCTTGTCCAATCCATTTCTGAACAAGAGACTTCTCTGCAGTCTTCTTCTTTCAGAAGCTTTCAGAGCTTCTTCTGCAGAAGCTCTGAAAAGTGGTCTCCTCTTGGAGACTTATAATGATTAGAACCCCAAATTTTGTCAGTTACCTCATTTCACTTTTTTTGTAAATTTGAATGAGGAAGTTTTTCTTTTAGGGAAACGTCCCTACAACTTGTACCCAATGCAGACACAATTTTATCCCTCTTTCATTTGACTAGTTTTTAAACATATAGCCATCATGCAGGGGGCTATTCTTCCTTCTCACGGGTCTCCTTTTCTCCAAGAAGACTCAAAGTTCCTTCAATCTTTTGTTGTACAGCCTGATATCTACTCTCTCACCTGGATAAATTCAGTTTTGTCTATGAACTTGTAGTTTATAGAACCAAGTATCCAAGCCATTACTCCACAGTAGATTATAGTGTAACTTTGATTCAACCTCAGGTGTTACTAAGTTTTTCACATGTTACTCAAACAGCTGATGCATCTTGAACTAGTAGTTCATGAAAACTTAGAGATCTTTTTATAGGCACTATTGTTTATGTATATCTCTCACAATAGTGCTCAAGACAGAGGAAGCAGTGCTGGACTTGTGATCTTGGATTTGAAGTCAGATAATAGTTCTGATAAAAAGTCACCTTTGTGACTTGTGGTAAATCATTTAGCCTAGTTGGGTCTCATCTGTAAAATGGGGAAAATGAACTAGAATTTGTTTTCTAATGATACCAAAGTTAAATAAAAATGGATTCCTTTTGTAACACATTGATTTAGAGTATTACAAGTAAACAATTAACAAAATATTATGTATTATGTCTTCTGTATTTTGTTAAAATTTGCCAACTATATTTTTATCTTATTCCTACTGAATTTTGAGGTCTCTGGACCAGATGACCTCTTAGGTCCCTTCATTCTATAAATTAATGACCTTATGAAGAAGCATCTAGCTGGTACAGGGAACAGGGAACTGTGCTGGATCAGGAACATCTAAATTCATATCTGACCTCAGGCATTTATAAGTTAGGTGATCTTAGGCTAAGTCATTTAACCTCTCTTTGCCTCAATTTTCCTATCTGTTGAATAGGGATAATAGCAACATCTGTCTTGCAAGGGTCTTACAAATATAAAATGAGATATTTGTAAAGTTCTTTGTAAACTTTAAAGTACACATAACTGCTAACTCATATTAGTATTATCTTGTAATTGTACAAAATTTGTTTTCTCCAAATGCAGTACTTTATGGTTGTCCTTGTTATTCTCAGTCTAGCCTGTTGAGAACTTCATAGTGACTATATTATTCAATTCATTAATTATCAGATTTATTTTAACTCCATATTTGATCAGCATGCCATCTATGACTTATTTCATAGATCAATAAAACTTCCTAAGATCAACTACTGATGAACTTCAATACCTCTTCTGGTGGAGTATATGTTCTGGTAGTCTTTACTATGTAGAAAAATCACTAACTAGTTTCTGCAATAGACTTGAGTTGCTGTACCAAGATCAGCCCAATTAAGAATGAAGAGTTTCATCAGGAGTAAGTTGACTAGCAGATGACAGATTATTTGACCAACTCATAGACAATTCATAATAGAAAGTAAAAATATAAAATGGCCCTTACTCCATTTGTGTCCCATTTGCATTTCTCAAGCTTAATTACACAATTAGGTGGGATAGAAACTGGTTAATAGTTGTAATCAAAGAGGTCACTAATATGTTTATGTCAATTTAGCTAGGGATCTCTAATGGGATAACCCAGAGATCTATTTTGCACCTTTTTCAGTACTGTAATGGATCTATGTTCTCATCAACGTGGGCATTCTTTCTAAAAATAGAGTGCATGATTCTTTGTTCATGCTCACTTTGTGCCACTGTCGCCTGTATTCTTCCAAAATTTTGTTCTAGGGAGTTTACCTAGAGTTCTAGAAGTAGGATAAGGGGACTTCATCAGGCTTACTTGATATCATAAAAGCATTCATGGAGCAGGTGAGCAGTCCGTCAGTTATCACTCACTGTCACCACATGACCAACCTATCTCTATTTTAGGTCAAACCTCTCTTTAATGACATCCTTTGCCTTCTTTCTCCTATGGCATTTCCTATTTGTAATTGCATCAATCCTGCATCATCAATTGCCTAGATTGACACTTAAAATTGGATTTCCTGTGGACATTTAAGACTCAACATGTCCAAAACAATACTCATAGTCTTTCGCCTTGAACCTAGTTCTCTTCCCTATAACCCCATTTCTGTTGATGGCGTCATCATTCGTCTAATCTCCCAAGGTTATGATTCTGTCATTATCTTACATTCCTCTCCTCCCCTCCCCAACCTTCCCAAATAAGGTATCTAAACTTTTTTTCCTCCCTCTATATTATCCTTTGCATTGGAGTTCTCCCTATTCACAAGACTGCTACCTTATATTATCTCTTGGTCAGACTACTATCACTACCTGCTAATTGGTGTTCCTGCCTCAACTCTCTCTCAGGTCCCCCATCCAATCTATCTTCCTCATTAAGGCTAAAGGGATTTTCCAAAAGTGGAATTTAAACTCCAGCAGCTTCCTATTGGCTTTAGGATAAAATATAAGATCTATTTGGCTTTGAAAGTCCTGGATCCAACATATATCTTTTGGGTTTTATCATTATATTATCCTTCTTTCTATCTACAACTCATACAAACTAATTTACTCTCCTTTTAATACATGACCCTCCATCCACCAATTTCTCTACCTTTGCATTGACCTTTCCCATGCCTGAAACACACTACCTCTTCCCTTTTATTTCATTAATGTATGCTATTACTTTGAGGCTCATTTCAAGCACCTTCAATGTGAAGCTTTTTCTGATGCTCCTGAATGCTAGTGCTCTCCTTCCCCAAATAACTTGTATTTCATTAATATTTATTTAGTATTTATTCTGTATATGTTCATTTCATGTACTCACATATGTATGTTATCTCCCTTGATAGATAGATAGATAGAAAGGTTCACAACCACATGTGATGCCAGACTTTTTCTTTTTTTCTTTTTTTTTAAATTTTTTTATTATAGCTTTTTATTTCCAAGTTATATGCATGGGTAATTTTAGAGCATTGACAATTGCCAATCCTTTTGTTCCAATTTTTCCCCTTCTTCCCTCCATCCCCTCCCCCCGATGGCAGGTTGACCAATACATGTTAAATATGTTAAAGTATAAATTAAATACAATATAAGTATACATGAACTAATAGTTATTTTGCTATACAAAAAAAGTTGGACTTTGAAATAGTGTACTATTAGCCTGTGAAAGAAATCAAAAATACAGGGATTGGGAATTCTATGTAATGGTTTATAGTCATCTCCCAGAATTCTTTCGCTGGGTGTAGTTGGTTCAATTCATTACTGCTCCATTGGAACTGATTTGGTTCATCTCATTGCTGAGGATGGCCAGGTCCATCAGAATTGATCATCATATAGTATTGTTGTTGAAGTATATAATGATCTCCTGGTCCTGCTCATTTCATTCAGCATCAGTTCATGTAAGTCTCTCCAGGCCCTTCTGAAATCCTCCTGCTGGTCATTTCTTACCGAACAATAATATTCATATACCACAATTTATTCAGCCATTCTCCAATTGATGGGCATCTACTCAGTTTCCATTTTCTGGCCACTACAAAGAGACCTTCCACAAACATCTGTGCACATACAGGTCCCTTTCCTTTCTTTAAGATTTCTTTGGGATATAAGCCCAGTAGAAACACTACTGAATCATAGGGTATGCACAGTTTGATAACTTTTTGAGCATAATTCCAAATTGCTCTCCAGAATGGCTGTATGTATTGACAATTACACCAACAATGTATCAGTGTGTCCCTATTTTCCCACATGCCCTCCGATATTCTGCATTATCTTTCTCTGTCATTCTAGCCAATCTGACAGGTGTGTAGGGGTATCTCAGTGTTGTCTTAATTTGCATTTCTCTGATTAATAATGATTTGGAGCATCTTTTCATGTGACTAGAAATAGTTTCAATTTCTTTGTCTGAGAATTGTCTGTTCATATCCTTTGACCATTTATCAATTGGAGAATGGCTTGGTTTCTTATAAATTAGAGTCAATTCTTTATATATTTTGGAAATGAGGCCTTTATTAGAACCTTTGACTGTAAAAATGTTTTCCCAATTTATTACTTCCCTTCTAATCTTTTCTGCATTAGTTTTGTTTGTACAAAAACTTTTCAATTTGATATAATCAAAATTTTCTATTTTGTAGTCAATAATGATCTCTAGTTCTTCTTTGGTCATAAATTCCTTCCTCTTCCACAGGTCTGAGAGGTAAACTATCCTATGTTCTTCCGATTTATTTATAATCTCATTCTTTATACCTAGGTCATGAACCGATTTTGACCTTATCTTGGTGTACGATGTTAAGTGTGGGTCAATGCCTAGTTGATGTCAGACTTTTTCAATTTGTTGATTAATTTTTACTGAATATTCCTCTTCCCCTTTTGATTCTTTCTTGTAAATGGTACTCCACTGGAAGAGGAGAGGAGAGGGATAAATGGAAAATGTTATGTGAAATTAAAAGTTCATTACAATCATTTATTCTTTAAGAGAGCAAGACAGAAAAAACAAGAGTGAAAGCAAGAGCGAGGGGGGCGGAGCCAAGATGGCGGAGAAGACACAAGCGACTTTCTAAGCTCTTCTCTTACCCTCTTTATCAATATTATATCGAGCCTCAAAAATAGTCTTGACTGCTACAATTCATAAAGATAAGAAGTAGAACAACTCACCAACAAAGAAAATCTGCAGTCTCCAAAAAGGTTGGTTCTAATAGGGAGATCGCAGACTGGGAGAGAAATAGGTTGGGAGGAGAGTCTCAAATCGGAAAGTGAAAGCACAGATCTCAGTACAAGTGCGAGCCCCAACCTGCAGTACGGGCCTTTCCTTTGGGGCAGCTGTGATCCTCAGGTAGGAGGACAGCCCGGTTAGCCTCCAATCAGCGCAGTGGGGCTCCCTTGCTTAGCCATAGAGCTTTCCAGGGCCGATTGCATCAGGCAGAGACGCTGGGGAGAGTTCCTGGTGTCTGCGTCTGCGGTCAGCTGCTAACACACAAGTCCCACAAGAGGCTCTGGCCTGGGCAGTGACACTTCACCCTTAGTCTCTAGCCGAGGGCAATCGCTAACCCACACAGCCCTACTGGGCACCTAATAGCTCGGCCAGTGCTGAACCACTTCCTGTTGGGGAAGAAAAACTCTCACCAGAGCACTCCCATACCTCGAGTGGAAATCGGTTTACATCTCTCCCTGCTCTGCAGAGGAAGCTGGAACCCCTGCCTAGGAGACACACCCTAAAGGCTTTAAACATGAATAAAAGATGAAAAGAACGATTGCCAGCTTCTATGCAGAAAAGAGCAGGTCAGCAAACCTGAAGAGACCTCAAACAAGCAAAATGCATCAGACTGTCTCCCTTTACATGATGCTCTCAAGAAGAGACCATTAAAAAGTCTCAAAAGAGAGTTAGAAGATAAATGAAAGGAAAGAGAAGCTTACAAGAGAGCAACAACTCCTGAAATACGAATTGAAAAAGTTAAAAACCCAGAAGTGAGGAAACAAAATTGGTGAATTGGAAAAATAAAGAATTACTAGAAAGAAGGATTTGCGGTTGAAAAACAAAGAAACCCTCAAGAAAGAATCGGAATTGAAAAAAAATAATTCACTAAAAAAAAAAATTAGTGAAATGGAAAAAAATTCCACAGACCAAAACAATACATTTAAAAACTCAATTGAATATACAGAAAAAATAAAAAAACTATGAAAAAATAATTTTTAAAAATTAGAACTGAAAAATAGAAACTAAGATTCATTGAGACAGCAAGAATACAATAAAAACCAAAATGACAAACTGAAAAAACCATGAATTATCTACTGCAAAATGACAGACTTGGAAAATAGATCTAGAGAGATAATCTGAGGATTATTGGACCTTCCAACTATGATGAAAAAAGAGCCTAGATACTATTTTACAAGAAATCATCAAAGAGAACTGCCCAGATGTAATAGAATCAGAAGGTAAATAGGCTTTAAAGAATTATGAACACCTTTCCTGAAAGAAACCCAAAATAAAAACCCAAGAATAGTGGCAAATTTCAGAACATCAGATTAAGGAAAAAATTTTGCAAGCAGCCAAAAAAACCCATTTAAATACGAGGTGCCAAATAAGGATCCCAAGATCTGGCTGCCTCCACATTAAAGGAACGAAGGGCCTGAAAATATCCAAAGCAAGAACCTGGATGCAGCCAAGAATAAACCACCCAGCTAAGTTGAGCATTCTCTTCCAGGAAGAAGATGGACATTTAAGAAACAAATGAATTCCATTTGTTTCTGAAGAAAACCAGAACTAAACAAAAATTGATCTCCAACCAGGAACTCAAGAATGCAGAAAAGGTAAAAATAACCTTGAGAATTGTATTTCTTGTATATACAAAAGAATACATGTATAATTTGATTGACTGATATAACATAAAAAGGGAAGTAGATATGGAAAAGGATGATGGCAGAATAAGGTGGAAGGAGGGATAAAAAGGGAAACCACATCCCACAAAGAGGCAAAGGAAACTTATCATATCTGAGGGAATTTAGAGAGGGAGGAACATTGTGGAATCTTACCTCATCAGAGTTGCTCAAAGAAAAAATAATGACACTTTTTTATAGAAAATTTCTCCCGCCTCATTAAAACGGGGAGAGGAAAAGGGAAAAGAAAAGAGTAATAAGAAGGAAGGAGAAAAGATTCAAAGGGGGAGGGAGGGATTATAAAGAGGATAAGTATCGTGATACAAGAGGGGTACAAAGTTTAAAAGGGGAAAGAGGTGGGAGGCAAGAAAAGAAAGCTAATCTGTTAATTAGGATGGCAGGAAATACAGATTTAGTAATTTAACCTAAATGTGAATGGAATAACCCCCATAAAGAGGAGGCAGATAGCAGACGATCAAAAGTCAGAACCCTACAATATGTTGTTTACAAGAAACACATTTAAAGCAGGAGATACATATAGAGTAAAGGTAAAAGGCTGAGCAAAATCTATTATGCTTCAGGTGAAGTCAAAAAGAGAGGGCCATCCTTATCTCAGATCAAGCAAAAGCAAAAATTGATCTAATTAGAGATAAGGAAGGAAACTACATCCTGCTAAAGGGACATAAACAACAACAATATCAATATTAAAATATATGCACCAAGGTAGGCATCCAACTTCCTAAAGGAGAAGAAGAGAGTTGCAAGAAGAAATAGACAACAAAACTGTAATAGGGAGATCTCAACCTTGCACCTCAGAATTAGACAAATCAAACCACAAAACAAAAAGAAAGAAATTAAAGAAGTAAATAGAATATTAGAAAAATTAGTATGTTAGATCTGAGAAAATTGAATGGAGATAGAAAGGAATATACTTTCTCAGCAATTATGGAACCTATTCAAAAATTGACCATATATTAGGACAATAAAGACTCAAAATTAAATGCAAGAAAGAAAATAGTAAATGCTTTTTTCAGATCATGATGCAATAAAAAACTACATTCCAAAAAGTTAGGGGAAATAGACAAAAGTAATTAAAATAAAACAATCTCATCTTAAAGAATGATTGGTGAAAGCAAATTATAGATACAATTAATTCACTCAAGATAATGACAATGATGAGAGCTAACCAAAATTGTGGATGCAAAAAGTGGTAATAAGAGGAAATTTATATCCTTAGAGGCTTACTTGAATAAAACAGAGAAAAAGATTAATGAATTGGGCCAAACTAAAAACTAAAAGACCAAATTAAAACCCCAATCAAATACTAAATTGGAAATTTAAAATTAAAAGAGAAATTAAAAATATTGAAAGTAAAAAAACTATTAACTAATTAATAAAACTAAGAGTTGTCTTAAGAAAAGCCATAAAAATAGATAAGCCTTTGGAAATCTGATTAAAAAGAGGAGGAAAATGAAATTAGTAGTCTTAAAAATGAAAAGGAGAACTTTCACCAATGAGAGGAAATTAGAGAAATAATAAGGAGTTATTTTGCTCAACTTATGCCAATAAATTTGATAATCTAAGTGAAATGGATGACTACCTCCAAAAATATAGACTTCCAGACTAACAGAGGAGGAAGTAAATTGCTTGAATAGTCCCATTTCAGAAAAGAAATAGAACAGGCAATTAAACAGCTCCCAAGAAAAAATCCCAGGACCAGATGGATTTACATGAATTTTACCAAACATTTAAAGAACAATTGGCCCAATGCTTATATAAATTATTTGATAAAATAGGAAAGGAGTCCTACCAAATTCCTTCTATGACACAGACATGGTACTGATACCTAAACCAGGTAGGCTGGAAAACAGAGAAAGAAAATTATAGACCAATCTCCCAATAATATTGATGCTAAAATCTTAAATAAGATATTAGCAAAAAGACTACAGAAAATCATTCCAAGATAATACACTATGATCAAGTAGGATTTATACCAGGAATGCAGGGCTGGTTCAATATTAGGAAAACTATCAATATAATTGGCCATGTTAATAACCAAATTAAAAACCATATGATCATCTCAATAGATGCAGAAAAGCATTTGATAAAATCCAACATCCATTCTTATTAAAAACACTTGGAGTATGGAATAAAATGGACTTTTCCTTAAAATAATCAGCACGCTATTTAAAACCATCAGTAAGCATCATATGTAATGGAGACAAACTGCAACCATTCCCAGTAAGATCTGGAGTGAAACAAGGTTGCCACTATCACCGTTACTATTTAATATTGTATTAGAAATGCTAGCTTTAAATAAGAGCTGAGAAAGAGATTAAAGGAATAAGAATAGGCAAATGAGGAAACCAAATTATCACTCTTTGCCGATGACATGATGGTATACTTAGAGAACCCTAAGAGATTCTACTAAAAAGTTATTAGAAATAATCCACAACTTTAGAAAGTTGCTGGTTATAAAATAAACCCACAATAAGTCATCAGCATTCTTATATATCACTACAAAATCCAACAGTCAGAGTTACAAAGAGAAATTCCATTTAAAGTAACTACTGATAATATAAAATATTTAGGAATATATCTGCCAAGGGAAAATCAGAAACTTTATGAGCAAAATTACAGACCACTTTTCACACAAATTAAGTCTGATCTAACCAATTGGAAAATATTAAATGCTCTTGGATAGGGCGAGCAAATATAATAAAGATGACAATATTACCTAAACTAATCTATTTATTTAGCGCTGTACCAATCAGACCCCAAAAAACTATTTTAATGACCTAGAAAAATAACAACAAAGTTCATATGGAAAGAAAAGGTCAAGAATTTCAAGGGAATTAATGAAAAAAATCAAAATGAAGGTTTAGCTGTACCAGATTTAAAATTATATTATAAGAGCAGTTACCAAAACTATTTGGTATTGGCTAAGGAAAGATTAGTTGATCAGTGGAATAGGTTAGGTTCAAGGGATAAAACAGTCAACAAATATAGAACCTAGTCTTTGACAAACCCAAAGACCCCAGCTTTAGGGATAAGAACTTACTGTTTGATAAAATGCTGGGAAAATTGAAACTAATATGGCAGAAACTAGGCATTGATCCATACTTAACACCGAACCAAGATAAGGTCCAATGGGTTCATGACCTAGGTAAAGAATGAAATTATTAATAAATTAGAGGAACACAGGATAGTTTACCTCTCTAGACCTGTGGAAGGGAAGGTCTTTATGACCAAAGCAGAACTAGAATCATTACTGATCACAAAATAGAAAATTTCGATTATACCTAAACTGAAAAGTTTTGTACAAAAAAAACTAATGAGACAGATTAGAAGGGAAGCAATAAACTGGGAAAACATTTTTACAGTCAAGGTTCTGATAAAGGCCCATTTCCAAAAATATAGAGAATTAACCTAATTTATAAACATCAAGCCATTCCAATTGAAAAATGGTCAAAGGATATGAACAGACAATTCTCAGATGAAGAAATTGAAACCATTTCTAGTCATATGAAAAGATGTCCAAGTCATTACTAATCAGAGAAATGCAAATTAAGACAACTCTAAGATAAACTACACACCTGTTCAGATTGGCTAAGATGACAGGAAAAATAATGATTGTTGAGGGGATGCGGAAAACTGGGACATTGATGCATTGTTGGTGGAGTTGTGAACAATCCAACCATTTTGAGAGTAGTTTGGAACTATGCTCAAAAAGTTATCAAACTGTGCATACCCTTTGATCCAGATGTTAATACTGGATTATATCCCAAAGAGATTATAAAGAAGGCAAAGGGACCTGTATGTGCACGAATGTTTGTGGCAGCCCTTTTGTAGTGGCTAAAAACTGGAAACTGAATGGATGTCCACAGTTGGAGAATGGCTGAATAAATTGGTATATGAGTATTATGAAAATTACTGTTCTTGTAGAAATGACCAACAGGATGATTTCAGAGGCCTGGAGACTTACACAACTGATGCTGAGGAAATGAGCAGGACCAGGAGATCATTATATCTTCCAACAACAATACTATATGATAAACAGTTCTGATGGACCAGGCCATCCTCAGCAACGAGATCAACCAAATCATTTCCAATGGAGCAGTAATGAACTGAACCAGCTATGCCCAGAAAAGAACTCTGAGATGACTAAAAACCATTACATTGAATTCCCAATCCCTATATTTATGCCCACCTGCATTTTGATTTCCTTACAAGCTAATTGTAACAATATTTCAGAGTCTGATTCTTTTTGTACAGCAAAATAATGTTTTGTATGTATACTTATTGGTGTCTAATTATATTTTAATGTATTTAACATCTACTGGTCATCCTGTCATCTGGGGAGGGGTAGGGGGTAAGAGGTAAAATTGGAACAAGAGTTTTGGCAATTGTTAATGCTGTAAAGTTACCCATGCATATATCCTGTAAATAAAAGGCTATTAAATAAAAAAAAAAAATAAAAAAATCTTCTCTAGAAAAAAAAAAGAAAAGAAAAGAAAAGAAAGCAAGAGCGAAAGAGTGAGAGGGAGTAAGAGAGCAAGAGAGAGAAAGAGAGACAGAGAGAAAGAGAGACCCACAGAGAAACACACAGAGAAATATGGCAATTTTCCTAAGGAATTTTGGATGATTTCTTCTTCCTGCTTCCTTTTGGCCCATTGACTATGCTCAGTGTCCTTTAGTCTTCTTCTCTTCTTAACCTCAAGTATCAAGACTTATATAGTTTAATTCTTCTAGCAATAAATTCACTCATTAGTTATAAGACAAAGATCTCTAACTTAAAGATAACCAACAGCCAAGTTAATGTTTTCATATGATTTAAAAATTGTGTGAGTATATGCTACTTCCATTTCTATTATTCTTCCACCATCATAACAGAAATGCAAAGGGATACCACATGAAAATGAAGTCCATTCTGTATATTCCTTTGTTTCATGCATTGTGAGGGCCAAAGCATCCATCACCAAGTACCCATCCTACTGACTAAGAGCCTTTCTACCCTTAACTGGGCTGGTTCTTGGATAGCAGCCATAGTCTGTACAGGGACTATAGTCCTGAATGGTAGAGCCTGCCAAAGCTTATACTTCATGGCCATAGCCATTGAGAATCCATTGGCTCTTAGCTCAAAATTATTTAAATTTTTTATCAATGACTTGGAAGAAAGTTTATCAGATTTGATAAATGGCAAGTGCTTATGAAATTTGTGTTTCAAACAAATATGTAAGAATTAGTTAATGTGTTGGATGACAGAGTTTATATAGAATTCATCCTCCATTATTTCCTCCAATTTCTATCTTCTATATATATATGTTTTAAAAATCTAAGTTGTTCAGTGAATTCCCTGTGCATTTACATCAGTCTCTTTAGACAGCTTACCCTTTTCTTTCTCATCAACATTATTTCTGTTTGTCTTTAGAATTTTTCTCTTGAGATACTTTCCCATTCTTTTTGGATTAATTTCCCCTGTAGAATTTTGGGACTTGAGAATCTATATAGTCTTTCTCTAAATTCTTTGAAATCTGCTCTTCTAAAGTCTTTTGGGGGGTATGACAGACGATCCCTAGTTTTTTTTTTCTCTTTGCTCTTCTCTGGCATGAATTCACAATAAAGGGGTCACTTTATCCCAAGGCTCCCATCACTTCTTTTTCAACAATTAGTTTTTCCTTGTTTGTCAGTCAATTCCAGAATAGTAGTTCCCTTTGGCACTTTCTCTACCTTTTGAAGAATTAATTTTCTTTACAGCAAAAAAAAAAAAAAAAAAAAAAAAGAATTCATCACCTCTTTTTATTTTGGGGGGAGAAGGAAGAAGATTCAGATAAGCAGAAAGAGCCAGATAAGAAGGCAAAGAGAGAAAAATAGAGGAGAGAAGTAGACAGAAAGAAAAAAGAGAGAAAGAGACAGAGAGTACTAGCGAAGTATTGAAATTCTCTATTCATACTTTACTATGCTGTGAAAAATTGGTGATTTGAATTGCTTATTTATTTCTTATCTCTCTGTGTTGAATGTGGTGTGCTCCTGAGGCAGTATTACTTTTAATACTACATAAAATATTTTTTCCTCTTAATCTACCTCCAAATTGTCTCCATTATGCCCCCCTTCTCTGGTTCTTGAATCTGTTCTCGTAGGTACATTTTTTAATTATAGCACACCAATCAATTAACTCATTTGTTCCTTCTATTCCTCTGGAAAAAGTTATGCTTGTTTGTATACTTATTCCAGCCATGAATCATTTTCTATGAAGAAGACACACCTGTAATATGCACATCCATAGTTATTATTTGACACTGGCAAAAACACAGATATAGCATTGTCTCAATGGGTCAATGGAAATTTTAGCTTAACTTACTGAAAAATATTAGATTTGAAGTCAGAGAACCTGAGTTGAAATCCTACTTCTGATAATTGCTACCTATGTTACATAGATAAGTCAGGCAATTTCTTTGGACCTTAGTTTCCTCATTTATAAAATGAATGAACTTCAAATTCTCTATGAGTCAGTTTTCTAGATGTTCTCATAAGTTCCTCCCAGGTTTAGATTTATATTCCTATAATTCTTTGTTTATTGAAAGCAAGGTCCTTAGTCTTTGTCATTCTTTTTGATTGTTCTTGTCATTTACTACATTGGAGAACTGCTTATTTACCTTGTCTATTTTCTATGCTGGATGCTCCAAGCTGTATTTATTTATAGGGAATTTTCTACTGTTTCTTATAAGATGACCCTAACTTGCATATATAACTTTAACAACTTGTCAGCTTCTTTCTAAAGCCCCAGTAAAATGAGAAACTTCCCACAGTTGTCTTAATAGGTGTCTTAAGTACATTGTCAAAAAGAGTCAAATCCATCACAATTAATCACTACATAATCGTATTGTTATTTTATACAATGTTTTCTTGGTTCTGCTCACTTCACTTAGCTTCAGCTCATGAAAGTCTTTCCAGGCTTTTCTGAAATCAGCCTGCTTATCATTTCTTATAGAGGAATAGTATTCTATTACATTCATATCATAACTTATTCAGCCATTCCCCAATTGATGGGCATTCACTCAATTTCCAGTTCTTTGCCACTACAAAAAAAGGCTGCTACAAACATTTTTTTGCACATGTGTGTCCTTTTCCCTTTTTAATGACCTCTTTGGGATTCACACCCAATAGAGATACTGAGGGATCAAAGGTTATGCACAGTTTTATAGTCCTTTGGAAATTGTTTTAAATTTCTAGGAGTATCTGGTTTGAAGGAATAAAATGAATTTACTTTTACCCTTGGTGAGCTGCAGGGCTGGTGGAACATCAAAGTAGAGATATCCCCCACACAGTTAAAATATGGAACTGTAGCTCTGAGTAGAAATAAGGCTGGAGATGAAGGCTTCAGAGACATGAACTTTGAGGTAATAGTTAAAGTTATGGAGTGGATGCAATTGAATGTATGGGCCTTAAATGAGGAGAAGAAACTCAAGATAATTAAAAAGGTAATAAGAAAGGACCTAGTTGCCCTTAATGACTTCAAGTTATGAGACCCAGATGAATAATATTACAGGATTTTGAAAGAAGTGAAAGTCCTGATTACTGAACTTCTGTCAGTGAACTTTTAAAGATCACAGGGGAATAGTGCCCCAGTACTTGAGAAGAGAGGATGTTCTTTTTTTTTTTTTTTTTTTTTTTTTTAAAGAGAAAAAAAGGCAAAAAAAATTGAATCTTCCAGTGAATCTAATTTTAATTTCTGGAAAAAATCTAGAATCTATTATCTAGAAATGTTAATTATTGAATGTTTTGTAATCCCAATATTATGATTACTATAAGTAATCACAAAGATTAGTAGATTAGAGAAATAGAGTTGAGCAATTAAAGAAAGCATTTGACAAAGTCTCTCAGGGTTATTCTTGTGGAAAGATAGATAAAGGCTGTGCAATAGTACATTAGTTGATTCAAGAAGGAATTAGCTGAATGGTGGAACCAAAGAATGTTCACTAAAGAGTCAGGGTCAATTTGGAGAGGATCTCTAATGGAGGACTGCTAGGACTTATATATAGATGTGTAATATAACTTTTATCATGGTCAACAAATTTAGAGGTGATACAAAACTAACACACTAGATGAAAGAATCAGGATCCAAAATATGGCATAATATGTGGACTGAATCTACTAAGATGAAATTTAATAAAGATAAATATGAAGATTTATATTTGGTTTAAAAAAAATCAATATCATGATTATAAGAAAGCTATGTCATGACTAGCTGGAAATTTGTATTTGAAAAATCTGTTTTAGAAGAACAGAGATTTTTTATCATTCTATCTTTATGACTTACAACTATAACCCTATATTTTGTATTTAAAAATCTGTTTTTCATTTGCTCCCTTTACACCTCTGTTGTTTGCCAATCCATTACCTCTGCACTGGCTTCACTCACCTCCCTTTCTTATCTCAATTTCTTGGTGAACTGACTCCACACTATTCTTGCCCCCACAGCCAATCATGTCTTGATAAACCTAAACCCCCGAATCCTTCCACTATCTTTCTCCTTTGATCCTATTCGCATGCTGTTGAACAAAGGTAGAGGAAATTAAGAATTGTACTATTGGCATCTACAACAAATACATTTTTACTTGATCTTAACTGGGCCCTCATTGTGTCAAAGGAGTTATTCTACTCCTATTTAATCATTTCTCTATCTCATTTTCTACTATAGTCCACTTAAAAAAAAAAGAGGCCATTTATTGAGTTCTACTCTTTTTTTTTTTTTTCAGTGATCCTCATTTTACACAATCAGACACCATCTCTGACTATCTCCTTTCTCACACTGGTCTCAAACGAAAAGGTGACGCTTCTCTTTGCCAAGGCCCTTGATCCAATTCTTGCTTCATTTCTCCAGTAAATTGCCCTCACTATCATTCTTGATATCTATCTCTTACCTTCAGACTCTCTTTACTGGCTTCTTTCCTTCTGCTACAAACAAGCCCACATTTTTCTTTTCCTTAAAAATAAACAACTACAAAAAAACCTCCTTTGATCCTATCATATCATCTATCTACTATCCATCTTTTTTCATTCTTCTTTTTATTGACTAAACTTTTGAAAAAGTCATCTATTAATTTATGCCTTCACTTCCTCCCTTTTCATTCTATTCTAAATATGCAGCTTGGCTTCCTGCCCTCTTGACCATCATTTAACCGAAATTACCTTCTTCACAGTTACAAATTAACTCTTAAGGCCATTAGATATGGTCTTTAAAAAGTCTTGATTCTTTTTGACTTCTTTGTAGTATTTGAAACTGATGATTCCTGTCTGCAATCTTTTCTTTTGATTTTCAAGATACTGTTTTCTCCTGGTCCTTCTCCTATCTGCCAAACTACTGCTTCTTGGTTTCCTTTGCTAGTTCTTCACCTATGTCAAGTCCACCAACCATGGGTATTCCCCAAAGCTTTGTTCTGTTATTGCTTTTTCTTCCCCTAATTTCGCTCCATATTGCACTCCAAATTTCTTCTACTGTACCCTAAGTTTTTATCCTGAAGCTTCACTCCAGCTCTAGAATTCCTACACTGGAAATATCCTCTAATTAGATGGTTGCTTCCAGAATTTCTTTTTAAGAATGGTACCCAAGCCAGTCACATCTTTATTCCTCTCCAGGCTGTACCTTGGACTATTTTCTACTACTCTTCCCACAAAGGCTACTTCTGGCTCTCCCTGCCCCTGTTTTCAGTTTCCTTTTATATCTTGTCATTTTTCATTAGAATATAAACTTATTTAACACGAGGACTGTCTTTCTACTCATATTTGTATTCCAAGTGCTTAGCACAGTGCCTGCTACATAGCAAACACTTAATAAATGCTTGACTCTATCCCATTCAATTAAGTGATTTTTATCATCTCCCATGTTCAATTATCATCTCTTAGAAGATGATTCCCAAATTTGTATGTCTAACTCTAGTCTTTCCTCTAAACTATAATCCTACAGCACCACCTGTCTTTTGGACATCCTGAATTGGATTTCTTGTGGGTATTATATTCAACATGTCCAAAATAAAACTTATTATGTTTCCTCCTTCTACATGCTTCCAACTTCCCTATTACCATCAAGGGCAACATCCTGTTAGTCACCCAAACTCATGACCCTGATGTCATCCTTGATTCTCAGCTATCCATATATACATACTGTTTGTCAAGTCTTTTCACCTCTACTTTCACAGCATCTCCCTAAGACTTCCTTTCTCTCTACTATGCAGTCACAGGGCTAATTCAAATTCCTATTAACTCTTGTTGGGCTCTTGAAAGAATCTACTCGCTGATCTTCCTGTTTCATTTCCAACCACTCTAACCCATCCTTCACTCAGCTGCCAAAGTGATGTTCCTAAATGTAAATCTGACCATGTGTCTTATTAATGAACTCTAGTGGTTGCCCATTGCCTCCAGAATTAAGTATACCTTTCTCTATTTGAAATCTAAAGTTTTTTTTTTTTAATAACTTGATCTCTTTCAGTTTTTTTAAACTTCACTCTATGCATTCTATTATTTAGTTTACAGGAATCTACAGATTCCATACCTTTGTAATGACTATTCCTCATGCCTGGAATGCTCTTCCCACTTGGTTCTGCCTCTTAGTTTCCATAGCTTTCTTTGATACTCAACTCAAATCCTGCTTTTTATCAAATGTCTTAGTCCTCCCCCTACTCATGACTTCATCTTTTATATGACTTTGAAACTATAATGTTTATATGTTATAGGTCCCTAGCTATTTACATTTTGTTTTCTCCCATTAGAATGTGAGAAAAAGATTGCTTTTGTCTTTTTTTGTGTCCTCAACGATTAGCATCGTGACACTTAGTATGTGACCTACAGGAGATGCTCAATGTTTGTTGTGGTAATGTTTGGAATTCCAGGTCACTGTGAGTGAACAGTGTAACATGGCAGCTGTAAGGGATAACGAATTCTTTAAGAAAGAATGTCCCTAAAGAATAATAGCATAAACAAATGAGAAGAACATAGTATAATTTAACTCTCAGATCTGTAGAGGAAGAAATTTGTGACCAAAGAAGAAATGGAGATCATTATTGATCACAAAATAGATAATTTTGATTATACTAAGTTAAAAAATTTTTGTACAAACAAAACTATTACAGACAAGATTAGAAGGGAAGCAACAAACTACGAAAACATTCAAGGGTTCTGATAAAGGCCTCATTTCTAAAATTTATAGAGAATTGACCCAAATTTACAAAAATTCAGCCATTCTCCAATTGATAAATGGTCAAAGGATTTGAATAAAGAATTTTCAGAGGAAGAAATTGAAACCATTTCTAGTCATACAAAAAGATACTCTAAATCATTATTGATCAGAGAAATAAAAATTAAGACAACTTTGAAAACTGGGATTCTAATACATTGTTAGTGGAGTTGTGAATGAATCCAATCATTCTGGAGAACAGTTTGGAACTGTGCCTGCCCAAAGAGCTATAAAACTCTGTATACCCTTTGATCCAGCAATGTTTCTACTGGGTTTATATCTCAAAGAGATCTTAAAGGAGGGAAAGGGACATGTGCAAAAATGTGGCAGCCCTCTTTGTAGTGGCAAGAAACTGGAAACTGAGTAGATGGAGAACGGCTGAATAAATTATGGTACATGAAGGTTATGGAATATTATTGTTCTATAAGAAATGATAAGCAGAATGATTACAGAGAGGCCTGGAGTGACTTGCATGAACTGATGCTAAGTGAAATGAACAGTACCAGGAGATCACTGTACATGGCAACATCAATATTATACGATGATCAATTCTAATGTACGTGGCTCTCTTCAACAATGAGATGATTCAAACCAGTTCCAATGGTCTTGTGATCAAAAGAGACATCTATACCCAGAGAGAGGACTGTGGGAACTAAGTGTGATCCCCAACATAGCATTCTCACTCTTTTTTTGTTGTTGTTTGCTTTCATTTTATTTTCTTCATCTTTTCTTTTCTGATTTGATTTGATTTTTCTTGCACAGCAAGATAATTGTATAAATGTGTATGCATATATTGGATTTAACATATATTTCTGCTATGTTTAACAAATATTGGACTACTTGCCATCTAGGCTAGGGAGGTTTGAGAAGGGGAGAAAACTGGAACACAAGATTTTGCAAGGGCTAATGTTGCAGAATTATCTATGTATATATTTTTTAAAAATAAAAAAAAAACTTTAATAAAAAATAAATGTGATTTTTTCCAAATAAAAAATAAACAAAAATATCCCATGAAGGAAGTAATAATTTCATTGTACTTTGCCCCCAGTAAGAACCTATCCACATTATTATTGTGTGTGTTTACTTTGGAATTAAATTCTTTTTTTTTTTTTTTTTTTACTTTTTTTGGTAATTTCTTTTATTTGTAATGTATGAAATTAAAAAAGCATTTACTTAACATAGTTTAATTTTTTAAAAAGATGATTGTATACAAAACTGCAAGTCTATCATGTATAACTTGCTATTTCTTGTAAATATATACTCAAGTTATCATGTAAATTTCTTTTTTCCTTCCCTTCCCACCTGACTACAATTAAGCACAAATATGCATATGTGTGAGTGAATATATATATATATATATATATATATATATATGTAAAATCATTCTTATACATGCTTCTATTTATCAGTTCTTTCTTTTTTTTTTTTTTAATTTAATAGCCTTTTATTTACAGGTTATATGCATGGGTAACTTTACAGCGCCAACAATTGCCAAACCTCTTGTTCCAATTTTTCACCTCTTGCCCCCCCCACCCCCTCCTCTAGATGGCAGGATGACCAGTAGATGTTAAATACATTAAAATATAAATTAGATACACAATAAGTATACATGACCAAAATGTTATTTTGCTGTACAAAAAGAATCAGACTCTGAAATATTGTACAATTAGCTTGTGAAGGAAATCAAAAATGCAGGTGGGCATAAATATAGGGATTGGGAATTCAATGTAATGGTTTTTAGCCATCTCCCAGAGTTCTTTCTCTGGGCGTAGCTGGTTCAGTTCATTACTGCTCCATTGGAAATGATTTGGTTGATCTCGTTGCTGAGGATGGCCAGGTCCATCAGAACATCAGTTCTTTCTTTGGATGCAAATTGTGTTTTCCTTCATATGTCCTTTATAATTGATTTCAGTATTTATAATAGTCAAAATGATTTAGTCCTTCAAAATTGTTCTTGAAACAATACTACTGTTACTTTATACAATGTTCTCTTGGTATTGTTCATTTAACTCTTATTTTGTGCAAGTCTATTCCATGTTTTTCTAAGATCATCAAGCACATCATTTCTTATAGTTCAGCAATATTAACTTACAAACATATACCACAACTTATTTAGACATTATAATAGAACATTGTATTCTAAAAAGGGTACTGAGGATTCAGTGAAAGGTGATCAAGCCTATGAAGGTTCTTAAATTTGTGGCATGCCAGAGTCAGCTGACAGAAATCCAGTATATGACAACTAACTCCAAATATTTGAAGGGTTTTCCTGGAATATGGATAGACTTTTCTCCCCCTTGGCATCAGAAAATAGATCTAGGAGCAATGGGTAGAAGTTTCAAAGAATTTGATTTTAGCTACGTTAGGGAACAAACAAACTTAACAAATATATCTATTCTCAAGTGTAATGATGATCACCGGTTGAGATTCTTGCAGAAGAGTTTGGAGTCTGGTGCAATTTCAAATAGACTGAAATTCCTTTCAATCCTTAGATTCTATGAAAACAGAAACAGGTTAGTGATTTGAAGTGACCTGAGGAAGGAAGAAAGAAGCTCATCTACTTCTTATACTTTTTCCATTTCATTCAGGCAAGAGGACTGAGAAATAGTCTTTCATAGGAATGTGTAGCAGGGAATATAACTGCTATCACTGACATAGAACTTTAAAATTTACAAAAGATTTTAAATGTCTTATTTAAACTTCAAAATAACTCTAGGAGAAAGGCTTACTATTATTTCCATTTTAAGGATGAGAAAACTGATGCTGAGAGATTTATTCAGTTTCTCCCAGATTATAAATTATCTGAAGGATATAAACTTGGGCCTTTTTGACTTCAGGTCCAGTGCTGTCCATTATTCTACCTATATGTCTTATTTGGTAACTTCTGGGTAGAAACAGGATTCCTGCTAAGCAGGGACCTAGAAGAAAAAGGGGGAAAGGAAAGAAAATGGTTTTGGATAAAGGAATTTTCAATCACAGTTAGGAGTTAGGAGTTAAATAGGCGATAAGGGTGATAAAAGAAAGAAATAAGACCAACAGGATCTTAAGTATTCTCTTAAGTAATTAAGGGTGAACCTCCACTCCCACTCTTTATATCAAACAGGACAAGTCGACTTTAACATAATTGTTTATGTATAGGCCCAGAAATACCACATTCCGTACACAGTGGCAAGTACTTTGCATCCTTCCTCAGTTTCATTTCATACCATGCTCAGCATTTTTCAGGAACTAGTCCAATGCTCTTTTGAGGCCAGTGAAACAGATACACATGCATATTTCTTTTTTTTTTTTTTTCAAAAAAAGAAATGTAAAAATGTGACTTGTAGTTGGGTGTCATTATCCCTATATCTGCTGGTTGGTATTTATGCAGAGAAGGAATACCTGTTTTTGCTATTTTTATCCTGTAAATGAATGATTCATTCTGGACCTTTGGTGTCCTCCTTTTCTAAATAATCTTTTTGTCCTGTATAGTTAAAAGTAAAAATATGTTTTTAAAATCCAAAGCTAGATTCTTTCTGCTTCCCCCATATATGGTTAAAACCAGGCCTTTCTCACTGCATGTTATATGATATTTGAAAATAAAATGTGTGTGTGTGTGTTTTAACTCAACAATGTGTGTATCTCATTCTGTAGTAACCATTAGTAGAGTTGAATGCCTGTAGCAAACCAACTGCTCCTGATTATTAAACATTGAATGTGAAAAGCTGAGCACATAAAGAGAAGAAGAGCCTTCTTCAAGTCACCCCCATTGTCAGCAGGGAAAATAAAAATTGTGGTCTGCCTGTGGATGCTTTTTTGCTTTACATTATGGTTACACCTCAGAGCTTTGTCTTAGGCAACCAAAGTTGTTTTTTTCCCCCCTTCTCTAGCAATGACAACTGATTATTTCTGTAAGCAAGTACTCTATCCATTATTAAATTGATTATTCAAATCTCATTTAAAAAAAGAAGCCAGATGGCAATTTTCCATTATTTGTTGCTACTGGCAACCACCAACCCCAAACTGAAAGACTTCCCATTTTTCCTAGTGGCTGAGGAGCCTGCCTCATTTTCCATGTAAAGCAAAGGTAGAGCCCAGTCCTGGAAATGCATCACCAATTACCAAACACGAACAGCACTATTGATTATTTCAGAACCTGCTTTTCATGGGTAGAATGGTTTTTACTTTTGATGACTCTATAATTAACTTACATATTCACATACAGTAACTTTGTCCCCATGCTCATTGGGGTGAGAGTCATTGTTGTTGTGGTCCAGTTGTCATGACAGCAAGAAGCATGCTTCTACATGTCCAGGAGCCTGTCTATTTTAAGACCTAATAAGTATGCCCTGCTAATGAATCAAAAATAATGACAATCATGACATGCAATGAGTTTCAAAATCTAAGGAGGTTTGAAATCTAAACACTAGATAATTGCTTTTATTTGTGATAATCATCAAACAATTTTCTCTTACCCTCTGTGTAACACACATACACACATACACTAATAGATGTATAATTTCTTCCTTCTCTGAATATTCACTTATCTATATATGCTTGTATGTTGTTATACACTTCACATTTTAAGAATGTTCTAAAGAATGAAGAGGCAAAATATGTGTTCATATATATATATATATATATGTACATATATTATATGTATACGTATGTATATATACACATGTACTCTGCTTCTTCATTCTGTATTATATACATATGTACATATATATGTATATGCATATATGTACTTTATATTTAGTACACCATATATATGAAAGCGTACTTAATTGGAAGTAAGAAGACCGATTTGAATCTCTATTCTGTCATTAGTGACTGAAAATGTTGAACAAATATAATTACCTTTCTCTGGGTCTTAGTTTATCTATAAAAAGTGGTAAAATTGGGAGGATGGTCTACTCAATGATCATTAAGTTCTTAGCCAGCTTTAATTTAGATCATATCATTTCACTTTTACTAATGTTATTTTCCCCTTGGAAATACATTATTTCTCATTTTAATATTTTTTTTAGCATTTGCAAAATTTTCAAGGCATCTTCCTATAGTAATCCTGGGATGAGGTATATGGTTCAAGGTTTATTGTCAGTATTTTCCAGATGAGCGAACTTGGCTGTAAACCTTTTTGTGATTGCCATTTTCATTAAATCTAGTGTGGGAATCCATCTTCTAATAAACAACAACAACAACAGCAATAACAATAGCACAGACTTAAAATAATCTCTATATACTATTCCCTGGAGGTTACAGAATTGTCCTTATTCTTCAGGCTCAGTTTTTCCTATTGAGAAGAAATGGAATAGAAAATAGTTCCCTTCTTTATGGGAGGATGCAGATGTCTTTTTCCTAAAGACTTTATAAGCAGATCATAGCTTAAATAGATATTTGTTCCTTTCATGGCAGCACCAAGCTTTGAACCTATAATAGCTCTCCACTGTAGTGGGGAGTTCTAAAGCTTTTCTTGATAATATAAACTCCATTAGATTCTACCAATCTGGAAAATCTGAGTATGGGTCTGGTACTTCTGTTGTCCTAGCTGAATTTGGAAAATTTCATCTCTAGGTTGGTCCCAGGGTGATGCATTTTTTCAACCATAGCAACTCTCAAGATCTTACTTACAAGTCTTATGGTGATGGATTTGGCATCAGTGGAGGGAATGGTCATACAAATGAAATCATGGATCCTTGAGATTTTGTAGGGTTCATTGATTTATGATTTAGAGACTTGGTAGAGGCAGCCTAGAAGCACAGAAGTAAAAGGTTAGACTTGGAGTCAGGAAGATAGGAATTTAAATCCTACTTTAGACACTGAGTATATGACCTTAGGCAAGCCATCTCTATGAACCTTTGTTTCCTTATCTGCAAAATGAAGATAGTAGATAGCATGTACTTTATAGGGTTGTTGCAAAGATCAAATGAGATACAATATATTGCAAAATTTAAATTAAATTTAAAATTTATATAAATGTTAGTTATTAGTGCTTAGTTTTTTGATAAATTCAACCTAAGAAGATGCAGGTCCTTCCCTTAAAAGGTAGAGTCATAAGAAGTGATTTTTATACCAACATAGACAATTCAGTTAGACATAAAGGCAGTGGACAGACCTCAGAGAGAAACCTCAGGACCCCCACTGGGATTCCCATTTCAATTTGAGAGATTTTATTCAGGAGAGTAAGAGAAACTCTAAGGGAGTAAAGAGGGGAAAAGCCACTCTTAGAAGCAAAGAGGATTGAGAGCATTTTAACTAATCATCCTTGCTAATATAACCCTCTAAATAAGCATGAAGGAAAGTCTTCATTGCCTCACTGTTCCTAGGAATGGCTGCAAAAGAGCTCTGTGAAGGTTTGCTCTCCTATATGACTGCTGTGTCTCCTCTCCCCACTCTACTTCCCTCATCCCTCATCACCCCCACTGCACCCCAGTAACTAACTTCCTTAAAAGCTCAGCTCAAATGTCACTTCCTACATGACACCTTTCTTGGATTCTTCCAGTTATGAATATAAAAATTATTGAGTAATTGTTGTATAGGGTTTTGTATGTGCACAGTTATCTTCCTCGATAGAATGTAAATGCCATGAAGGCAGATAATTTCTTTTTTTGGTCTTTGGATCCTCCCCAATCTTTGGCACATAGTAGATGCATCATCATTGCTTATTGATTGATTGTATGATAGGTGTGAGAGTAGAAAAGTGAGCTGAATGGCTACACTCAGAGAGTTTGTATAGTCAGTATCTTCTTTTTAGAGAATTCCCTAACATCCACAGCAGCTGCAAACATCCACCTACATATTGAATCTCCAGCACATTCTTTTTTATAAAAATTAAATGCCTCTTTATTGTCAAAAAGCACTTCCCAGTATAAAGACTGTTTACATATTGTTAACCACAAATACACTTTAGTTCCATAATTCAGAGAATCTATTATGGCAATTTTAAGAAACAAAATATTAACATATAAATGCTGTAATGGTAGAAACGCACTAGCATACATGTTAGGTTTCTAATCAAACATTGCAAAAATGCATTAATCAGTATTTCATAGTTCATTACAGTCTGACTAATTTTGAAATCCCTCATGTAAATTGATTAAATGTCTTCTGCATTCAGATAAATGGGCTTTTGTTTTAAGCAACCTTTACTGAGAAGACCACATTTTTCGTCATGGAATTCTTGCAGCTTTTGGACTGTTGGGTTTGCAGGCAATTTTAATTGCCCACTCTCTCCACCCTTTTTACCTGTTTGCAATCAAGTCAACAAGTTAATTAGCATATTGAGCACCTACTCTGTGCTCACCATTGTAACATTAAGGAAAACAATAGAGAAGAATAGTTTATGGGGCCCACAATCTTTTTGGAAAGAAATTATTTAATCTCAGGAAGAAACCAAGAACAAGACAGTGATATGTGAACAAAATGCTCAGTACTTTGGTTCAGATACTAAATACTGAAGAAGTACAGAGGAGATAGTATAGCCCCGAGAAAAGTTCATGAAGAAAATGAAACTTGAGCCAGGTTTTTAAAGAGGGCAGAATCAGAATAGATGGAAAACAATGAGAAAGGACATTTTAGGTCTTGACAATAAACAGCATTGGTAAAAATATGGAAATAAGATTTAGCATACTATGTATGGGGACAGTGAGAATCTTCACCTGATGGGTATGGCAGTGCAATTTTTGGGATAAATGTCAGGTAGAGTGAGACCAAATGGCAGAAGTGTTTGAATGAAACAAAGTGGAGATCAATCTGAAAATGGTAGGCTATATTAATTCTTCTCAAGCAGTTAACAACAGGCAAAAATTCCTAAAGGTAGATTAAGCTGGTAACAAAATGCAGGAAGAATTGGAAAGATTAGAAACTGGAGTTGGATACTACCAAGCAATTCATCATAGTAATATTGGTGTGAGGTGATAGGGAATGAAATATCAAGGTGATCATGTGAGAGAGAATGAAAAGAGGATCTGAGAAATCTCAAAACAAGAAACTAAAGAACTTGTCAGCAAATTGGATTTAGGGATGCAAGAGAAAGAATAAAAAATTACACTAATGTTTATACTTTAGGAGCCTGGGAAAATGATGTTGTCTCACCCAAAATGGGAAAATTGAGAGGAATAGAGGAAGAAGATCATAAGTTGTGTTATCCAAGAGTTGATTTTGAGATGGTCAACAAATGGATCTCTCCTATAAACCACAATCCTGAAAGGTACCTATATGCCTCTTCAACCCTATCACTATGAATCATTGGTTCTTTCAAACTCAGCTAAAGCAACATCTTTTACATGTAGCTTGTTTTGATCTCTACAGCATCTAGTATTACCCACTCTGATTCTAAAGTGACCTTTATTTATGTTTTTACATTTTGTGTCTATTCAGATCAGGAGATGCATGAGAACATGGTATAATGAAATCCTTCCTAGAAGAGAGATGTGAGTTCAAATCCTGCCTTTTACACATACTGATTTTCTGACTACACTGAATTTTTTTCAAAGACTACAAATTACAGAGCAGATATTGATCTACATTGGTACAGGGAGTTTCTTTATGAGGAATTCCATAAGTCAATAAAATCTAGATCCAATTTTTAAAATATGGACATATTGTTTTAACTGAGAGTATTTATCAATCCCTTGAAAGCAGGGACTATTACATTTTTATATTCTTTTCCCCCACTATCTATCATTGTGCTATAGAGTAAGCACTTAATTTTAAAGCACTTAAGTTTAAAAATTGTTTGCTGGTCAAGGATGGTGAATATAAATATAAAGAAGTAAAAGAAGTATATGAATGTAAATATAAAGAACAACTGCTGAAAGAATTAATGGTCAAAGTGTAGACATGGCTTGATATTAGGAGTTGAAAGATAAAGAAGAAAGGAATGATGATTTCAAGAAGGAACTTAGAAAAACAGTCATCTCTATTATGACTATGTTGGCTTTGAGCAGTTAGGAGTAAAGCCTCAAGATTATTATTCAGGATGCAAGAATGAGGATCATAAGTCTAGAGGTGGGTGATACCTTGAAGGCCAATGAGTCCAATCCTGTCCCTTGACAACTGAAGAAAATGAGACCTGAGAGATTAAATTACTTATTCTGGGTCATTCTGCTTGTGTCTATGCCTTATACCGCATGACTCCCTTAAAGAATGTGGCTTTCTTTGGACTTTAACCCACTATTAAGAGACCCCTTTATCTACTAAAGTCTCACATTCTAAGGCTTAGTTATATAGAGCCCAGGAGAAGTGTTCTAACAAAAAAGATCAATGAATAGCTGTTTTTCAAAATTTTATGGATACAGTCTCATTTTTGTCTAGTGTAATTGATAGATGGTAATGGTCGACATAGGAGTCAATGTAGTGCAATGAAAAGAGACATGAATTTGAAGTTCTGGTACCCAAGTTTAAATTCCTGTTCTGCCATTTATTTTCTTTATGACTTTCAGCAGGTTGTTCAAATTCTCTGGACCTCAGTTTCCTTATTTGTAAAAAAGGAGGTTGGACTAGATGGTTCCTAAGATTCTAACAACCTTAGAACTATGATCATAAGGGCTCCTACAAAAAACAGGGGTGACAGGTAGAAAGCTGGGCCTGGAATCAAGAAGATTTGATTTCAAATCTGACCCCAGATATTTGCTAATTCTGTGATTCTGGGCAAATCATTTAACTGCTATTTGTCTCCATTTTCTCGTCTGTAAAATGGGATTAAAATAGCACCTACCTCTCCGAGTTGTATCAAATAAGAACATATCCTAGTATCTGTTGTTGTTGTTGTTGTTAATCTTGAACAGTATCTGTATTTTTTTAGCAAAATGTGGACAGTTAAGAATATATTCATAGTTAGGAAAAACCTAGTTCAAAACAGGTTTGAACTAACTAATTGTGCAAATGGGCAAGTCACTTGACTTCTTAGTTGTGTAGACAATTCTCAAAAGACTATAAATTAAAGACAAATTGGGAATTTCCTTACACTGATGAAGTTATTAATTTGAAGCTCCATACTCCTAAAAGAGTCAAATCAATGGGAAAATCAATCAGTTCTTTTTAAAATGGACAATTTTATTATTACTTTCTTGATTGTCATCACTGATACCTTCAGCTGGTAAGTAGAAAAACTGTGGGTTATAATAAAAATAGTTGAATAGTTTACATGAGCTGACCTGGGTTTGGGACCTGTCTCTGCAGTTTACTTTCCATTTGATGGTTAATCAGTCATTTTACTTTTATGAACCTCAGGTGCGTCATTTGTGCACCAATAGTTTCCATTAACATAGGCACTCTTCCCAATTAAGCAGACTGCAATATATCTATCAATGATTTCTCCTTCAATATAATTTTTACTCTTGTTCTTCTATAGAGCTTCATAGAGGAGCTAACCAAAGTGCTGAAAGCTTTCTTGAGGTTTTTGGACATTCCATGTGCACAAGTGCTAAACTCAAGCTTTTCATATTTGCTGTCCCTGGTTCAGTTTTACCTAGGGAGTTCATTTCTTTTTCAGAGCTCATATTTTGAGTAGCTTTTATGCCTCTCAAAGACCTCTAAATATCATTGATATTACACTGAATCTTGCTTTCATTTATTGTATATCTCTCCACTATTCTCTGAGTTCTTTGCAGCTTTGACTCTAAATCAAAAAATTAGTTCTTAGATTTAGATCTGAAAGAGACATCAGAGGTCATTTAGTTCAATGGTTTCATTTTTCATCTAAAGAAACTGAGATCAAAGAAATCAACCAATTTGTTCCAAATCCCACAAATTAAATTAAATTAAATTAAAAGTCGGGATTTGAACCCAAGATCTCCAATGCTCAATATCCAACTCTTTTCTTTGTAGCACACTATGATATTTTATGATTTCTAATGGTATAGCAACATTATAAGGGAGGAGAAGAAGGAAACAAATTTCATTAGAAAATTGCTGGTATTTAAAAAGTAGGCTATGAAATCAATGAACACATTGAGGTCTAGTGTGCACTCTTCCTTCAATATTGGGTCTAGCTCCCCGATGCACAATTTAATAGACTGCCTGTCCATTTTGATAAAATTATTGATTTATTTTGCTTTTGCATCCCTTTGATTTTTAGCATATCAACTGCCAGCAAGAGATATATCCCTTGTAACAAGAAACAAACAAAAAAAAAATGAAGAGAAAAAAAGAATTTCAAGAAATTTAAATAACAAACCAACAAGTTTAATGCAGTGTTCCATACTTATAGTCCTCTACATTTGAAAATAAGAAAGGGAGCTATGATTTTTCCTCAATCTTTCAATCAGTCAACAAGTATTTATTAAACCCCATGTGCCAGGCTCTGTGCTAAGTGCTGGGAATATAAATACAAGCAGAAAGAAAAGAAGACCTTGCCCTCATGGAACTTACATTCTAATAGTAGTAATATAACAACTAAAAAAAACTAAAAGGGTGAGGAGAGGAGAAAGTGAAGGTACCCAGTGCTTGAGCATAGGAGAGAGTTTGGAGAATCAGGAGTTATTTTCAGGAAGGGTAAGTTTGATCATTTTAATTGCACAGCATTGTTTTCTTATTTTTTTTTATCATTTACATTGTTATGGTTTTATATTAACCTGACTCCATTTCACGTTGTATCAGTTAATATGGGTCTTCCCAAGGTTCTCTATATTCTTCATATTTATTATTTCTTATAGCATAATAATTTTTGCACAACAATTTGTTTATTATTTTCTCAGGCAAAGGGCATCTACTTTTTTGCCACTTTTTGGGCTGCCAATCTATGCCATAAGCTGAACTATAAGTGTTTTTCATGCATTTGTTTTTTCCTCTATTAATTGTTAGGCAAGTTTCATTTGAGTACCACAAATCTCATTAAGGAGGTTTCTAACATTCTTGGATTCTTCACAGGCAGATCAATGCTGTTTGACATTAGGAGCACTTGGAGAACTTTAACATCTATCACTTTCATATTTTGACAGTGCATAGGTCATTCTCCATGACTGTGGTAAATAGTTTTGATAATTTTATCTCCCATTGTTACACTTTTATACCTGTCTTAGTATTCAACACCAGAGAATCATTGTACAATTGCCTATGTGCATTGAGGAATCTTGTAAAATATTAACATGTATGTGAAAGAAGTTTTGTTGGAGAAGAATCTCTTATAATGCTTTGCTCTACAAAGTAAAAATGTTTTATGATAATAATAAATATGATTTTATCTTACAGTTTCTATACCTAGAAATGTGATTATAAAAATGCAGTTTATTATAAGAAATCACATAGGTAATATAATATTATAAAAAAACAATTTGAAAGCATTAATAATTCTGATCAATAATATGATTCCAGAGGACCTATGATGAATACTACTTCCTGACAAAATAGGCAATGGAATATGTGTGTGTGTGTGTATATATGTGTATCTATGCATATAGCTATACATACAGATATATGTATATTATATGTGTATATCATGCATGCATATATATGTGCTTGTGTGTATATAGATGCATATACAATGTATACAAATATTAACATCATTTCGAATATGATCAATATGGAGATTTGTTTTGCTTGGTTGTACATATTTTTGAAAGGGTTTTGTTTTTCTTTTTTCATGATGGGGAAAAGATGGAGAGGCAGAAAATAATTATTTGATAATTTAAAAATAAAATTATTTGTATATTCCTGCTCATTTCCTGACCCCTTCTCATATTTTCTTCAAAAGCATTATATAAAGACATGCTGTTTATATAACAACATATATGCATGCAGTAACACATTGATATGTTTCAGCATATGCTAATGTATCAGAATATGAGTACATAGTCAACATGTATATACATATATGTATATGTGTGTGAGCATATACGTATATATATATATATATATATTTCGTTCTTATTAAGATAAGGACTAGGTTATAGAATCATATTACTGATATCTTCTTGAGCATTTTTTTATCCTTAGATTTTTCATTCATTTGTTAATTCATTTTTATATTTAGAGACAACTGATTAAGTATGTAACATAAAACATGCAGCTAGGTGGCACAGTGGACAGAGTATCGTACTTGGAGTCAGGATGACCTGGGTTCAAATCAGTACTCAAACATTTACTACCTATGTGACCCTGGGCAAATCACTTAATCATATTTGCCTTAGTTCCTCATCTGCAAAATGAACTGGAGAAGGAAATGGCAAGCTACTTCATTACCTTTGCCAAGAAATCCTCAGATAGAATCATGAAGAATTAGATATGCTTGAAATCAATGAACAATAAAAACAAGATTTGTGCTATACTTGCTGTAAGTGCTGAGGATGAAAAGACAAAAATAGCACAACTCCTTACCTCATAGAGATTACATTCTATTGGAATTTGTTTGGCATCTTCCTTCCCCCTCCCTCAAATACCTTAAAAATTGTTAGCAGTGTTTTTGAAATTTTGTTATTTTTATTACAGATTTCCTTTGTTTCATTTTGGTCTGATCCACCTGGAGTTGCCACTTTCGATTTCTTAAGTACCATTTGTACTTCTTAAATAGTAAAAGTGAGATTTAGATTTTAGAACCTTATTTTATTTGTAATGATGATGACAATGGATTACCTCAGGAATATTTCATAGATTTCTAAGCATCATATATAAATATATATAATTTAGTTGAGTCTTATTCAAGCTTTCTGATGTAATTTCTCCCATTTGCTGTTTTTAGTTAATAATCCTCATAATAATATTTTGCAAATGAATTTATATTATAAATTTGCTTTTGGTTTTCATTTATATTCACTTGCCAAGGAAATTTTGTTTTCAGAGTTGTTTTGTTTTCATTACAAAGTGATTGCTTTTCATCTTTTAAACTTCTAAAGAAAATTATAATAATCAATGTCAATTTCCCTTCCTTTATCAGTTTTCCATGTCTAATCATCAGCAGTTTTGTTTGAATAGGTCAGGATTAAGCTGTTATAATTGCTTACAACATCTTTTTAACATCTTTATCTGTTCTTATAATTTGTTGTTGATTTTAATCTTCACTCAAGTTAGTCTAATATCTGATTATTCAGCAGTCATGAAATGACTGTCTTATTTATAACCAATTGTTCCCTGTCAATTAAAATTCAACCACTTTCACTTTTTATGATGTGCAGTCCTTACTACCTCAGGGTCTTCCAACTCACTCCTTGAAGAAGATATTTATAATATATAACACAAACAAAAAAGCTTCTGAGGAACCAACATATCTTTAACCCTTTTCATTTATTAATTTCAAAATATATTTCTTGACTTTTTTTATTCTCCCCTATGTTTTTCTTAGCACTGAAATCACTGAGTGTTTACCTGGTTTGCCAAGTCCAACTAAACCTTTTATAGTCTTTCTCAGCAAAAATATATTGGAACATAAACTTCACTTATTTTCATTGGCCTTTTTTTTCTCAATTTATCATTGCAAAGATGAGATGAATAATTGTCCCATGGAAGGATACATCTTGTTTTTTGGGGGGACACAATGAAATCATCTTGACCTAATTTTCCTCTCCAAAGAAAACCAAACCTGAAGTAATAAATCTAGCTATTCTATTTGGCAACAACTTTTTTTTTTCTCTGTAACAACTCCTGTCTTCATTAATAGCAATAATGTCAGTGTTGAAATGGTTCATTTACTCTAATACTAGATCAACTTTGGGGTTTTGGATGCATCTCACATTTAGAGGCATGACAATTAAGTAAATTTTTGTATATAATCTAAAATTTTAGTTTTTGGTACCTTCCATACCTTGAGTCTTTTACAGGGCCATAGACCATAGCATCGAAAGTAGCCTTGAAATAGGCTAAATTATTTTAGTATAATTTTTATTTCTCGTGCGAAATCTATTTTAGGCTTGGCCTTTTCACTACCAAAGTCTGTGGCCATGAATAAACTACTCCACCTTTTTGGATCTCATTTGTAAACTGATGACCAGGCTTTGTCCTGAGGTATCTTTTAAGAGTACAGTGATGGAAAATCCATAACTATGTGTAAAATACTTTAAGCCTTTTGGCTAGTAGACATTATATAAGTCCAAAGAATTGTTATCTGATTCAGCAACCAGGGAAAAATGCGAAAGACTAACTTTTTAAAGAGTGTCCTGGATTTGTTTTCATGGAACTCTTTGTACTAAGTGCAATGAATTACTTCTGAGTTTAGAATATTCTCCAGGATGTCAACTGTCTTCATCTTTCTATCTTGTTTTTGTCTTTGCCTCTGTTTCTATGTCTTTCTGTCTCTGTTTTTCTCTGTCTCTCTTTGACTGATGTCTTCCTCTCTCTCTGCTTCTTCTCTCTTTCTCTGTGTGTTGCCTCTCCCTTTTGTGCTTCATTTCTTCTCCTTTCTTTCTTTCAGTTCCTTTTTCCCTTCCTTTTTTCTCTTCTTCCCTATGTTTATCATTTCACTTAACTTGTTTATCTTAATATGTTTTTAATGTAACTCACACACAAACCTACACAAATAAGCCTCTATGCACATGCAGGAGATATCTGTAAATATGTCCACATCTGTATCTATACCCATATCTATATGTCCTGCTTGTGCATAGTTGTTTGCATACTTATTTTTCCCATTAGAATGTGAGCTTCTTGAGAACATAAGATATGTAATTTACCTTTCTTTGCATCCGCAGCACTTGGCACAGTGCCTGACGAGCGCTAAGTTAACCTTCGCTGTGGTTCCAGGACAGCTTGGATATTTTTAAAACAAGGACTACCTTGTGAGAAACATTTCTTTCATCCATTCCTCTCTATGCTATTCTCTCTGAGATCCCTAGTTCATGCTCTTAATACCACTGCTATAACTTCCTAATGAATCATCTCATTAGCAGTTTCTCCCACTGATTTCATAGACCTACTGAAAATATTTTTATACCTAAATTTTGTTATGTTTTCCTTGTGTTGAACAGTTTCCACTCCCTCCCTGTTGCTAGCCTAGTAAAATTCAGCCTAGTCTCCCTGATAATCAAAGTCCTCCCCAATGTGGTGCTGTACTAACTTTATGGCCTTAGCTTTCCTCCATTGTTTCTATCATACTATTGTGCTTGACTATTCTTTTCTCTGCATATGTATTATTTTTTCCTGTCTCTGTTTCTTTGCCTAAGCTGTTCCTGACTACCTCAAGTACTTTCCATATCTCTTTTTACTGGTTGAATTTCTATCCAGAGAGGCAGCATAATATAGTGAATAGATATCAAAATTAAAGTCAGGCAGATATGGATTCAAATTCTGTTTTTGACACTCATTAGCTGTGTGAAGATGTCCTTCATCCTCTCCTGGCCTCAGTTTCCTCATATATATAAAATAGGGCTAATTATAGCAGAAGCTTCAAAGGTTTGTTGTGGGAATGAACCAAAACAAAGTATTTTGTACTTTACAAACTTAACAGAACTATATAAATGAAAGATAATTTTATAATTTATCTTGAATGAAATTTATTCCATAAAAACTTTCTTGATCTTCCCAGGCGATGATATTTCTCGTCAGATTTAGCTTTATTTTGCTGTTATATATTTTTAAAATAATGAAGCATCAAGAAATGTAGGTATCTATATTTATGCCTTATCCTTCTATTGGACCAATTGTAAACAGGGATTCTGCATTGGTTAAACTTTGTTCCTCCTGCTTTCATTCCATAGGTACTTAAATGTTTGTTGATTGAATGATTGGTAAACTGATTGAGACAAAAAGACTTTCTTAGGACTTTAGATGGCTTAGAGAGATCAGCTCTGCTATTAATAGGAAGTCTCTGACATTTGTTCCATGTGGCTTAAGGGAAGATGAACTACAGACATCCTGAATCAAGCCTTGACTTACCCAGAAATGTAGACAAATGGAGTTATTACATGGAGTTTATTTTTTAGAGTTAATTAATTGCCTTCTTAGTTGATCTTTTTTTTCTCAGAGCAGTTTGCTTCATACAGTCACATTCTCTTGCTTGACCGAGTAGCCGAAGTAAACTGACCTACTGTTCTTTGAACCAACTAAGCCACTGGTTTCCCTGGAAACAGGAACCACACAAAAATACCTCCTTCCCTCTTCCTAGAAACTTAATGTTAGAAGCAACCTTAGAGAGCATCTAGCCCACACTCCTACCTATCTAAGAACTTTTTTCTACAGCATCTCTGAAAGGAAATAAATCCATCTTCTACTTGAATGCTTTTAAGAACCAAGAGCTCACTACCTCATTAGATATATTATTTTATTTTTGGACAGGTTTTATTTTTAGTATGTTCTTTCATGTGTTGCATTAAAGTCTATCTCCCAATAACTTCAATTCATTTGTCCTAATAGTGAATAGAATACAGGACCTAAAATTAGGAACACTCAAGTTCAAATTCTGCCTCAGATACCCATTAGCTGTGTAATGCTGGGCAAGTTATATAACCTCTCTTAGCCTCAGTTTCCTCACTTGTGAAATAGGGATAAAAATAATACCTGCATCATAGGGTTATTTTGAAGATCAAGTGAGACAAACTATAAAGTGTTATATAAATAGTAGTAGCTATTATTTTTATTATTGAAGCAGTGAGGTGGCACAGTGGATAGAGCACCAGGTCCAGAGCAGAAAAATACAATAGTAGTTGTATGATTCTGTTTGCCCCAATTTTTTCATTTGTTAAATGAATTGTAGATTGAAATGGCAAACTGCCCCAATATCTCTGCCAAGAAAACCCCAAATGGGGTCACTAAAACTCAGACATGATTAAAACAGTTAACTGAACAATAATTATTATTATTAAATCAGAACAATGCTAATTTCTCTTTCATCTGATTGTCCTTTGATAATTTGAAGACAGCTGCCATATCCTTCCTAAAGCCTTTTTTTCTTCAACCTACACAGTTTTCTAAACAGATCATTAAATAAATTTAGAATTCACAAAATCTTCTTCACCTCTTTGGTTCTTTTTGGTGAGGGGCCTTGTAAATAGTTAAGGAAGTGGTCATGAGCTCCCTAGCCTATGGTTGAAAGGGAGTAATGACTCAGATTTTTTAAAACCTATATGACCATGGATAACTCACTTTAATTTGCTGAATTTTGTCTAAAATGAGGGACTTGATCTACATGATCTAGTAACCATCAAGATAATAATAAGAACTAATATTAATATAGCACTTGAAGATTTTGTAAAGCACTCTACAAATTTTTTCTCATTTAATCCTCACATTGCTATTATTAGCCCCATTTTATGGAGAAAGAAACAAAAGCAGAAATAAGTTAGAAGATTTAGTAAGATCATACAGCTAGTGAATGTCTGAGGTAAGATTTAAATTCAGGTCTTCCTGATTCTAAGTCCAGCATTGTTAACTGTGTCACCAAACTGTTTTAATTATATTGGAGGGATAGAACTCTATTCATATTAGCCTTTTTAAAATAAATGAACCCGATGTCATTAAAAAAAAAAAAAAAACACCTTGCAGCTAAATAAAAAGATGAATAAAGGAATAGGAAGTATTATTTTCATGGGATGTCCCATCTTCCCTTGAAGTGTTCATAAAGAACAAAGACACATAGAATTCCATGAAGATAATCAAAGTCTACTTCAAGGGATAAAGCAATAGAGAATAGGGATGGTAATTAGAAGAACTCAAAGCACTATTCCAAACTAAACCAATATATGCCTTTGCTAATCAGATTTGATATTTGATTCAAAGTGAAGATGGACACAGAGGGAAAAGGTAAAAACCATGGTTTTAGATGAAAAAATAAAAAAAATAATAATTTTTTAAAATGCCAAAGTCTCAGATTAATTACTCAGAAGGTTAAAGCACAGATAGTCCATCCCAAATGCTTTCTGAGAGAAGAGAGTTGGGAAGTTCATAGCTATGGTGAGCATGGAACCTTATCAAAAAGAAAATTGATTCTTTCTTAACATATAGGAAATGGCTGGTTCCTGAGGTGAGAGCCATTTTTGAATCAACCATCTGTGTACAGTTAGCTTATCAACCAGTTAGAGTAAAAATTAAAATCAATACCAACTAAAAGAAAGATGAGATGATAATGCGCAAAAATACAACAGGTCTAACCCAGTCTATTTAAAAAAAAGATGTTTATTCCAAAAAAAATGTGAAATGAACAAAAGGTAGACTCTGATTATTACCATTTCTTAGAGAAGATTAGCTAATGCAAAAGAGTTGTTACAATGGAAAAACTGAAAGATCCTAAAAGCTGCTTCAACCATTTTGGTTTTCTTGTTATTCAAAAAGACCAAGTCACCAAGGACAATACTGATTTAACAAACAGGCATGTTTCCAAAACATTCTAACAGAAAATGAGAGAATTTGAATTTCCTCACCAAAAAAAAAAAAAGTCTGAAAACTTGGCATAGATAGTCCCCGTTAAGCCACTTCTTCCCAAGAGCATTTAGAGATGAAAATGGAAAGAAGACAACAAATAGGCATGAAATGGCATAGATCTGCTGGAATTTTAATAGCTATCTGTCCTTACTGGCAATAACAGTGGAACTGCTACATTTGTGTTCTGATATTTCAATACCCATATGCTGTATAAGGAAACTGAAATAGCTTAAGCAGATAGAGCCGCTGGATCTGATCAAATACAAAGAAAGGAAATCTGTGCTAAACGTGTTATAATTTAAAATGTATCCAGGGATTGTTGTCCAAGGTATCACAAGCAGAAGATGAATAGTATATTCATCAAAAAATGATGACTGAGAAGAGATAATAACTACTGACCCATATACCTATTTTATCATGTCTTATACAGATAAAAATTTAGGTAAAATAAAAAACATTAGTGAAACTGACTCCAAAGACTAATGATGAATGAAACAAGACTTTTTTCCTCTTCATAGGGAGGTGATGGACCAGTGCAAAATGAGGTACACACTGTCAGACAATGTAAATGTGTTCGTTTTGCTTAACTTGAATTCTCTGTTACAAAGGATGGCTCTGTGGTGGAAGTTGGAGTAAGAGGTCAAATAAATATCAATAAAATAGTTATTTGAAGTTTTAAAAAATGAAAATATAAACACAGCAATTTTGCCTGCAGTATATTTCCCATGTTAACCAGAGCATCTGTGGCATACAAAACATCATTAGTATCCATGTAACTTATTTATGCTGTACCAAGGGTATTCTTGATGAGAACATAAGAAGGAAATAAGAAGGCTTTTTTAAAATAGAATTTTATTTTTTCCAGTTAATTGTAAAGATGGTTTGCAACATTCATTTTTTATAGGATTTTTGAGTTGCAAATTTTTCTCCTTCCTCCTTTTCCCCTCCACAACATGGCAAGCAATCTGAAATAGGTAATATATGTGTAACCATGTTAAATATATTTCTATATTAATTGTATTATAAAAGAAGAAACAGAACAAAAGCAAAAAAACACAAAGAAAAACAAAACCAGAAAAAACAAAAATAGTGTGCTTCAGTCTACATTCAGATGCTATATTATTTTTTTGTGATGTAAATAATATTTTTCATCATTTGTTCTTTAGAATTGCCTTGGATCATTGTATTATCTAGAAGAGCAAGTCTAACTTAATTGATCATCACACAATGTTGCTGTTATTGTATACAATGTTCTCCTGGTTCTGCTCACTCAGAAAGACTTTCAACGACAATTTTTGATAGCAGGCTGCATTTTCAAAATCATGCTTGCAACTGACACAACTAAGAGGCCTCTAGAATAGATATAGTTCTACTGTGATTTTTGTTGTTGGGTGGTTTTGAAAGTACTTGATAGGAAAAAATGCAGTCTTTATAAAATAACCCTTCAAACATTCTCTTCCACATAAATTCCATAAATAATTCCATGACATGTCATCATGGAAATATCATTCAAAGGTCCTCTGATTATCAGCATTGGTCAAGGTATAAGAAGAAAAAGACAGACACCCTATTAAAATATTTTCCATAATCATTGATGATATCAATAAATCAACAAATAATCAACAAGTGTACAACAAGTATGTGCTAGGCACTGTACTAGACTGGAAGGGTATAAAGACAAAAAAAAAATGTATCCTCACTTTCAACGGCTTATATTGAGGACAATGGAAGAGGAATTTCCTATTTATGATGAGCTTCCACAGCTGATCCTGTTTTTTTGTTATTATACAGATTGCTTTTAGACTTCTGGGTGGGATCCATAGTCATTTGAAAGAAATTTGCCTAATGTTTGTGGCAGCCTTCTTTGTAGTGGCCAGAAACTGGAAACTGAGTGGATGCCCATCAATTGGAGAATGGCTGAATAAATTGTGGTACATGAATGCTATGGAATATTATTGTTCTGTAAAAAATGACCGTCAGGATGATTTCAGAGAGTCCTGGAGAGACTTACTTGAACTGATGCTGAGTGAAATGAGCAGAACCAGGAGATCATTGTACATTCCAATAAGAAGATATACGATGATCAATTCTGATGGACGTGACTCTCTTCAGCAATGAGATGATTCAAACCAGTCCCAATTGTTCAGTAAAGAAGAGAACCAGCTAGCTACATCCATAGAGAGAACTATGGGAAATGAGGGTGGATCACAACATAGCATTTCCACTCTTTCTGTTATTATTTGCTTGCATTTTTGTTTTCCCTCTCGGGTTTTTTTTTTCTTTCTAGATCCGATTTTTCTTGTGCAGCAAGACAACTGTATAAATACATACACATGTGTTGGATTTAACATATGCTTTATCATATTTAACATGTATTGGACTACCTGCCATCTAGGGGAGGGGGTAGAGGGAAGGAGGGGAAACGTTGGAACAGAAGATTTTGCAAGGGTCAATGTAGAAAAATTACCCATGCATATGTTTTGTAAATAAAAAGGTATAATAAAAAAAAAGAAAACAAAGAAAGAAATTTGTCTAGCCATCTCCACTGCAAAAACAAAATAAAAGAAAAACTAATATTGCCCAGATTACAGTGTAAAAGTCATTCTTTCTGTTCATTTTATCTATCTATCTATTTACATATCAAATTAGCTCACTATCTATCTGGAAGTAGAATTGAAGAGAAACAGGAGATCATACCTCCATCATACCTGAGAAATCATGTAGTTCTTTCATTGATCCCAAGCTGCTTGAATGGCTGCAAAAACCCACCTTTTAGTTTTAAACTCACACCATCTAGCAAACAAGTCATGTAACAATACAATCTCAAAAGACTAAAAATGACAGATAAAGGCAAAGCACAAGGAGAATACAAATATATTAGTGTCATAGATTTAGAACTAGAAGGGACTTTAAAAGTTACCTTGCTCAATCTCTTCATTTTACAAAAGAAAAAAAAAAAGAAAAAAAAAAGAAACTGAGGCCCAGAGATTAAATGCAATGTCCAAAGTGACACAGATAATCAAATAGGAGATCTGGGATTTGAGTCCTGGGTTTTCTGACTTCAAGCCAACATTTTTTCCTCTACAGTACAGTTTCCCTCTGTTCTCTATTACTAACCAATCATAGCCTGCCCATCAGAGATGGAAATAAGATGCATTATTAAGAATATGTGTGATCAGACAAAAAATTAATCTAGTGATGAAATGATAATAAATGATAACAGATGGAAAATCTAAGTCTCCCAATGGTATCTACAAAGTATATGTATACACACACACACACACACACACACAGGAGATTATATAGCATTTGGATTTGAGCCAATATCAAGGACCAAGAGGATGAATATACCACAAAACAAGAAGGCATATGGTGGACACTAATGAAGTACATATTCACAGCAATGAAGTAAAAAAATAACCAACATAGAGCTGAACATTGATTTCTTGGGAATTATACTGAAGATATCCTTCTAGACTGATACTGATCCATTAATCATTATTCTTTTGGTCTGGCTTAACCAATCCAAATCCATCTAATTATTATCTATTCTATATCCCTTTACTTTTGTCTTCCACATTATCATGAGACATCATTACATGATTATCTAGAAACCAGGTATATTGTTATTTCAAACATTTCTATGATCCATAAATCTTTTTACCTTTGTCAAAAAGGAAATCACTGGTATGGGCTGTGATTGATGAAGTCATATTGGCTATTAGTGATCACTGCTTACCTTTCTAAATGCCAAGAAACCATTCTTTTAAAAAAGACATTTTGAAATTTGCCAAGAATTGAAGCCAAATTCACCACTCTGCATTTTAAGGAATCTACTCTCTTTTTGTGACAAACAGGGCCACTCTTTTCTTATAACCCTTCCCTTCTTCATGATGGACACTCAGCCATCACATCTGAAGAATTCTGGATAAAACTTTAGCTTTATGCTTTTGTACTTTGTACTTTTATCATTGTACTTTCTGTGTACAAAGATAAAATGTTAATTGAATGAAAGGAGATTAGAAGGGGGCACTTCAGTTCTACTTCATAGAACACACTATTTTAAAGAGTTTAAGCATTTTAGTAGTGTATATGCAAATGTATTCTGCTAAATACAAATGAGTCTTCGATAACCATTACACATACCTAGCAGAACTAGTGATTGAGATCACTCTCAGTTTTAAAAGTAATTTTATATTCTTATGTATTTTTCATCTTCTTTTAAATTCAGACTTTTCTCTCCTTACATTATCTGAATTAGGAAGGATTTGTTAAATTTTCTGAATTCAAATTCCTAAATTCAAACTTTAGTAGTCGTATGACTGGGCAAGTCATTTAACCCTTTTTGTTTCAGTTACCTCCTCTGTAAAATGGTCTGGAGAAGAAAATGATAAACCATTAGTATTTCTGCCAAAAAAAAAATCCCAAATGTGGTCACAAAATGTGTGATATAATTGATAAACTACTGGACAAAAAAAATGACTGTCAGAAATTTCTTTCCCTCTGGATTTGCCCATTTCCATCCTATTTTTCCTCAAGTCTGCATTTGTCCCAGTCCTCTGAGAAGTAATATTAATGAAGGAAATCCTGGGCCCAGGATCTTGGACTGGGAGTGATCTGCAGGTTAGGGGGAGAGCAGAAGGGAGACTGTGATTGCATGGATCCTGGCATGAAAGAATGGAAAGTGTACTATGTTTCACCATTTCCAGAGTTTCCAGAAAAAGTCCAATGTGTCTCAGAATTTTTAATGATAAGAAAATCAAGAAGGAAAAATACATTGCTAATTAGAATCTCCTCTGAGTATCATATTCTCCACATGTTGGCCTATAGTTTTCACTAAGAGGGCATCATTTGGAAGCTTTGGTGATGTTTAGAATACTAGGCAAATTATAGTATTTATATTGTCTCCCACCCTAACACACACACACATACATACACACACACAATGGCAAACTCAGCTATCATCACAATGAAGAAGAATCCTTCAAGGTACCATTCCCAGGCATGTGATGTTCTTTATTTGGGTCAAGCACATGATTTATTTGTTTTGGGGGTAAACACTGTTGCTAATTAGTTTAATATATAAAAGGGGGGACAGAACTGAAGGAGGGATATGACATTTTTGAAAAAGCTTAATATTGACAAAGTAATTTATAAATATTCCATTTATGGCCATCCCTTCTCTTTTCAGGATGAACTAGATAGAACCTTCATGGGAGGTCTACAATAATTTTTATGGTGCAGTGGAAAGAATTTTGTCTGTTGTAAGAAGAGATGGGTTAAATTTCATTTCTGATCTTTATTAATCTATGATATTGGGCAAATCACAACTACTCTAGACTTTAATTTTCTCATTTTTTAAATGGGAGAGATGGACTTGATGGTCTTTGAAATCCTTTCTGGATGGCTCTACATGAATGGGGGAAAAACAGAAGTGAGTGCAAGGAATAATGTTGTAAAAAATTACTCTGGCATGGGAAACAATAAAAAGTTATAATTATTTTTAAAAAAATGAATGGGGAAAAAAAAGAAAAAGAAAGAATTTCTCCTCCTCCCAATGGTCTTTCTTCTTCTGGTTCATAGTATCATGGATTTAGAATTGAAAGGGAGGTAACTGAATCTAATCTTCTCATTTTACAGTTGAGGAGACTGAGGCCCAGAGAGCTATAGTGTTTTGTCCAGGTTACACAACTAATAAGTTATCTAAGGCAGCATTTAACCCAAGTATCAACCACTCCCAATCTAGTGCTCTTCAAGGTGGTTTCCCTTGGATATTTTTCCCTATGATCGGAGGAGAGCTTCTGAATTGCTTACTCTTTTTTTTTTTTTGGACTTTATCCCACTTTGAAAATGTCATTATTAGTTTCTATTCAATCATCCAGCTACTTTTATTAATAATTTCATGTTAGTATATAGCTATGCCCAACAAAGCTTCTTGGTGAGGCAGTATCATGTTGAAACCTACTAATCCAGAAAGCAGAATCTATTTTCCCCACCTGAAAATGAGTCTAAATACTTTAAGGGAAGCCTAAATATCTAAATATTACACAAAAGACACTGAAAAAGCAATCCATCTGCTAAATAAATATTTTTTTAAGAAATGCTTTAAAGCTTTATTTACAAGATGGGCCCAAATGACTTGGAAGGAACCTATTTAAAAAGCTGTTAGCTTTTGAATGTCTTGCTGAGTTTCACAAAATACTTTCTACTTCTTTGATTTAATAATATTGTGAGAAAAGGCAACTTTATGATACATATCCCAAGGTAGGATATCCTAAGGTACAATCTCCATCATCTCAGACTATCAGGGTATGGATTCTGATGGAGTTTTCATTCAATCTGAAAAATGTTCATTGTATAAATTTTATAATATTGTATAAATACTATTACCCTGGTTACTAAGTGTTTGTATATATTTAGGGGCTGAGATTGGATGTGGAAAGAGAAGTCTTGGTCCTTGCTCCCAGGGATCCTACAATGGAATTGGAAAGCCAAGATGTACATATGACATCATATAAAAGGCAATGTGATTCAGTAGGAGGGACACTGGATTTGGAATCAGAGGACTCAGATGTAAATCCTAGATTTCCTGCTTACTTCCTGTGCGACTTGGGACAAGTTATTTTATAAGTCTAGGCTTTCGTTTCCTTTCCAGTTCCAAAGCCTATAAAACATGAAGCAATTAGAAAATCATAAAAAGCAATATAAAATCAAGTGCCAACATGGACAAACAATAGTACAAGATAAATGAGGCAAGGCAGAGGGGGCAGAGAACTACTTGGGCCAAGTGATTTGAGATGGCTCCAGAGAAAAAGTAGAGTTTGAAGAAGATTTTGGAGGATAGCTAGTAGTAAAGAAGGATATGACATGCAGAGGAGAGAAAGTGTTAACAAAGATGAAAAAATTGTAACGGAAATGGTTTGTTCACAGGATGATTAGTAGAACAGCCTGAAATCGATCTGAAATATAGTAGGGAGTTGAAAAAGAAAGATAGAGTAGATAGGGTGGAGCTGGAATGTGGAGGACCTTAAATGTCAGGCTACAGATTTTTTTGGTTTAGTTAAATATATGGTTTATATGACACATTTCTGATTGAATGATTGATGAGGGTCGGATGTCATGGATTCATAAATTTAAAGTTGCAAAAGACACAAAGATTAGAGGCATAACACTCCCACTACCTGAAACATCTACATAAAAAATTTTGGCCTTTCTTTTGTACCAGAGAAGTCTGAATTATTATGGTATTAAAAGATAAAATAAGTTGATATTATACAATAGTATACAAATATTTTGTGCATTTCTGAATTCTAAACGGTTTTTTTTGGTGTCATCTGCTTCTACTGACCTTCCTGTGGCATCTGTGGTTTTGGCAAAAGTCCCCCCCAAATTCCCATTTAATTTCTTATGTCACCCTGCAATATATTGAAACTACAAAGGGGAAAATCACAGTGTGGAAGAGCTAACTGTGTAGAATCAGAGTGGAAAGGGACTTTAAAAGTCATCTAACCTTCCCTTCCCCACCTTTTTAGTTCCAAAGAGAATATTGAAAGAAATTACTTTCCCAAGATCACATAAATATTAGGTGGTAGAGAAAAATTTGAATCCATGTTCTCTGACTCCAAAGAGAGAATTATTTTACACTGAATTAGAATTACACTAATTAGAACTATGGGAGAGAGTCTGGAAGTGAAATAGTTTATTAGTTAGGATATTTCTTTGGAATGCCAAAAAATTATTGAAAGAGGGGAGTTTCAGTTATTCTTCATGTTTCCTGTTGAAAGACAATTGATCCTATGACTAACAGCTTTAAAGACTAATTCTCCTTATTATTCTCCCTGTTGCCCTCTTTTATTATTTTCTTCTTAGTACATAGTAGATGGAATTTGAGACAAATTTCTCTAGTTCTCGTTCTTTATGGGGACCACTAACCAAATGTTTCTCTCTTGGGAGGTGCTAGGAAAATGGAAAACCTTCCTCACTGAATGGGTGAGTCTGAATCTCAGCTTCCCTGCACCCACATATTGCAAAGCATTTTTATAACTCTTACATTTATATTTATAGCATTTTAATTTTTTTGCAAAAAAAAAAATCTTCCCCCTGCCAACTCAGAGAGTCCAAGATGTGGGGAATATCTCTGCTCTATTCTTGTCATAATCATCCAAAAATTTTAAATTTAAATTTTTGGGGGAGCTTACAGTATTCACCTAATAAATATTTGTATGCATTGAGGAATTGAAAGAGTGTTAATTATTCTTGGATACATAACATTCATATTTGATTGAGTCCCAACTAACTTTTACTGATGGGTGATTCTCAGGCAAGTTACTTAAAATACCTGTCTAAATTTCAGTATCAGTAACAGTAAAACGGGGAAATAATATTTATTGAGGATATGGGGTCACTGTGAGGAAAATCCTTGGCAACCCTAAGGTACTTCATATTATCATTCTTCTTATTAGTCTTATGAAGTCCCTTGTCAGAGATTCTGATAAAACCTTATAGAGAGACTTTAATCAGTTTATCATCTGAAGAGTGAGGTAGAGTTCTGGGATACAGGCTAGAGAGGAAAAAGAAAAACAAGAAGCAGAGGATGAAATGACTAGGGATTAGAACAAAGAGAAAAGCATAAGGGTGGGTCAGGAAAGGTTTAGGCTGACTTCAAAGGCAACCTTGAGGTATCTAGAAGAAACTAGGTGGAGAAAAGTGCATAGCCCATAGGACTTGAAATCATTTAACCTTTTTTGAGTTTCAGTTTCAGAGAAGGAAGCTGATGACTTTGCATAGCTCTGCCTTACTTAAATCCAATTCATAGGCAAGTCAAACCATCACCCTTGTGATATCATAGGTCCTCTTTGAAAAATGAAGAGCAAACAACAACTTCATGGGGATAATAAGAGGACTTTATTAGGAGCAAAACTATTATAGGGAATCAAATGGGAAAAAAATGTTTTTAAAACACTTTACAAACTTTAAAAAGCTATTAAAATTAGCTTTTGTGATTATTGTTAACCAATTGGACATCATCCCTGGACCCTTGTGCTCCCCCAGTTGCTATATGAATGGTGTATAACTAAGCCTAGACAGAGGAGGAAAACACCTCCACATATATGGAATTAGTCTTGGGAAAGTGGGGGAGAGAGAGAGAGAGAGAGACAGAGACACAGAGACACAGAGACACAGAGACACAGAGACAGAAACAGACAGACAGAGACAAAGATAGAGACAGAAACAGAGACAGACAGAGAAAAAGACAGAGACCAAAAGAGAGATAGAGACAGAGACAAAGAGAGAAATAGAGAGAGAGAAAGAGAGAGAGAGAAGGGAAGAAAGGAAGATAAAAAGCAAGAAAAGAGAAGAGAGGCATGAACTTGTTTTCTTTTAGTAAAATTACCTGTAAAGAAACAAATATGGAAATAATGTAGTTAAGCAACAATAGGAGCTAAGGATAAGAGGGAGTTGAAATGTCCTCCCTCGGGAGCTTTGAGTGTTGGATGGCTTGCCATAGGTGTCCAATCTGAAGAGAATTGTCTGAGACATCATGTAGTTTAATTAAGCAAAACTTAGCCTGTGTCTACACGCACAACTGGTTTGATTGAATTCAGTAAAACACACACACATACACATACACACACACACACACACACACACACACACACACACCAGTTTAGCTCAGAAAAGGAACTGCTGTTTTTGTTTATTGGTTTGTTTGTTTTACTAGAAACCAAATAATTGGCTTACCTGAATTATTCATTCTTCAGCTGGCTGCTTAGTTGGTATAGACCCAATCTTCACCTTTTGCTATTGAACCTTTAGTGTTAGAACTAGAAGAGGCCCTTGTCCAATCACTCTACGTTATTGAGCAGTAAACTGAGGCCCAGAGAAGGGAACATAGGAACTTATCCAAATTCTGTGACAAGGTAATAGCAGGGTGAGGAGCCCTGGATCTTCTCTACTACTTGACCATAGTTCTTCTGAGAACTTGATAGAGCTGTTAATTTCCAATCAGTTACATTAGACATCTGTTTTAGGCTTGAGAGACTATTTTATTTTATTTTATTGTTCTTTAGTACAAAGCAGTCATTTTTTTTTTAAACTAAAACAAGGAAGGACCTGAGTTCTTCAGAGGAATCTCTACTTTGATACTTGCCAGTTGTGTGGCCATTGTCAAGTCACGGAACCTCTCTGAGCATCCATTTCTTTATCTATGAAATAGATACATTCATTCACTACTGATGTTGCTGGGTTTTATGATGAAATAATTTGGTAACTCTGTATATTTTTTTTGTTTGTTTTTTTAGTTTCTGTTAAATCCTGTGTTAATTTTTTCATTTTTCTTGAGAATCTGCACAGTTTGTGTTAATCTGTAAGCTCTCAGTTACCCAGCTATCAGCTCTGCTATATTTCATTTCTGTTAAAGCATCCAAAATTGATGGGAAAAAAGGATGCTTGCTTTTTACATCCTTTTAGTTACAAAGAGGTGCCTGAAACTTACCTCCTCAATTTGGCCTTGAGAATTCAGATACTATTTCTCCCTGTGGGGGTCTCCCATGGCCAGCTGGGTGCCCACAAGCTATCAGGTGCTTCCTTGCCTCAATACTAGTTTGCTTTTTTCAACCTTCTTTCCACTTTTCCTACAATTTGAAACTACCCTCCTCAGAAGCAATTTGTACCAATCCTCTACATCTCTCAGCCCCTTTTCCCAATTCCCTTGACAGCCCGAATCCAAGGATCTTGCTTTTCTTTCTCATTACATGTTGTGTTTTTAAAACATCCATGCTATAGGCAGTCCATACCACTTAGCCCATGGGGAAGTGTGTGTGTGTGTGTGTGTGTGTGTGTTTGTAAAACACCAGCAGCTAGCCTGGGAGAAAGTGTCTCTTTTTTATGGAGAGCTTTGTGTGTTGATGATTTGCTTGAAAAGAGTTGACCAGCCTTGAGATCCAAGCTGGCCACATTCAAAGGGGGATTGCTAACTTGGGAAACTATTCATCCTAACGGATAAATTCAGAGACATTGAAATCCTATCCCTTTAATTGAATTTGCTGTAAATGCAGCAGACAGGCTCCCAGGACTGCTTGGAATCTCCGGGAAGACCTAGAGAACCCATGCACCATTTCCGGTCATATTTTGGGCTGGGGAGAATGAAATCACATGCTATAGGATTAGGAAAGATGAACAACAATTTTTTTTTTTTGTAATGTTCTCTCTACTTATCTTTCTATTGTCATTTTACTTTATTGCTGGTGATTTCTACTTTTGACTTGCTAATGGGAATGTATTTTTTCTCTGTATTGCCATTACCTCTTCCTGCTACTTTCCAGGTCACTAATTTTTCTGCTTAGAGTTCATTCTGTTTAGACCGATATGCTGTCTCTTTTAATGAGGTTATTTCTGGGTTATTAGCCTTCCTGTTATATGATACCTTATGTGGAGGGCCTAATTGATGTAAATCAAACATAGCTTGCAGAGGAAAATCAAAGGAGCCTCCCAGATATTTGGTGGGTCCCTGCGTATATCTGGATTTCTGTATTTAAACTGACTTTTTAGACAAGAGGTTCCATGTTCCATCTAATAACACAGATCCATCCTTTTGTAGTCATAAAGGAGCAGATTCAAAGAGGTGGAAATTGAAGGAGTGCATTGGCATTTGGGTTTGCTGAATAAGCTTTAGACAGAAATTAGACTGAAAACTATTTAGTAGGAGGGGTCTAATTTGTACAGTTCAATAACCTCACCAGATTCTTTTTATGAAGGCATCTCACAGACGCTGTTAAGCTTTAGGTTAATTTTTACAGATATTTTCTGGCTGTAGTTAATGAATGAGAATTTAAATTGCAGGAAGAGGAAGGCTTTCCTTGCTAACTCTCATCAGGCAGCATCTCTATCCTTCTGCTGGAGAGTGATTCTTGTGGTGATTTCCACAGTCAGAGGGGTCCTGTCTCTGTTAAAAGAGGCTGCTGCCTCCTTGTTTCACTAGGCTTCTGGCCCAGAGCCTGGCTCGCAGGAGATTCTGCCAAGCAGGAAGGTGATTTTCCTTTCTAAAGAAAGAAAAAATAAAAAATAAATGCTCTTTCTCCTGAAAGTCTTGTTCAGTCGTAGCCAAAATGGCCTTTGGACAGGAAGAGATCCTCTCTACAAGGTAAGACTAGGACAAAGCTGCTAAGGGGAGGTATACAGGAGAATGTTTCATTCAGAATTTCAGAAACCTCAATTTGTAGCACTTGAGTAGGAAGAAGAAACATCGGCTCTGGTACCAGTAGACTAACCCATTGCTTTAGGGATGCTACATGCAAAGTCATTAATCTCAGAAGACCACCTTCTCAAACACTGGACTCATTTCTGTGGACAGGGGAAAACCTTCCCCAGGGAATTTGTCCTACAGGAGTGTTGAGGATACCAAGTAGTGTATCTCTGATACTTTCTTTTTTTCTTTCTTCCCTTTCCCTTTTCTTCTTTTCCATTCACTTCCTTTTTCCTCTCTTCTCCTTGTCTCATTTCATCTCTTCTCTCTTCCATTTGCATTCCCCTTCTCTTTCTTTCCCTTTTCTTTCTTTCTCCTTCCTTCCTATGTCTTTCTTTTCTCTTTTTGCTTTCTTCCTTCCTTCCTCTTCCTAGTTTTCCTTCCTGCTTTCTTTCTTTCCTTCCTTTCACCCTCCTTTCCTTTCCTCCTTCCCTTCTTTCCTCCCTCTCTTCTTTCCTTTCTCTCTCTCTCTCTCTCTCTCTCTCTCTCTCTCTCCCTCTACTTCTCCCTACATTTACTCCCCTTCCTTCCTTTTTTTTTTTTTTTTTTGAGGGGAGGCGTACTGGATCTTCCTTTTTTGCCCAGACTCTACTTGTGATATAGACAAATTTGGACTTCCTATGGTGGTCTAATGATTCTCTACTCCAAATGGTTTCATATTAATATAAGATTTTCTGTGGACATACAATTGCAGATTAGAACTTCTAAGATCAAGTGATATACCAGTCTTAACCTCGTTCAGTAGAGATTATAGGCATATACCACCATACTCAGCTATAATACTTTTCCTGATACTCCCTCCGGATATCATGTAACTCCAAGGAAGAGTAGTTTTGGTGACTGTCACTAAAAACAATAGTCAAAGTCAGAGCCAGTAACTCATAATTATTTTACCAGAATCAAAAATATTTAGAAAGAGGTTGTGGTAGGATAGAGGACAATCCCACAGGACCCAGGTGTATGGCAGTCACACAGAAAGCAGATCATGTGTACAATCACATAAAAAGGGATGAAATGTTTTCCCTAGAAGGTCCAGCACAATGCAGGTCAGCAGAGAACCATAAGACATGAAACATCTTGATGGCAATCTCTAAATGACTACAGGAAGGAAACTCCAATCTTCCATGTCAATGCCCTAAGGAAAAGATCTGATTTTCTCTCTCTAGTTACAAATCCAGTAAAAGCATGAGCTTCTTGTCTTAAACTTATCTCCTTATCCAGACAGGGAAGGCTAGTCTTCATCATAATTGTGAAATCTGTTTTGAGGACTTTGTTTTGAGGTTTTCAGCCTTTCTGATATATCCTGTGCCTTTCCTTTCTCTTAAATAATTCTCTCTTCCAAGCTCCCTAAAGCTCAGTGGTTTTATAGACATTCTACCCCTCAGTTACCAATCAAAAATTTCTATTGAATACCCCATTCACAATAAATATCCTGAGTATTTCTCTTCTCATTTTTAAAGAGATTTAAGCTTAAGGTGAGATAAAGATGGTAGTGCAACATTTAAAATCAACCAGAAAGAATAAGACTATTTAAAGAAGATAGTGGATTCTAGGAAGAGCCTAGGATCTTATGTTCCTAAAACTAAGAAGAGGATACTTCAATCTATGATCCTGTGAGAGGAAGAAAGGGGTAGAAGAACCTTCCAGGTAACCCTCTCACATTTAATCTCTTATTTCCAATATGATAAGTTGTGGTTCTAATCCATTTCTTTGTGACCTGATGCAAATCTGAAATGATGTTGCTATAATAAGCATTCACTAATGTTCTATTATCTGCCTATTCCTGAACCAGAGTAAACTAAGTGGGGAAAAGGTGTTGGAGAAAGAATAACAGAAACACAAAGATCCCTATCCCTAGTGCTTTAGAGTGTAACTAGGTAAATGTTAGAGAAGGCTATAGAAAATGAGATTAGCTGAGAGCTAGAGAAATCAGGCAGTTTTATGGGGGATAGGAGGGCAGGGGGATACTAAGCTAAGTCTTGAAAAATGAGTACAATAGATAGGAGGGAATCTAGAAAGTATTCTAAGGCATGAGGGGGAAAGATCTTTATGAGCAGATGTGCAGAGGTAGAAATAAGAATCTGTGTGGGATGAATAATGAGTACACTGACCTCACTTTGACTAGAGTGTGTATGCTGATGAATAGTAGGAAGTAGGCTTTTTTTTTTTTTTTTTGCAATCATGTAAAACATTTCTATATTAGTCATTTTATACAAGAAGGCTAAAATAAAAGAAAAAGAATGAAAGTACAAAAATCAAAAATAGCATGCTTCAGTCTGTATTCAGACATTATCAGTTCTTTCTCTGGAGGTGGATAGCATGCTTCATCCTTAGTCTTTTGGGAGTCTTGGATCATTGTGCTGATGAGAAAAATAAGTCATTTACAATTCTTCATTGTACAATATTGCTGTTACTGTGTGTGATTCTAATTCTACTCACTTCACTTTGCCTCAGTACATGTAAGTCTTTCCAGGTTTTTCCAAAACCATCATGTCTGTCATTTCTTATAGCACAATAATATTCCATTACAACCATATACCACAGCTTGTTTAACCATTTCTCAAATGATGGGTATCCCTTTGATTGAATCAGATATCTTTTTTTTTTATTAAAGCTTTTTATTTTCAAAACATATGCATGTAATATTGGATTTAACATATATTTTAACACATTTAACATGTATTGGACTACCTGCCATCTAGGGGAGGAGGTGGGAGGAAGGAGGGGATAATTTGGAACAGAAGACTTTGCAAGGGTCAATGTGGAAAAATTACCCATGCATATGTTTTGTAAATAAAGAACTTTAATAAAAAATTTTTAAACCATATGCATGTATATTGGATTTAACATATATTTCTACTATGTTTAACATATATTGGACTACTTGCCATCTAGGGAAGGGTGTGGCAGAAGGGGGGGGATTGGAATACAAGGTTTTACAAGGGTCATTGTTGAAAAATTATCCATGCATATGTTATTTTTCCCCTTTATTAAAGCTTTTTACTTTTCAAAACAGAAAAAAGGGCAGAGTGTGTGGACCCTGGAAGAAAAGAGATAAGGGCAAGAGAGAGGGGACAGCAAAGAATGGAGGCAAGACAAAACCATCTGATCAAGCCTCATTTTAATGGGTGCAATAGTACAGATATATGTAGCAGCAGGGTTGTGCAGAACTTAGTACAGGGTGGGGGTCCTAGACAAAGGATTGGTTTCCCGCTCAAGGATGAGCTGATCAGGTGCCTTTGGTCGTAGGAAGCTCCAGGATGTGATTAGGAGATGCCTAGATATCTGCCTATTCAAGGTTAGGGCAGTCCTTGGTCATGTAGGAAACTCCATGATGTGATTAGGAGATTCCTATTCAAGGTTAGGGCAGTCTTTTGGAATGTGGCCTTATCACCTTATGGCCTGTAGATTAGTGCCGGCTCCCCACAGGATATATACAGGATAATTGGAAATAATCAACAGAAGGAAGGCACTAGAATTAAGGGAGATCAGGAAATCAGAAGCTTCCTATAAAAGGAGGCATTTTATCTGGAACTTGTGGAAAACCAGGGAATCCAGAAAATGGACCCCTTCATTCATAGCCATGACAGCATGTTGTAAGAGACGCTACCATATGACCCTAGGAAATAAGTCTAGGATTTTGGAGTCAATCAGGCAGTAGGAAGCTGAGATGATGACAGAGGAGAGGGACTCACCAAGCCCCTCAGGATGCCAAAAAAACCTTTAGGACTAACAGGCCTGACCCTGAGAAAATGGGGCCAGAACCAGCCAAATTATAGTCAGAACTAAAAGGGCAAGAAAATACAACAAAAGTAGCCAAGAATGTGCAGTGTCACATGAAAAATTCTTCTCCTAGGTCCTGATTTTTGCATAGAAGTGAGAAGAGCTACTTTTTCATGAAGGATATTCTTTATAGTTATTATGCTAGTTTGCAGTGAGAGACCAGATCAGGGTCTTAAATGAGACTGAAGAGTTGTAGAGGCAATACAAAACAAGTAGTGGAGAGAGAGTCAAAAAACCAAGATATGCCATTTCTTATCTGTGTGATCTTGGAAGTCACAACTTCTCTGGGCCTCCATTTCCTCATCTGTAAAATCGTAGTGAGTAAAGGCCAGAAGTTCTTAACTTTTTTTGTGTATTATAGCGTCCTCTGGGCAGTCTTGTGAAACTTGTGCACCCCTTCTCAGAATAATACATAAAATAAAATTCACAGGATCGCAAAAGAAATAAATTACAATGAAATATAGTTATTAAGATACATATTTTTTAAAAGTTCAAGTACTCTAGGTTAAGAACTGTTAGATCTGATCACCTCAAAAGTCCCTTCTAATTTTTAAACTATGATCTTGTGATGAGGTTGGGGGCTAAAGGGGAGCCTATGAAGAAACTTTATAGTTTTTTGGGCCAAGGAATGAAGTGCCCATGGCATTTTTTTTTATTGGAGATGAGTATGGATGCTATATTATGAAGGATGGATTAGAGAGAGAGAGAGAGACTGGATTCAGGAAGACCATTTTGGAGGTGATTGTGGTCATCTAGATATTGAAAGAATGAGGGAAGGGAGAATGGAAAGGAGGCAAGACCTCTGAGAGGGATTATGAAATGCAGGCATTGGAGCCACTCAGAATAATTAGGTTTGGGTAGGCTCCCAATTTGTCTTCATGTCCTTCTGGAAGAGCAGAAGGGTTTTATAAGCTGTTTTTTTCTTTGATTCTCTGACCTCCCTCACACACCTCTTCTCTAAATTAAATAAAGCCAAAGAGTCATAGAACTTTAGCGCTAGAAGGAACCTTAGGGGTCACCTAATCTAACCTTCTCAGGTTAAGGGGATTCATGTTTTCTCATCAGAAAGCACTGCTTTGGGCAGATGATGCCGAATATCCACTTTTTAAAAAAGAGTTGCTGATCTAGAATTTAGCATTATGTGTTTTGCTGAAAGTGAGAGAAGAAATCCTGTGACTCTAATTCATCCCCACTAATCATACTGATCAGTCCCAGATCACCTGTGATATATATAGGCAATCTTCCAGGACAATAGTTTCAAGGAGGGACTTTTTTTTTTGACAGAGATACCAAACACTCATAAATGAGGTCTCTGTTCTCTGCTGGAGTGTATTTCCCAAGAGAGGAATGATGACTAATGGCCTTAGGTGATGCAAAGCCAATCCGATCAGGTATGTAGATGAGGGCTTCCTGATTGCTCAGCACAGAGACTGATGAGAGCCTTATCTTGATTGGATCATCAGAGATGAGTACATGTTTGGTTTTCCTGGGTCTCTAATTTTGTCTCTCTTATTTATTTATTAATCGTTATGCTAATCTGATGTTATAGAATCTAAAGTTTTTTAAAAGAAAACTCATAACTCTTTGCCACTGAATCATAGGAAGTAAACTCCTATATAATGTGTAATAATATTAGAATAATCTTCCTTGCAAATACATTTAAGCTTATCACTCACTTGCTCTGAAACCTTCAGAGACTCCCTTGTTGCTTCCTGAGTCAAAGCCACAATTTCTTGAATGTGAGGTCATTTACAATTGGGCTCCACCTTGCCATTTTTTTTTTTTTTAAATCTAACTTGATGTCTTATTTAACTGCAGGGCAATGTGTTCTTCATGAAATAAACTGGATAGCTATCACCATTTCCCCATACTCTGAACATACACTGGGCTTGAAAGTCAAGATTTGGGTTTCATTCCAGACTGCCCTGATTTGCTGTGTGGTATTTGTCAAGTCACCATAACTCTCTGAGTCTTAACTTCTCTTTCTATAATATGAAATATGGACTAGAGGATGTAACTTTTCTACTAGTTCTAATTGGATGATTCTGTCATTTCTCTTTAGCCCTCATGTCTAGATTCCTTACTATCTATTTCATCCTTGAAGGATTTATTCCCTTTTCTTTAGTATAATACTTTGCTCTGCTTTGTATCAGCCTTACCTTCCTTTGATCTGCAAACAGATGTAGTTCTGGGAGACCGGAGTCTCTCATCTATGAGCCTATTATTGTCACAATAAGGCCACTGGACAAACTGATGGAGAAATATAGATGCTTCTGACTCAACATGCAAGGCTATGAGCCATGGAAAACCCAAGATCTATATGGAGAATATTCATCTCATTCCTATTTTTAAAAGCTGAATCAAAGACATGCAAATTGGGAAGTGACCTCAAAGTTATAAAGACACTCAAATTTTCAGCACCTTCACCTGAAGCATCAGTGAGTACGGTTGTGGATAAGATCTAGCTGACATTCCCTGTTCAATAAATATCAGAATTAACTTGGTGAGCAAAATATACCCATATTTCTATGTACCTATCCTGGGAATATGGTTGCTGTCCCATCTCACAGAAAAAGAGAGGAGACACCACAATTTGCCTGGGGTCACATACTAAATTCATAGCAGAGACAAGAGATAGAGATCTCATCCATGGGGCTTCTCTGTGACTGCTCAGCTCCTTGGGCTCACTATGGGTGAGCTCATAGGACACATTCTCACCAGGAAGCGTCCCTGTGATTAATGAAAATCTCTCAAACTTTGTCTTTTAATTATTTGCTTTCAAACTTCATTGCTTAGTTGTGTCGATGAGAATAAAGGAAGCCACCAGGACAAACAGGCTTGCTGAGAAGTCACTTCGCCATGTGGTATATTTATAGAAAATATCATTGTGCTTCATAAATATCAAATTATGCTATCATTCAGCTTGTGGGCTAGTTTCCTATAAATACTCAAATCCAGTAATTGCCACCAAAGGTATTTGTTATCATGAAAAATTTATAGGCAAAGAAGAGGTGTGTGATTGATTTTTTTTAAAGTTCTCCAAATGCAAAGAAGCTTTTTGTAACCCTGTATCTCTTTGCATGTTTTTCTGTGGATTTCTCTCTCTTTTTTCTCCTTCCTTCTTTTCTTTCTCTCTCTTTCTCTCTGTCTCTCTCTGTCTCTGTCTTTCTGCCCCCCACCTCCTCTTTCTGTGTCCTCCCTCTTTCTTCTTTCCCTTTTCCTCCTCCTTCTCCCTGCTTTATTTCTTTCTTCCATCCATCCTTCTGTCCCTCCCTCATTTGTAGCCTGATTGTGATGCTTGTTTCTTCTTTATGGTGCTTATAATGGGAAAGGTCACAAAATAATGAGGCACAAAGAAAAACCTGGAGAGAGAAGTCTGGTGATGTGTCCTAGAAAAGACACTTCTGGATAGCCTAGCCTATGCTGCTGGGGTCCACTCTAGGGGATAGTCTCCTGGCATGAATCTTTGATTTTGCCAGACTGTGTCGAAGTACAGAGTGAGTCTTTGTTCTGCATTTACATCTTTGAGTTCAGGGCAACAAAAAGCATGACATAAAGCAAAATATTAAATAAGAGCTCATTCTGCCTTTGTGTGGACTCTTCCCTTCTTCAGATATGGATCTTTCCAGCTGACCTGGACACAGCAACTGGGTTAAGGAATAAGGATACCTCCCAACCATTGTGTGCTATGGGTCTGGAGCAGGACGGAAAAGCACAGGATTTTTCTGTGATCCTTGGACTGTCATGATCCTAGGGACAAAGCTATACTTTCCCCATTTTAGTTACTGTGTTCTTCTGTGGTTTTGTTATTGTTGCCTATACTTTACATTTTCCATGGGAGTATGAAATGGATAGAGTGTATCCCATGAAGTCACATGGAAGAAATCATACTGGCATCTACTTCTAGTGTAGTGCAGTAAAAAGAGTACTGGGTGAGTAGTCATAATCCGGGTTCGAGTCCTGCTTCCACCAACTATGAGCTATGAAATTTTAACAGGGTTGCTTAAATGGCTGAATCTCATGTTACCATCTCATCTATAAAATGGGTATAATAATAACTTAAATGAGATAATGAATATAAAAGCCGCTCATCAGCATAATGCATTATGTAACCCCTTGAGCAGTTATTATTGCTATTGGTCTATTTATTTATTTGTTTACTTGTTTATTTGCTCTGATCCTGAGGCTAGTTAGTTCTTAGGCCAGACATTGGACTTGGTGGGATGACATGAGGTGCAGGGAGATGCACTGGGGTCCTGAGTTTTCTTTGGTCTTAGATAGAATCTTCTAGGGGCATATCAGGTACCCATAAGGAGAAACTTCTGGAATCATGCTCTTCTCCTGTCTCAGGCTCAGTGCCACTCCCCTCATTGATCACTCATTTATTTAATTGCGCCTCACTGTCTCTGCCTGCTTGTGTGCTGTTTGGTGAATTATCATGAGACTTTTCCAGCCCAGTCTGTGTTCTCTGTCCATAACAGTTCTCTTCCCTGCCTGGAGGTAGTTAATAGAGCACTGACCGGAGTTCAGATCCAACCTGAGACATTTACTAGTTATATAATCCTAAGAATGTCACTCACTTAACCCTTGTCTGCTTCAGTCTCTTCCACTAAAAAATAGAGGTAGATGATACCCCCAGAGTTGTTATGAAGATCAAACGGGATAATATTTGTAAAATACTGGACACAGTATCTGGCATATAATGGCAAATAATGAATGCTCATTTCCTTCCCTTTTCTAGTCCAAGGTCTTTGGATTTCTTTTCATCACAGTGCTCATTTGGAAAATATTTTTGACTATCCAGCTGAAGATAAAAAGGATAAAGTAGTCTCTTGACTTTTATTAAAGAGGACATAGTGTCCAAAACACATGAGACAATTGTCATAAGATCATAGATTTGGGACCTTAGAGATTATCTAATTTATCCTCTTCATTTTACAGAGAAGGAAACTAAGGCACAGAAAAAGTTATGTGATTGGCCCAAACAATAGCAGAGGTAGGAAGTGACTCAGGAACCATTTGAACCCAAGTACTGTGACTTTGCTCTACTCAACACAGTCAGAACAGACTACAGGAGCACTTAGTTCTGGGTCCAGTTTTAGTATTGAAATTTGTAAGCTGGAGTATATCTAAAGAAAGGTAGATAGAATGACAAGGGAAATAAAGGCCATGTGATACAAGGAACTGTTGAAGGAACTGGTCAATGGTTGTTCTGGAGAAATGATTTAGGAAAAAATATGATATGATAAATGTGGAAATATGTATAGAAATGCACATGTTTAACATATATTGGATTGCTTGCTGTCTAGAGGAAAGGGATGGGGAGAAGGGAGGGAGAAAAACTTGGAACACAGGGTTTTGCAAAGGTGAATTTTGAAAACTATCTGTATCTATTTTGAAAGTTAAAAGCTATTATTAAAACTTTTTTTTTTTTTTTAAATCTGGTTATAAAGAAGGGAAAGGGACCTGTATGTGCACGAATGTTTGTGGCAGCCCTTTTTGTAGTGGCTAGAAACTGGAAACTGAATGGATGTCCATCAGTTGGAGAATGGCTGAATAAATTGTGGTATATGAATATTATGGAATATTACTGTTCTGTAAGAAACGACCAACAGGATGATTTCAGAAAGGCCTGGAGAGACTTACACGAACTGATGCTGAGTGAAATGAGCAGGACCAGGAGATCATTATATACTTCAACAACAATACTAGATGATGACCAGTTCTGATGGATCAGGCCATCCTCAGCAACGAGATCAACCAAATCATTTCCAATGGAGCAGTAATGAACTGAACCAACTATGCCCAGAGAAAGAACTTTGGGAGATAACTAAAAACCATTACATTGAATTCCCAATCCCTATATTTATGCCCACCTACATTTTTGATTTCCTTCACAAGCTAATTGTACAATATTTCAGAGTCTGATTCTTTTTATACAGCAAAATAATGTTTTGGTCATGTATACTTATTGTGTATCTAATTTATATTTTAATGTATTTAACATCTACTGGTCATCCTGCCAGCTAGGGGAGGGGGTGGGGGGTAAGAGGTGAAAAATTGGAACAAGAGGTTTGGCAATTGTTAACGCTGTAAAGTTATCCATGCATATAACCTGTAAATAAAAGGCTATTAAATTAAAAAAATAATAAATAAATAAATAAATAAAAAATCTGGGCTATTTGTCCTCAAGTGTTTGAAGAACTTTCATTTAGAAAAGCAACTAGATATGTCTTGTTTGGTCCCAGACAGCAGAACCAGCAGCATTGGATAGACTTGCAGAAAGATGGAGTTCAGGTTAATGTAAGAGAAACCTACCCAACAATTGTTGCTTCCCAAAATGGAATAGGTAGTTTCTGGAGATTATGGATTCTCCAACACAGGAGATTTTGAGCAGAGACTGGGCAACATTTTGGCAGAATTATGGTAATGATACTTTTTGTTTAGAGGGCCTTTGGATGCCCTCTGAGAATCCTAATTCTGAGATTCTGGGATTTTTGTGAACTAGTCTTACTAGCCCTACCTCCACCAATAGCTCAGAATCCAATTGTTTAGTGTGATGTTACTGTGGAGAGGTCTGAGAAATAGAAAGGCTACTGGATTTGAATCAGATGACCTAGTTTGAATATCATTTCCATTACTTACTGCCTGAAAGTCACTTAATCTGTCTAGGGGCCTTCATTTCTTCATCTGTAAAATGAGAAGGTTGGTCTAGGATGATATTCAAGGTCCCTTTCAGTTCCAAATCTATGATCCTTGCTGTGTGATGCAGGCTAAATTCTTGCCCCTCTCTGCACTTCAGTCCTCATCTGTCAAAAAGAGATTTGAATTAGATAAATTCTAGAGTTTTTTCTACCTTTACATATATAATCCTATAAACCCAAAGTTCTCTCTACTTGTGAAGCCTACATATAACTTAAATCCTACTGTAGCAGCACAGATTGATGATGGATAGCATTATATACAAATCTTGTGGAAATGAATGTCAGTTGTGAGAATACCAAGAGCTTAATTGAGAAAAAGAAATAACGATTTCTTCTTATCATCACCTTTTTATATTGGTTTTGTTTACCAATGGTATTAAATTAAAAATTTGCATTCAACCAAAAGAAAGGCTCCAGAGCATGTGGTCTTCTGAGTCTGAAAAGATAGATTTCTGTGGCATTCCCACATTATTTTCAGTGGAGGGGGATGACTGAAATTGGAATGGGGATCCCAAAGCTTCATTGATTGGCACCGCACTCTCCTCACACTAACAATTTACAAATTGACTTTCAGAGGCTTTAAATTTTTTTTTAATAATTAGTTTGGATGCAGTTATTTGTTCTAAAGAGCTCTTCTCTATGATTCCCTCAATATAAATTGAACATATGATGCCCATGTCAGGCCACATGATTGTTCAGACCAGGTGTTAGACCTGAAGATTGGGGACTTTTGAATGTCCCAGAATGGATAATATCATCTTCTGCAAACATGAGTGTCATGTCTATGATTGATAAATATTGAACTTCTAACCAATTCTTTGTTTCTTGATTTCTTGATTACAGATTTATAAAATTATAGGGATGTATGGGATTTTAGAAATCAAAGAGTCAGTTGTCTCATTTTTAGAGATGAAGAAACTGAAGACTATTGAACCCAAAAGCAGTTTAGGGCTAGGAACAGGGAGTCAGCGAGAGGAAACTTTGCTTACCAAATTTATTGAACCGTTTTAGCATTTGCTATTTCAAGTGTCTGAACCAGCTGGCACTTACAGTCGGGACTATATCATAATTTAATGAAATCTTAATAAACCTTTAAACCAGAGCAGTCTTTAAACTACTCAGAAAGAGCTGTTTGAACTGTTGTATCTGCCTGCCTATAAAAGATAGATGATCTTACCATTCACCTGGGGACTATCTTCAGTAATAAATTTGGAGGAGATTCCATCCACTTTTCTTATCTATTCTTTTTTATATGGCATGCTGCAGGTGTGGGAGGGAGAGCCTTCAGGGGGAAGTGGTTGGAGAGGGGAAAAGTGTACTGTGAACTTTATTGGATTGGAGTTTTCCATTTTATTCTATCAGCAATTTACCATGGTGACATATCAGTGTGTCTGATTGTTCACTTTCATGCCTGCAACAAAATGAGCATTAGTATGATAAAAGGAGATGATTATTTTAACAGTCTTTCAGTGGGCCGGATGCATTTGGAGTACTTGTATAGGGAATTTTCCCCAGACAAATTGGAACCCCAATAGCCTATCCATTTTACATGTATAAAAGAACTATGGTCAAGTGCTGCCACAGAGGCAGACAAGCAGGAAAGTAGGGGGCTCAGTGAATATGGAGTGATGGATCTGCTGCCAAAAGACTGAGTTCAAATTCAAGCACTCGCTAGCTGTGTGATCCTGAGCAAGTCACTTCACCTCCACCTGCCTCAGTTTCCAGCATCTTCCTCTCTGAATTATTGTGAAGATAAAATGAAGTAACATTCATGAAGTACATAACCCAGTGCCTGCATGTTGCAGGTGATTTATAAATATTTGTCTCCTTTATTCCTGTCATATCAACATATTTGTGGATAAGTTTGATCTAATTTTTTAAAAGTCTGTTTTAAGGTGTTGAGTTTCTAATATTTGACAGGTAAGTTTTGTCTTAAGGAAAGAAATAAACTTCGACAGATAAAGGTGAGGATTGGGTAGGTATTTCAAGTATAGGGGATTGATTGATATAAGCAAGGCAGAATGTGAATAAAGACTGGAGTAGTTCAGTTTATCTGAAAATTAAAATATTTCACGAATAGAATAATGTCCAATAGACCAGATGGATGGGTTGGAGACCTGATGGATGGCAAAGATGTTAATATTCATCTGGTAGACAATGGGGTGCTGTAGAAAGTTTCTATATCGAATAAGGATGTCTTTGTAGCAGCATATTGAGAAGATTGCTTAGATACTGGTATGGTTGATTTATTGGTTAGGAATAGATTAAAAGCAAAAAGACTAGTTAGGAAGCTAATAGTACAGGTGAGAAGAGATGAGACCCTGTACTAGGATGGTTGCAAAAAAAAAAAAAAAATTGAATGGGGAAGCTGGATGTGAAAAATATTTTGGAGGAAGAAATGTCAAGCCTTATTGATTGCATATCTGGGGTAGAAAAAAGGAAAAAGCCAAAAATCACTCCAAAGGAAAAGGTTCAAATACTAGGAAGAATAAAAAATACCATTAATTGAAGTGGACAAGGACGGGATAAGGACAAATAGGGGAGTTAATCGAGAATTCTCCTACAGCTATATAGAATTTTTACTCTTCAGTTTGTATTTGGACCCCTAAACTCCAAGAAGAACTACTTCAGGTTCAATGTACTCTGTGAGTAGCATCTCCTCAAAACAATAGCTTATTAGCCCCCACTCATATGCATTTTCCCCCCCTGTGGCAATTGGGATTAAGTGACTTGCCCAGGGTCACTAGGAAGTGTTAAGCATCTGAGCCCAGATTTGAATTTAGGTCTTCCTGACTTCAAGGCTGGTGCTCTATCCACTGCCCCACCTGGCTGCCCCACTCATATGCTTTCTTTTGCTAGTCAATGATCTGATTGGTTAATCAACTAATATGTTTTTATTAAGCATGTGCCAACTTCTGGGTGAAACACTGAGGATACAAATAAAAAATACAACAAATAAAAAATGATCCCCTGCCCTCAGAGAGCTTACTTTTTAATGGGGGGATACCAATATGTATATAAATTGGTACTTACAAGATAGGAGATGAACCTTAAAGAGAAAAGCACTAGCAGCTGAGAGAGCTGTGAGACATCTCCTGCAGAAGGTGAGGTTTAAATGAGTCTTGAAGGAAGCCAGTGATTCTAAAAGACAGAAGTAAGAAAAGAGGACATTTCAGAAATAGAGGATTGCCAGTGAGAAGTTATGGAGATGGGAGATGGAGAGTGGTGTATTTTGCCTGTCTGCCCCTGAATCCTGGGATGTTCCCCCTCTTCTTCTACAATTACTGATCTCTTTGTTGGCTTCCTTTAGGTCCCAACTAAAATCTACAGGAAGTCTTCTTTAACCCCTCTTAATTCCAATGCTTTCCCTCTTTTCATTATTTCTGATTTATCCTGTTTATAGCTTGCTTTGTATGTGTGTGTGTGTGTGTGTGTGTGTCTGTGTGTGTGTGTGTGTGTGTTTTCATGTTGTTTCCTCCATTAGATTCTAAGCTCCTTAGGGGCAAAGACTCTTTGTGTAGCTGCAGTACTTAGTACAGTGCCTGGCACATAGTAGGTGTTTGCTGTTGTTCAGTCATTTCAGTCATATCTGACTCTTTGTGACTTCATTTGGGTTTTTCTTTATAAAAAAATACTGGAATGATTTTCCATTTCTTCTCCAGCTTTCTGATTACAAGTCTTGGAGAACAATGCCACGATAAAGTGCAAAGTCCACTGGATTGGGAGTTGGAGGGCCTGAATTCAAATCCTTGGGCACTTGAATTGAACTTGAATTTCTGAATCTAAATTTTCTGCAAAGACTGAAGATTGGGCCTTTGTGTTTTTCATAACTACTTTAGCAGTATTTAAAACTGGAGTGACCCAGATGCCAAATAGGAGTCATCACACAGTTAGGCATCAGATTGAAAAGAAGCCTTTAGGAGTGTGCCCTAGGGGTCTGTGCTTGGCTCCATGCTGTTTAAAATTTTTATCAATCACTTAAATAAAGACATAGATGAATTGCATGCATATCATATTTGTAGTGACACAAAGCTGAAAGTTAAAATACTGTACTTGGGATTCAAAATGATTTTGACTGGCTAGAACATTGGGTCAAATCTAATAAGATGAAGTTTATAGGGATAAATGTAAAGTCTCAAACTCGGGTTCAAAAAAATCAATATCATAATTATGAGATGGGGGAGGTGTAGTTAGACAGCTGTTTTCCTGAAAAAGATCTAGTGATTTTAGTGGAAATATAACTTCAGATAAGTCAGTGCGTAATCTAGCAGACAAAAAAAAAAAATGATGTGGAAGGAAAGAGACATTTACCAAACCCTTACTATGTGCCAGGAAGTATGTTAAGTGCTTTAGAAATTCTCTCTCCTTTGAGACTCAAAACAACCTTGTGCAGTTAGATGCTATTGTTTTCTCCATTTACAGATGAGAAAATCAAGGCAGAAAGAAGTGTAATGACAGATGCAGGGTTATACAGGCCATATTGGAATATAGGTCTTCAGTCCCAGCTCTTTCTTCACTAACTGCCTCAATTTTTAGGCTGATGTAATAGAGGCTGGTTTTTAGGGAGTTAAAAGTCCTGATGTACTTTGCCCTATTTAGACACCATCTCAAGAACTTAGCCAGGTTTTGGATGCTGCATTTTAAGAGGGATATTTGTAAACTGAGAATATATAGAGGACAAGGAGGATTCCTGTAGACCTCACTTTCATTCCCCAGGAGCATCAGGTGAAGGAACTAGGAACATTTAGGCCTGAAAAGTTAAAACTTAAGGGGAAGGGCATGATAGCTGTGTTTATTTAGAGGGCTAGCATGTAGAAAAGGGTTCAGATTTATTCTCCTTCATTCCAGTGGAAAATGTTTCTTTCACTTCCCTCCTGGATGTACTTCTGATTATTCAAGATATTGCTACCATAATCCAGTTGCCTTTTCACCCTGGAATTTATTTCAGATCCTGGGCTCTTCCCATTTTGATCTTCTCACTTTTCCACTCACTTTCTTCTATTGGTGAATTCCTTCTGGGAGATATATATACACATATGTATATATAAAGATATATGTATATATGTACATACACACATAGGATATAAATACAAGGCAAAAGAAGGGCAATCCCTGCCTTCAAGGAGCTTATATCCTAAAGGGGGAAATCAACTTATAAAAGCAATCTGAAGAGGAAGCATGGTGGCAAATGTATCTATACATACACAATATACATTCACACAATGTATATATGTAAGTATGAACGCATTTATTATATGTATACACATGTATTTGTGAATGTACTTATGTATGTGTGTGTGTATAGATACAGAAATAGATATATTTGCCACAACGCCTCCTCTTCAGCCCTCTTTGATATGCTGCCTTGGTCTGTTAGAGTGGGAGCTCTTTGAAGGCAGGGATTTTCCCTTGTATTTGTATCCCCATTACTTAGCACAATGCCAGGCACATATTAAGTACTTAATAATTGCTTGTTACTTTGTTGACCCACAGAAGAGAACTAGGAACAAAGCTATAGAGAAATCAATTTAGGCTTAATGTTAGGAAAGATTCTTTAATCGAGCTAGCCAAAAATGGATTAGAGAGCTTCAGGAAGGAGCATGTTTTCCTTCACATTAGATCTTCAAGCAAGGGTAGATCACCCCCTTTGATATAAGATTTAGGGAAGATTCTTGGGCAGATATAGGTTGGATTAGATGACCTCTGACATGCATTTCATCTCAATATGAGATTCTGATCCTTCAAGGGCTGATTTTTTTTTTTTCTCGCTTTGGTCAAGCCAAATTTGATATTACTCTTTCAAGACACAGGAAGGTCTACTGCTAGTTCATCCTTGGCAGGCAAGATGGTCAACATGATACTAATGGTTCCCAAATGACTTTGCTCATTTTTTGATAGAACAATCCCAGCCCAGCCTTGTATAACTCTCAGGATGTAATAACATCTATTCTTCTTAACTAAATATATTAAGTTTTGCTTCTGGCATGGAAAATAAAGTAAAAACTGAAAGATACAATTGTTATAGTGAGTCACAAGCTGTGTCTTTGCTCTTCCATCATCTGAGCTAATGAAATAAAATAAGTAATAGGCCTGCTGCCTCTGATGGTGATTTCCAGTGTCAGCCGAGTGTGGGGAAGGTGAAAAGAGCCAGGCAGGGTGCTGGGAACTACTATGCAGTTTGGACGCCTCTCAGAATCATTTCCCATCCCTTCTGCTAAATCCTGTCTTGTCTTCCATCATCTGTGACCAGCCTTGAGACAAGGGCAAACAGAGGTTGTTGTCAAGGAGAGCAGCCAAGACTAAGAAATCAGCAGCCTGTTTGTTTTAGAAGGGATAATGTCTTGAGTCAGGAGGTCTTGGGTTCAAATCCTGGCTCCTATACCAATTAATTTTGTGACTTTGGGCAAGCTAGTTGAGCTCTCTGAGTCTCAGTTTTCTTAGTTGTAAAAGAGATCAAAATCCTTGTACTATTTAATTTATGGCGCTAGGAGGCTTTCTTTGTGAGCCTTAAAACAACATAGAAATGTGAGCTGTTAATAGGTGTACTATTAAAATTATGACACTCATTCTCATCTTGTTCAGTGGAGTTCAGGTAAATAGGGTCCTAAGAGAAGTTGCTATCCTGCTATTATTCATAGATATTTACTATTCTGCATACTATCTCACAAGTGGATAAATAATTGATTTTTATAGTTGAATACAAATCTCTGAATATTAGCTCATCTCCTTGTGACTGCCTTGTACTTCCTGACTAATTACTTGGGAGTATATCCTTGACATAAGACCAGATGAAGCTCTAACCTGTAATTGGTGAGCTCTTAGAATTCCATCATTGTTAGGATATAATTTCAGAGCATAATTAAAGCATTCATGTCTTTGATCCATTTCATGAACTTCATGGCACAGTGCCATCTGTGCTGAAGAATTACCAGAAGGTAGGATGTTTGTGTCTTGTCTTCTTGTATTATCAGAACTGGAAGGAGCATCACGCATTCTGCCATCCTCCAGGCTCTGCTGATCTTTACAATGCTTTCAGTTAGGGTCAGATTGCAACTCTTTGCTGCCCCCATCTAAATCTTTGACCCTTTGTAGAAGTTGTATCCTAGGGAGATGACCTAGGGAGTGATAGAATTGGAGCCAAATCTGCCAGTGTTAATGTTAAGCCTTGGTTGGACTCCATGTCTTGCTGGCTGGAATTCTCCTATTTTGCTAGAACTGAAGGAGGCCATCGTCATCTAATTTTTATTTAGATTATGCAGAAGTCAGAAATCCAGGAACAGGAATGGACTTGGAGTGGTTGACCTGGTCCTATATCAGCATAAGGACATCAGAAGTCCATTCTTTTAGGGACTCATCGAATCAGGAAGATGCTACTTAAGGAGGAGAGCCCAGGTAGACTATCAAGTAAACAGGCTGAACAGTAAAAGAATGTTGTCCTTGGAATCAAGATATTTGTATTTGAAGCCTGTTTTTAACACTAGCTGTGTGAGCATGAATATCAAGTAAATCTTCTTTAGTCTCAGTTTCTCTGGCTACAAATTATATTAAAGACTTTGGAGATCTTGGAGCACTATATAGATGGTTAGAATTTTCTGTAGGGACAAAAGCAAGTCAGAAGTCAAAAAGTACATGTCAGTTTTAAGAAAACAAAGAAGCAGAGTTTTTTTTTTTTCAACTTGTGAACTTTTGTTTAGTTTTTCTGTGGAAGGAGCCAATCTCCGTGTATCTGATCTGATGACCACTAGGAAACCCTGGATGAGTTGATGAGGGGTGGGTCTTGGTGAAGCAATCCCTAATGCATTGTAGTATCTAGCAACCATCCCACCTTCTTGAGAGAATGAGAGAGCCGTGGAAAGAGGCCGGAGACATGTTTTTACTGCTAACTGGCTCCTAAAGTTCGTCATCCTGTGAATGGTTATATCCTCCTACTGAGTGTACCACAGGCCCCAGCCGTGCTTTCCTCACCTAAAAGGGGCCCATATTTCTTAACATCACTTCTTACTCCAAAGGTTCCCAGCCTAGGGTGAGTGAGTGAGTTAATGTGCATCTCAACTTGGCATTTTGCACATCCCAACCAAGAAATGAAATGGTTATTGCAGTAGCTGGGGGAGGGAGGGAGGAGAGAGGGCTGGAAAGCTTGGCTTTGTCTCGGAGCCATCTGAGTGGAAGGCAGAGATCTCTTCAGGGATTCATCCTTCCACAGGTGTGTGTGCAGTATCATAAACAAGATGGAAAGGACAAGCTACATCTGTCTGTTTGCAATAAAAAAACCCTTAAGAACAGGCAAGATGGCGCAGAGAAGCCACATCTGTCGCAGCAGGACGAGCCTATGCCAGGAGTCTTTATTTGTTTTTGTTTGTGTAACTGGGAGGCAGGCATGGCGGCTTGTTATTGCCATACATTTGGGGGATGCCAGAGAAATGCTCAGGCTGCGCCTCCATCACCTAACCCCAACCCTACCGACTAACAGCCTGGAGCAAGGCGATAGGTGGGCACGGGCACTGGGGAGTGACGGGCAGATCTTTGCAGCCCGGGGCTTGTTCCTTCCTTGCCATGCTTGGGACCTGCCCTGATTGGTTTGGTTGCTGTTGTTAGAAAATGCTTTTGTTTTTAATCTGTCCCCCAACAAAGCCCAGGTTCTGGGAAATAAATCTAGGTGTGGAAGTCTGCAGACAGAGCTTTGGGGGGATGATCAGCTTATCCTTTCCCTTTCTTATCAGTAAGTAGAGATGCTTAGGATGGGGAAAGATAGGTGGAATAAGCTTTACTTCCACTTACTTGGTACTCTTAAATAAGCAGTAGACTGTTATTGTCTTTGGCAAGAACAATGCTGGGGCTACAGGGTCTTACCTGCCCCAGGAAAAGCAAATCATTCCTTTGCAATTCTCCAGACAGCTGGACTCAAGTCTTGCAGCCCAACTACACAATGCTTCTGTTCTCTATTACCTCTCTTGAGCCCCAGACAAGCAATAACAATTGGGGTTTTTCCATAGTTGCCCCAAATCCCTCTTTCCCTCTTATTTACTCAAATTGACCACTATGTTGGCAGTCAGGAGACACAGATCTGAATCCTAATTCTGCCATTGATATCCTACTTTCTGGAGGTGCGATCACAACTGAAATTTTTGATCTTCCCAGTTGACTTTCCTCAAATATATATATTTTTTATTTACTTATTCTCTCACTTAGATATTTCAACAGCTTCCTAACTGGTCTGTCTAGCTCATGTCTCCTCATTGCAGTTCATCTTACATACTCTAACCAAAGTAATTTCTTTAAATATAGATGTGAACATGGGACTCCCCCACTCAACTAACTTGAGTGACCTATTGCTTCAAGAAACATTGCAAACTCCTGTTACTTTCTAAAACCTTACTCAAGGTCTCAACCAATCTTTCCAGCCATGTTAGAATCATCCCCCTTCTCTGTGATAGGGCTCAACTGGCCTTCCTGTCTTCGCCCATAGCCATCTATTTCCCATTTCTGAATCTTTTTACCAGTCACCTTCTACATCTGGAAAGCATTCTCAGAGTTGCTTTTAGAGTTCCTCCCTTCCTTTAAGAGACAGCTCAAGAAAAGTCTTCTGTATGATGTCTCCCAGATACTCATTCCCTCTCTCCCAAACTACTTTGTATTTAATTACTTTGTATGTAATTGTATTTATTGACAATATACTTATACTGCATATATTTTAGATGTACTTCCGTCTTCCATTTAAATGTAAACTCTTTGTAAAGAGGAATTATTTTGTTTATTCTATTTATGTCCCCAGTGCCCAGGACAATGTCTGCCAAATAATAGGTGTAAAATAAACATTATTGATTAATTGATTACCTGGGTATCGATCATTTACATTCCCCTGGTAGAATGAAGGCTCCTTAAAGTCGGGGATTGTTTCATTTTTGTATTCTCAGAACCTTGCATAGCACCTGACACAAAATAAAAGCTTAACAAATGATTTTTGAATCAAATTGAATTATGTAGTCTTGGACAAATCACTTCAGTTCTTCTAATCTGATTTCCTCATCTGTAAAATGAAGGACTTCTTCTACATGTCTTTTCTAGCTCCAATATTCTATGAATCTTTATGATTGCAGATTTCCAGTGCTTAGCATCGTGCCTAGCACATAGTAGGCATTTAATAAATGTTTCTTGACTAACTGACTGACTGATTTTCAGGCAATCCCCTTTGAAGCATTGCTGTGATGATGGATTATATGTCTGTCACCTAAGAATCATTCACTGTAGGTCTAGAGTTGTTGATCACCCCACCCACAGAAATTTTCAAAGCCTATTGGCTAAGCCAAAGAGAGATTTTGATGCACTTCCGTGGAGGGATAGCCACACCGACAAAATTATTGAATCTTGGAGCACTGAAGACGTTAAGACTCTCTCAGCATTTCTAGCAGATGAGGATAAGAAAAGATGGCAGATTTCCTCTGCTTTTGGAAAGGAAATCTTTTGTTTCGTTGTGTTGCTTTTCTCCATAGTTTACCACAGAAAATTCAGTCCTGATGCTCATCTCAAGAATCCAAGGATATCATAAGAGAGAGTAGCTTCACCCTGTCCTACCTAGATTAGATTTATTCCAACATCAGCCAATAAATTGGTTCAGAATGTGAACTTCCTCCTCTGTGATAGTCATTCATTATAACCCATCATTGCATCAAGATCATGGTTAAAAAACAACAATACAACAAAATACTTAATTTCATTAATCTGTTTAGCAATACCAATATAATGAGGCATAATATTGATTTTCTTACTTAGGATTTAAAATCTCTCCTCCTTTCTGTGGAATTAAATGCTTCAAACTGATATTCAACCTCTTTACAGTCACATCTTTAATTTAGTTGTTATAATTAGGCATTAACTGGTGTCAGTGGGATAGCCAGTTACAGACCATTCTGTTCTGCTTGTCTTGATTATCACAGTTTAGATGTAAAGTAAATTAGAATGAAAGACTATACAGTCCAATTACAGATAAAAGCAGCAAACTGCACTGTTGTAATTGGATGCCAGTACTATTTTTCTTAGATTTTGTATCTCTGAGGGCATTTCTTGTAGCTACTTGGCTGAAGCCAGCACTTAAAGATTTTAGAAACGGGCTGTGTCTTTGAGGCCGCTGCCTCTTTTGGAACCTGCTGGAGCTTATCCCAGCCTCTTTGCTCAGTATAGAGCTGCTGCTTCCCTGCTTTCCTCTCTGGGCCTTCTCTGCAGCATCCTCCATCACTGACTGTGCTAAGAGAGGAATGACTATGGGCTGACCATGCATATTGTTTTTGTTGTTTATTTCTTTGTTTTTCACAGTGTCCATTATTAAGTCTTGGGCTGCCCAGTTCTCAGTTCACATTCCAAGAGAATGTGGTCTAAATTTTTTCTCTTTCCTCTCCTCTATCTTTCCTCTTTTTTTGTACCTTTTCCCTCTCCCCCACTGCTCTCTTCTCTTTTTTTCTTTTCTTCCTTCACTTTAGTTTCCTTTCCCTTCTCTTTCCTTTTCTCTTTCTCTTCCTCTGTCTCCTCTTCATTCTTCTTTTTCCTCCTCCTCCTTTTCTTTCTCTTTTTTCTTCTCCTCTTTCTTCGCTTTTCTTCTTCCTCCTCTTCTTTCTTCACCTTTTCTTCATCTTTCTCTTTCTCTATCTCTTGCTTTTCTCCCCCTCCTTCTTTTTCTTCTTTTAATGTTGGATCATAATATTGTACCTGCACTGGGGGCTCTGTTTACTACCCTGAAACTATTATATTTAAGGGAACAAGATAAGCAACAAGAGACCTTATAGCAAGGTTTTCCTATTGTCTAAACTGGGTGTATAAATCATACATACTCTTAGTCTGGTACAGCTTCTTATTTCTAGGTCAGAGAGATGAGTATCTAGTGACTAGGGTTCCAGATTGTAGCATCCCCTAGATATAAGAATTCTTTCCCTGAAGACCACCAACTCAGGCCTGTCTTGACCCTGAGGTTTTAATGAAGCCAATGGGACATAATAAACACAATGAGTTCCATTATGATTTTTATTCAGTCTTTTCAATCAGGTCTGATTCTTTGTGATCCCATTTGGGTTTTGTTTGTTTTTGTTTATTTATTTATTTATTTTTGGCACAGACACTAAAGTGGCTTGCTATTTCTTTTTCCAGCTCTTTTTATAGATGAAGAACTGAGGCAAACAGGATTAAGGGACTTGCCTAGGTTATATGGCTGGTAAGTGCCTGCCTCGATTTGAATTCAGCAAGATGAGTTTTCCTGACTTTAGGTGTAGTACTCTATTCACTGTATTACCTAACTACTCTCACCATTTTGTCTTATTTTCATGTAATTAGCCCAAATCTGGTCTTAGGCTTCCTAAGAAAGAAAGCATTTATATGGAGCACTGCTTACAGACTAAGATGGCTCCAAAAAGAATAACAGGAACTAAGATGGCTCCAAAAAAGAATAACCCCAACCCTTATATGTGTCTGAAAAAGTTTTTTTTTTTTTTTTAAAGTTGAATTTGGAAAAAAAAAAAAAGGAAAAAGCAGAAAAGAGAAAAAGGCAAGTTTGTTATCCTTTAATAAAAAAGGCTAGATAACTACCTCAGAATGATTTCAAAGTGGGACATCCCCAATCTGTTAAGGATATCCTTTAGGCTTTGGGTAGGGGGAGACACCTTTCTTTTTACCATCTGTTTGTCTGACCACTGTTTCTTACTCTCTTTTGAGGAATCCTAATGGGTAGTATACACATTTTGGAAAAAAAAGCACTGACTAAATGCAAAGAATCTGGGTGACTGAGGGTGATTAACACCACTGCTTTGTACTGTAACTTTCTTATCTAAGTAAGGAAGTTATAGGAGATGTAAGTATCCTAAATTAAAATCTATGATGCAATGATTTTATGATTCTGTGATTATAAATGAGAGATGGTTTACAAGCAGGATTGAGTCCTTGGAGTATAGATAGGATGTGGGGGAGAGAGAGAGATAGAGACAGAGACAGAGAGACAAAAAGAGACAAAAAGATACACAGAGAGACAGAAACAGAGAGAGAGAGAAAGAAAAAGTCAGAGATACACAGAGAAGGACAGAGACAGAGAGAGACAGAAATGGAGAGAGAGAGAGAGAAAGAAAGAGAGAGAGAGAGAGAGAGAGACAAAGATACACAGAAAGAGACAAAAACAGAGAGACACACACAGAGAGAAAGAAACAGAGACATAGATAGTAAGAGACAGAGAGAGAGACAAAGAGAAACAGAGAAAAATAGAGAAAGACAGAGAGAAAGAAAGAAAAAGAGAAAGGAAGAGACAGATACAGAGAGACACAGACACACACACACACACACACACACACACACACACACACACACAGAAAGACAGAGACTGAAATGGGGAGAGAGACAGAGACAGAGACAAAGACAGAGAGACAGAGACAGAGAGAGATGGAAATGGAGAGAGAGAGAGAGAGAGACAGGCCATGGAAGCCTTGGTCTCCTTGTAGAGAAAAATACAGAGATACATACATACACAAATGATAAAGAAAAAGCAATGCTGAACAAGATGCCTGTTATTAGCCATTATTCCTTCTATAAATAGACTTGACTTGATCACAGTCATAGTGGTGTGTGTCAGTACCTTTATGGAATATTGGGAGGACAACGAGTTTTTGGAATAGAGGAACCATACTGTATCTTTTAAACCTTAAAATGTAGACATATGAAAGTACAGCCATTTTAAACTGATCTTTTTAAAATTTTCTTATTATTTTTTATTATATTATATATTATATTACATTATTTATTAAATATATATAATATATGTTATATATTATATTTATTAAATTTTTTTATTATAGCTTTTTATTTACAAGATATATACATGGGTAATTTTTCAGCATTGAAAGTTGCAAATCCTTTTGTTCCAACTTTTTCCCTCCCTGCCCCCACCCCCTCCCCAGATGGCAGGTTGACCAATACATATTAAATATCTTAAAGTATAAATTAAACACAATATATGTATACATGTCCAAACAGTTAAACTGATCTTAAGAAGATTTTAACTCTAAAAGTAGTTACTGTGGCCCAGCTCAAGTCCTGCTTCATGCCTGTGGGTTTTGGAAATCATTACCTTTTAGTGGATCATCTCAAACTTTCACATCCCTTAATTTTTTTAGCCTCTTATTTGAACATTCACTATAGGTTGTTTGCACTGTTAAGTACATCATAAATATATCTGAATATACCAGGAATTCTCCTGATTCCAGACCCTAACAGTGTCAGACTAATATCAACTCTGGAGACCACGTTCAAGTTCAGTTTTGTTGGATGCCAGAGACAGTAAGAACCTATAGGTGCTGTTAGAGGTCTAGACTTAGAGATTATCTTTTGTATCCTTAAGATTCATTGGGATAGGGGATTACTTAGCCATTACTTAGAACTGGAAAGAATTGTAAAGACCATTTTATTCTATTTTCTTGTTTTACAGAGAAGAAAACTGAGGCTGACAGAAGTTAAATGATTTACCTAGGGTGAATAGATAGTAAGAGTCTATGGTAAAGGTTTATATTTAAGTCTTTCTAATTCCAAATCCAATGCCCTAGCTAAAATCCCATGTTACATCTCTAATAACAACTCAACAACATTTAATAATATCTTTTAATAACATTTGTATAGGGTATCATATTTTTAACAAGTATGTTTGTAGCAATTTGGAATTATGCTCTAAAAACTACTATAATGTCCAGGGATCCCACTCTTAGATTCATGCTCCAGACAAATTAAAGATAGAAAGGCTTTGTATACAACAAATTATATATAACAATACTATTTTTGGTATAAAAAATTAGAAATAATATACTCAGCAATTTGGGATTAACAAGCTGTGGGACATGAGTTTAATGGCATATTATTATGTTATAAGAAATGATGACTATGAATGACAGAAAAGTATGGGAAGACATGAACTTGTAAAAAAAGAAGAGTAGACAAAACCAGTTATATACAACCACAATAACATAAAAAGAAAAAAAAAACAGTAAAAACTGAACATGTAATTATAATAACCAAGCTTAGCCCTGAAAAAGAAAAGAGAAAATTAGCTACTACTTGTTTTTACAAAAGCAAGAAACTGGGGATACAAAACATTATATATCTATCAAAATAGATTGATGTTTAGTTTTTCTAAACCATTTTCCCCTATTTTTTCTTTGTTATAGGAAATGGTTTTCTAGATGTAGAAGGAAAAAAAAGTTGAAAATGAAGTTAACATAAAAACAAAGCATTAATTCTTTAATTTTTAAGTGAAAAAGATGCTTTTGTATACAGGATTATAATTAGTAATAATATAAAATGTTTTCACATCTGTTATTTCATTTGCTCTTTATTACCACCTTGAAGAAAGGCAAATATTACCAGTTTCATTTTACAGATGGGGAAATTGAGACTCAGAGTTTCAAGTAATTTGCCAACACTTCACAGGTAGAGAATGGTAGAGCTTATCATGGTACATATTGGAAAAGAGTACTAAATTTGGAGTGAAAAGAAATGAGTAGTTTACATCTTAGCTTTGTCAAGAATTATCTATATGACCTTGCTTAAATACTTTCCTTTCTCTGGGTCTCAGTCTCTTCTTCTATAAAATGGGGATGTTAACTAGTTCACAGCTTCTTAAACTGTGGTTTGTGACCCCATAGGGGGAATCATAACCAAATGTGAGTATCATAAAATTATGTTTCATTATCAGCAAATGTTTGATTTGTATACCTATTTTAAATATCTATATACCCAGGGTCATGTAAAAATTTCTTGGGTGAAAAGGGATTGTGAGTAGAAAAAGTTTAAGGAGTGCTAAACTAGATTATCCCTGTTAGTTTCTAGCTTTAAACACTTTGATCCTATAAATTCTGATTTGGGATCATTCTAATCTAATCTATAATGAATCCTATGATTTCTAGATTAATGCCCACATCTACAAACTCCCAGATTGCTATATACTGTATTACAGTGATCCTCAAAAAGATGAAGATTTCCATCATTGAAATAAAGAGGTTTCCTTTCTCTCCTCCCCATTCCCCCACCTGAAGCCTACATGTATTGAAAAGGGCACATTGATTTAGGAAGATTCTGTTTCTTGTGATTAATTTTCTGGAGATCATTTAAGGTGAGATTCAGGCATATATTTTCTTTTGTGGCCCAACTGATCTGACCTCTTGCTAATTTTGCCTACAATTAGTTTGGTGTAATTACCGCCACTTACAATTCAGTCTGCTTTCACTAAAAAAAATTATTGTTCACGGGGTCATAAAACTCTTTAAAAATTGCTTAATGAAAAATGGAGCCCTGGGAATGTCGCACAAGATAAGGCTGGTCATTAAACACAAGGAGCCAGTGAGCACTCAGGCACAGGGGACTTTGTACCTACCATAAGCTCCTGGGCTGTAGATGCTTCTGCTCTAAGGAGAGCTCTATCCTAGGGATGTGCAGTTTCATCAGTGGACAGCACCATCATTCTATTCCACAGGTTTCTCTGGACAATCAATCATTCAGCCAAATGGCTATTTAAAATTTGACTTGCCTTCTATCCATTTCTGCCTCCACTCCTTTTTCTATCTTGTTCAATCATTGAGCCTCACTACAAAAACTTACCAAAGTATTTGACTAAAAAGAATGCTAATTAGCATGGCTTACTCCTACAATGTGCATGTTATATGTCTAGTGTAAAGATACAAATATATTTTTGCCTCTGCTTTTTGTTTCCATATTGACTCTTCTGAGTCAGGGAATTAAGAGAGAGAAAGAGAAAGAGAAAGGGGGGAGGGGAGAGAGAGAGAGAGAGAGACAGAGACAGAGACAGACAGACAGAGAGAGACACAGAGAGACAGAGACAGAGAGAGACACACACACACAGAGACAGAGAGACAGAGAGAGACAGAGACAGAGACAGAGAGAGACAGAGAGAGAGAGACAGAGAGAGACAGAGAGAGACAGAGAGAGAGAGACAGAGAGAGACAGAGAGAGACAGAGACAGAGAGAGACAGAGAGAGACAGAGAGACAGAGACAGAGACAGAGAGAGACAGAGAGAGACAGAGAGAGATGATAGGGTTCCAGGAAGAAACTTCCAGTTTACATTGTGACAGCCACTTTACCTCTAAAACCAAGGAACCTCCAAACCTATATTTATCACCATTCTCATATTCTGGATTTTCCCTTCTGTCACCTTTCTCCAAAGACAGCTTCATTCAGAAATGTTTTTGTAATCTCAAAGGAGATGTTAAAAAAAAAAAAGTGCTTAAGGCAGAGATTCTTAATCTGAAGTCTGTGAACTTATTTTTAAAAAATAATCTAATAACTTCACTTCAAGGCGATTGGTTTGCTTTGAAATTCTATGAAATTTATTTCATGTATAAAAAATAATAATCTGAGAAAAGGTCCTTTGGTTTCATACAACATCCATATCACAAAAAGAGATTAAAAATCCTTGACCTGAGACTTTTGGGGAAGAAATTAGTGCCTTGAGAGAAAGGGACTTGATCTATAAAGAAAACTTGAAAGAAACTTATGGTATTGGAGAAACCATTGCAGCCATTATTACTGTTGCATGAATGCCAAGCTTTCACAGTGATCAGTGCAATCCTCTTAGGTTAGGATAGTGAAGGGCATTAAGCCGTCCTCTTAAACCATTCTTTCCTCTCCCTGTAGCGAAGCTCAGATCACTTTACAAGCATTTCCTTACACTCTGTGTGAGCTATCTGTGAATTAAGGATAATGTTGGACTTCCACAGGAATGTTGAAAGAACAGATGAGTTGCAGCTTCCTTAGCATTTCATAGAAGCCATGGAGATGCTAAGTAGCCCCAGTAAGTGTTATTATGGCAAGCTTAAGAGTAGTAAATAAAGGCAACAAATGAATTAAAAAACAAGATGAAAAAATAATTAAAACAATAACTATTCCATTCATTCTGAGCACATCACCCAAGATTGCATTAGAAAAAAACTCTACAATAAAAACATGCTTGTAATCTGATAGTAAAAAAGCCCAATAAAATAAGAATGAGACCCATTAATGAAAATAATGGCTCTTACTCCAGCCAGTTAAAATGTGGATCCTACATGTCTGGGATTTGGGGGAGTGAATTGCTATTTTTCTCACAACTGATGATCTATTAGTCTTTGTTAGTTCTCCAAAACAAAAATGATGCAGAGCAAGTAGCATGGTTTTTGCAAATGCTTGAGTCAGGAAGAAAATCAAGTCTGAGTCAAGTGCATGTCAAGAATATTCAACAAGAATTTGATTAAGTGCTTGTTATTCATCCGATACTGTGTAAAATGCTGGAGATTCAAAGAAAGGCAAAAACAGCCCCAGCCCTCAGGTTGCTTACAGTCTAATGGAGAAAATGACATGCAAATAATTTGGTCCATACTATATATCACATAGAAGATAATCATAATGTTATGGAATATTATTGTTCTGTAAGAAATGACAAGCAGGATGATTTCAGAAAGGCCTGGAGAGACTTACATGAACTGATCAGTGAAATAAGCAGGACCTCCAGGAGATCATTATATACTTCAGCAACAATACTATATGATGATCAATTCTGATGGATGTGGCTCTCTTCAACAATGAGATGAACCAAACTACTTCCATTTGTTCAATAATGAAGAGAACCAGCTACATACAGCAAAAGAACTGTGGGAATTGTGGGAATGTAGTGGTTCACACCACTACATAACATTTCTAATCCCTCTGTTTTTGTCCGCTTATATTTTTTTATTTCCTTCACATGTTAATTGAACATTATTTCAAATTCTGATTCTTCTTGTGCAGCAAAATAACTGTATGGATTTGTATACATATATTGTATTTAACATATACTTTAACATATTTAACATGTATTGGTCTACCTGCCATCTAGGGGAGGGGGTGGAGGGAAGGAAGGGAAGAATTGGAACAAAAGGTTTTGCAATTGTCAATGCTGAAAAATTATCCATGCGTATATCTTATAAATAAAAAGCTATAATTAAAAAAGGGGGGGGGAAGATTATCATAGTGGGAAAGACAATAGTAGAAGAGGGGTTGAAGAAAGTCCTAAAGAAGCAGAGATTTTTGTCATTCTCTTTGAGGTTTAGGACTCATAAATGATGCCAAAAATGTTTTTCTAATTTTCTTTGTTATATATGAAGAAACAGCATCCATAAGGTAGTATAGGGAAAGTATTCTTGAATCAGAAGAAGAAGTTCCAATAACGTGGTGCCTTCTCTAAGGAGACAGGGTGAAAAAGGCCTCTGGATAGAGAACCTGATTTCATGTCCAACTTCTGAACCTTCTAACTCTATGATCTCGGAAGGTCACTTAAACAGTAATCTAGGCAATTCTCTAAATCCATTAAATGTCAAACAGACACTCTCTAGGGTGAATAGAATCAGATTAAAATGTAACTGGGAAATATTGAACAAGATAAAAAAAATAATAAAACATAGATAATATGATTTTCTAAGTCAATATGGACCATAGGGATCCTTATGTACAGTTTAATGATCTCCTTTCTATTTGAGTTTGATACCAATGTCCTAAGACTGTAAGTTGTAAAGTCTGCATTAGTGGAGTTTCCTTACCTGAGCATTCCTGATGTCCCTGAAATCACAGGTCTTGGCTGTAATTCAGAAGAGGTAGATAAAACTAATGGGATCTAGACTTTCCACCAATTTCCTTGGAGTCTTTGAATCAAGGGAGCTAGAACTTTAGGTCCACTTTGCCAGATCATAAAACTAAGTTTTATATATTCAGTCTTATGAGTTTATTAGCTTGTGCTCTTGGCTTAGCCATTTCCTCCTTGGAACTTCAGTTTCTTTTTCTATAAAATGTCAAAACTGTAACTATTGCTATATGTTTGAGGGATTTTTAGGAAACTTACTGTACTACTATTATGTATAGGAATTTTTATTTACTCGTGGGATTTATATGTGGAATAATCATTTGATAATTCTTTTCCATGAAAAAAAAAAAAGGAGAAAGGAAACTGGTTGAAACTGATCAGGAAATTGGGGAAAACGGAGGTATTTTTCTTAGGCACTTCTGCCCTGCCCCCTATCTCATTAGTTCAGATTTAGTTGGAAATTATTTAGAGTCATTTTCATTTTTATGTTTTAACTTTGAAATCCCTTATTCTGCTCGAATTGTCCTGGTAGACTCACTTTTGGGGATTATTTTTTAGAACCAACCAGAAATCAGACACCTGTCTTGGGACTAGCAGTCTCTCTGATCTGTTTCTCCATTCCTATTACTTCAGTCTCTTAATTAGTCATTTGATATCAGGCCTCTAATAGTTTGGGGTTGCCTGCCTTGGTCTAACTGCATAATTTGCTCAAAATCTGTTTCCTAAGTAGCAGCTCCTGTTCTATCGAGAGGGGACAGGTAGAGCTATTCCAGGCCCCACCTTTCCCCCCCCTTTGGAGTCCCTGACAAACTCGGGGTGCCCCTCTTAGGATGGGTAGCAGGACTGTCTCGAGCCCTGCTACTCCCTATATAAGCAGAGACTGAGTTAAATGCACAAATGACCATAGACCTAACTCACAGTGAACTGTCCATCTCAAACTGGATTCTCTGGCTGAGATGCTCCCCAACTGCAGAGAACCTGAACAGGGAGGCCTATGTGTTTCCCTAAATGAGGAATGCTGTTTCATGCTAACCGCATCATCAGGGAGAGACTTGTCCTTGCCATAAGTCCTTGCATTTTTCTAAGTTTCATTTTGGTTTATTTGCTTTACATAGGGTTGGTCAAAATTATGGTACTAAGACCTTCTAGAGGAAGGTAATTCAATGACTTGAATATTCAGAAGAGAGAGAGAGAGAGAGAGAGAGAGAGAGAGAGAGAGAGAGAGAGAGAGTGAGAGTGTGTGTGTGTGTGGAATGTTATGCCACAGTTCTCTTTTATTGTCCTGACTCAGTTTCCCTAATTATCCTGATCCAATCCTGACTCAGTTTCTCTAATTGTTCTGCTTCAATTTATAATTATCAGTTCAAAGCTCAGTCCTGCAAAACCTCCCCTCCCTCTTTATCAGAATATTTGATTAGGATAAAAGATCTTATGTTTTAGACTATTGGAATGCCTCTCCCCATCCCAAGCTATTGGAATGTTAGATACTGTCTTATCAAGATGCCTCCTCCCATGTCCGGGGTGCTTCCCCCTCTTATGTCATCCCCCTCTCTGGAGGTTCACCTCATCCTGTCAGAGTCCTGTTCCTGCTCTCAGCACCCTGACTCTGCCCCTGCCTCAGTCTATCCCCTGTGTCTGAGCCACGTGTATACATGTCATTGAGAACTCACATTGTTTGCTGGATTCTTGGAGACGATAGTCTCATTCAGCCCTGGGACCAAACCATGGATCCATTTGGTCCCAGTATATCTCTCCCTTTTAAATAAATTATTAAATACTCTTTAATCTTTATCTTGCCTCAGGTTAGACTAGATCATCCCCAATTCAAATAAAATCTTTGTGCAAGGCACTATAACTAGGTATTGCTTATATAAAGGCAAGAGAAACAATTTCTGCTTCTTGGAACTTAGAACCTATTGGCTTCCTTTCACGCCCCCTTTTTGATTTAAAACTTGCTAACCAATGAGTATGTGGTTTTTTTTTTTCCCAACCACAACAATATGGGCAGGTATTCTATGAGAGACTGATTTGGAGAAGATTTATTTTGAAAAAAACCTCGGAGGATCCTTATAGCTCTAACCCTCTGTGATTCAATTGAATTTTTTAAGAACAAGATCTCATATTTTGCACATTGGATTGGATAGAAACATTTCCCTTGGAGAGTAGGAAAACAACTGTATATTTAAATGTATCAAAAGACTGAGCCCAGGTTTCCTACCAGATTAATATGATTTAGTTTTTTTTTTCCTCCTTCTGATTTTTAACTTGCTTGAAGGTAGTAGATAGATTCAAATCCTAAATATTTAATAAAATGCTTGTTGACTGACTAAATGCTTTGAACACTAGACGTAAAGTCCACAAGAGGTAAGCTAAGGGACATAATGCTTCTTTCAGAGAATTTGCTTTTTGATTCTAGAGTATGTGCCCAGACCCTCCCTCCTCCTTCCTATCCCACCATCCCAAATGTGGATGGTGAAACTTGTCTGAAGACAGCCTTTGCCTGCTGAATAGGTCCCTATGCTACCATCCTAAGCCCTGTTTCGACTTGTACAAACTCTTATTTGTTCAAAGTGAATATTAACACTGTAATTTACTAGCTAATTATGTTTCTGGAATAATAACTGAAAATGTAGCATAAAAATCTTTACATATTTTCTATCCCTACAAACTCTTTTTGGATATAAGCATATACCTTTGTCAATATCTGGGGATTTTTATCTTGGTGCCCACGTGTTTTCCTTTTTTTATTTTCTTTTTGGGTTTTTTTTTTTTTTTGTTCCTCCTTTTAGAGATTTTCTTTAGGTTACACTCAAAACTACAATGTTCCATGAATAGAAGTTTTGTAGTTTAGCCTTTATGTATGTGTGTGTGTGTGTGTGTGCATGTGTGCATGCATGTCTATATTGTGGATAGATGGCTTTCATAAATGATCCTATCCTACTATGACATTAGTAACATCTGGCGAACACAAGAGACTAGGTACTAGAACCATACTTCTGAAAATCTTTACAAGTGTTGTGGTCCAGGTCTCTGAATTCAAGTGTGATAAACAGGTAGGTTTCCAAAGAAAATCTCAGCTTCCTGCAGAGCACTTTTCCAGTGTTTAAAAACTTGGTAATATTAAGTTAGTTCTTCTTGTTGCCTAATCTTAAAACAACAACAAAAATAAAACAACCGTGTTTCCAGTTCTTCCAGTATTTCTCTGTTGAATTGAAGGTTGCATCTGTAATTGACAAAAGGTATTAGAAGCAGACGAAATGATCTTCAAGAAGGTTTGTGAAAAAACTCTACAAAACATAAATTGTGCCATAGATAATATTAACTGCCCTAATAGCCCAAATGATTCATACAAATATGTCCATGAGGAATAGATTCTTATAGGATTTTTGAAGATCATACTGCAAAACTTTATTTCTATCAACAAGAGAATTTAGTACTTCTCTAGATAGAGTGCTGGACATCAGTCAGGAAGACCTGAATTCTAATTCCATCTTTGGCAATAACTTAGCTGTGTGATCCTGGGAAATCACTTATCTTGGTCTCAGTTTTCCCATTTATAATATAAGGATAATAATAGTACCTCCATCAAAGGTCTGTTATGGGGATAAAATATAACAATATATGTAAAATCCTTTGTAAACTATAAAGTGATATAAAATGATAGTTTTTATTATTAATTATTATTGATTTGGGAGGATGGGTAGTTGGGAAGGGGCTTATGTGGACTGTGAAGATGCTCTCAAAGAAAATGATTATTTAGGCCATCATTTTATTTAGTTAACAATTTGCTTATATCAACAGAGATCCTTTCCTTCAGGTCTTGCTGCCTCAAATGTGTCCAGCCAGTCCTCAGAGGATGCTAGATGTCTCCATCAACATTTTCCTCTTTGTGAAATACCTGGGTTGAAATCCCAAGGGGCTTGGTAAGTACTAGCTATAATTCTGGACATTTTTAAGCACTTATATTTGAAATTCAAACAAGATATACAGGCCAGCTATTTTTAACTAGTTTGCCCTAGCACCAGGTCATGGCATGAAATTTTCCCTCTGTTCTCAGTTGATTTGGGTTAAAGATATGACATCAAATTCTAAAATTCTAATGGGCTACACACATATATACATACATACATATATACATACACACATAACCACACACAAAGTTTAGATTTGAGCACATTAGACAATAGTTCTAGAACTACAAGAAAACTTGAGTTTATCTAGTTGGATATCATTGTTTAATAGCTGAAAAAACAGAAGCTATAAAACTGAGGTGATGAGCCCAGGATTAACTAGGAAGTAAGCAACAAAGTGGAGATCTGAAGTTCATGTTCTCTGACTCCTAATTTATTAACACTGAACTGTACTAGATATTCTGGGTGGATATACTTGGTTATAGAATCAAGCAAGCAATAGGCTATTTATTTATAAATTTTTATATTTTACATTTATATATGCATTATATATATTATCTTGAAGTTTATATATATATTTATAAATGAAATAAATAAATAATGAATAGATGGACATATATCTATTCATATATCCATCCATCTATTATTTATTTCTTTTATTTATCAATTTATTTAATATCTATTATCTATCTATATCTATAATATCTATTATCTAAATTTATCTGTCTTCCCTTCCTTCTTGTATTCCTTTCTTCCTTTCTTTTTTCCTTTCCTTTCCTTCCTTCCCGCCTCTTTCCTTCCTTTCCTTCTTCCCATTTTCTTTCCTACTTCCTTCCTCCCTTCCTCCCTTTCTTTCTTTCTTCCTTCCTTTTCTTTCTTTCTTTCTTTCTTTCTTTCTTTCTTTCTTTCTTTCTTTCTTTCTTTCTTTCTTTCCTTCTTTCTTTCTTTTTTTCTTTCCCCTTCCTCCCTCGTTATCTATATCTCTGTTTCTGTCTCTGTCTCTCTGTCTCCCTGTCTCTCTCTCTCTCTCTCTCTCTCTCTCTCTGTTTCTCTCTCTCTCTCTCTCTCTCTCTCTCTCTCTCTCTCTCTTTCTCTTTCTTTAAATTGAATTGAAATGAATCTATGATCACAAGTTATCCTCCTAAGCTAACTCAGATGTTTTGTAAATTCATCCTTTGGTTCTCAGGGCAATTGAATAAGAGTATGGATTTCTTAGTACAATCCAATCTCCTGATCCTTTGAAGACTGTGCTTACCTCTATCTACAATGGTCATCCTCTTCAATCCCATCCCACCAGAATCTCTTAGATTCTGGCCTGATTCTTGTTCCCTGATTGGTGAGCTTTGGCTATATGCTACTGAGAACTAGTCTGCACCTCTCTTCTGGGGAATTCTCCAACATGCTCAGGTGCTTGTACTTTCTTCCCCCTTTAGATACCCTGCCAGCTCCTTTAAGTTCCTCCTTAAAAATAAAGATTGACCAGTTCCAATTGTTTAGTGATGAAGAGAGCCATCCACACTCAGAGAGAGGACTGTGGGAACCGAGTGTGAACCACAACATAGCCTGTTCACTCTTTCTGTTGTTGTTTGGTTGTGCTTTGTTTTCTTTCTCAGTTTTTTTTTTTCCTTCTTGATCTGATTTTTCTTGTGCAGCAAGATAACTGTATAAATATGTATACATATATTGGATTTAACATATATTTTAACATATTTAACATGTATTGGACTACCTGCCATCTAGGGGAGGGGGTGGAAAGAAGGGGAAAATTTAGGACAGAAGGTTTTGCAAGGGTCAATGTTGAAAAAAATTACCCATGCATATGTTTTGTAAATAAAAAGCTTGAATGACATTTTTTAAATAAAAAAAAAAAAAGATTGTCTTCTTTGCTTGTATTTGCATCTCCCAACATTTAACAGAGAGTTTGACACATACTAAATGACTAATAATTCATTCATTTGATAGAGGAAAAGCAACTGAAAGCCTGCTAATGTTAGGTCAGGAGTGTGATCTCTATGTGTGAGGGAAATGATGGGGAAGTTTTCTCAATGGTCCCTCTGAGCTCTCAGATTTGGAGTGTTTTTATTTTTTAAAAGTTGCTTAAAGTGGAGATAGTATAAATATATGTATATCTCTTTCTTAACTTCTCTGACATCCTTTCTCCTCCATTATTTTCTTAGTGGTAAAATTTTTCTTAGCTCCTCTCATGTAGAATTACAATGTTCTCTTCCCTGGCTTGCAACAGTGATTCATATGTGGCCTGATGACGTGTGGCAGCTGTGTTGTTGTTCTGAGGCCTTGGTTTGGGTAAAACAGCCTCTTTCCATTGGGGGCCTTCTGATGTCAGGCACTAAGGATGTATCTGTGGTATCTGGGTACACTGTGTATGTTTTATATTTACATTTTGGGATCTGGAATTATCCACAAAAAGTTAAAATGGGCTCAGCAGTTAATTATACTCCAACTATTATTCTTAGCATTTCATTTTTATATAATACTGACAAAGCATAGGAACCTCAAAATTACCTCATAAAGTAAACAGGGCATTATCTGTATTTTACAGATGAGTAAACTGAGGCTTTAAGAGGTTAAAACACTGGGTCCTAAATTGCAAGTTAATTTGGCCAGAAAGATTGGAACCTGGAACTTCTGACCATAGCATGATTAGTTTTGAATCACAATCCTGCTAGTTACTAATGTATTATCTTAAGCAAATCACTCAACTTTTCTGATCCTTTGTCATCACTTTCCCCTCCTATCAAATAGGGAGTTTGAATTAAATGATTCTTAAAGCTCCCCTTCCACTTTAAATCCTAGGATTAAAAAAAAACACAAAAAAAAACCTCACTGATTTTACAAGACTAAAGTGTTCTCTATTTAAGTTTCTAATCTTTCTCCAGGCTGCTGTTGTTTAGTTGTTTTGCTGTGTCAGAATCTTTGGGATCCTTTTTGGGGGCATTTCTTGCAAATATGCTGGAGGGATTTGCCATTTCTTTTTCCAGGTCATTTCACAGATAAGGAAACTGAGGCAAACAAAATTAAGTGCCTTGGCCAGAGTCACACAGCTAGTAGATGTCAGAGACCAGATTTGAACCCAGGAAAAGGGGATCCGGAAAAACATAAGTTATTTGCAAGTTCTTTTCTCTTTGACCTTCTCTACCTCTTCCCTTAAAAAAAAATTCATAAGATGCTTGCCATCTGGGGGAGGGGGTGGAGGGAGGGAGGGGAAAAATCAGAACATAAGTGAGTGCAAGGGATAATGTTGTAAAAAATTACCCTGGCATGGGTTCTGTCAATAAAAAAAATGCATAAGAAACTATTTATTAACAGTATATACTGTTAATGAAAGAGAAAGACTTAGGCAGCATGGGTTGGGGGTGGGTGGGTGGAACACTGGTCCTGGATCTGAAAAAGATCTGCATTCAGATCTACCACAGACATTTTGCTAGCTATTTCTCCATCTGAAATATGTAGAGGTTGGATTTTAAAGACTTTAAGATTCTTTGTAGCTCTAAATGTATACACTTTTGCAAATCAGAAATAGACTCACCCCATCCAAAAGAAGGTTAACATGAATTTGTTATATTGTCCTGAACCTCAGTATTTCCTCTCTCATCCACTCCTATAGCTCCCTAGATAATGTTTGAAAATGTGACAGATTTCAGGGAGCCCCTAAATGTGTTAACTTTGTCGTATTGCAAAAACTGAAAAATAGGGTTAGTCTAAAACAATAATTTAAAACGGTTACAGTGTTTGTGCCCTCTCCCACATTCGTTTCCTGACTTGCATTATGCCCCAGTTTATCTGAGCAATTAAAAAAAAAAAAGGAGCTGCCTAAGCTCAGTGGGTGGGCAAGCCTGGTGGCTGCTGGGAGCCCAGGATTTGCCAGGTTTGCTTCTCAGCAGGCTGGATGTCATTTTCCCCTTTGTCTTATTTCTGTGGTTTCACACCCCTTGAGCTTTACCTAGACGCTTGTTGGAGCAAACACCTCTGAAGACAGAAACTCCAGGGAAAAACTTCCCTTCTTCCTTAGACCTTCTAAATTAGGAAAGATAGTGAGTCTGTGTGTGAACTCTCAAATAGAGGGGATTGTTCTGAAGTGCTATAGAAGATAGGAATGACAAAACTTAGTGAAATGTAGTCAGCTCCATCTATTACTTGCAATGAGATTAATGGGCTCAAAATTGAATCTTACTACTGACCCTAACGGTGGGCAGCTTAAAGTCAAGAAGACTTGGCTTCCTGAATTCAAATCCAGCCTCAGATACTTATTAGCTATGTGACTCTGGGCAAGTTTCTGCCTCAGTTTCCTCATCTATAAAATGAGCCAGAGAAGGAAATGGCAAACCCCTTCAGGATCTTTGGCAAGAAAACCTCAAATGGTATCATAAAGAGTCCGACATGACTGAAAAACAACAACTGAAAAACAAAATTGACTCATAAACTAAGATCTCAGCTACAGGGCCCCTGCTGTATACCTGGGCTCAGCACTTTAATGGTGCTCAGTAGGAAGCTAAAGTTCAGATAGCTTCTATCTGTTTTTTAGATTCAAATTCACATATTCTTCTGTACCATCCCCAGAGGCTGGCTATCCTGTACCAAGTTTGGATTCAAATTCATTTACAAAAAACTTAATCCTTCCTTTGGCCAAATGAGGCTGCTATAACCACTTATGGGCACTTTAATATTAAGTGATTTGCTCAGAGTCTGCCAGCTAGGTCATCCTAACTCAGAAGATGACTATGTATTATATTACCTTATACTAGCAGCAGCAGTAGCAGCAATCACCCCTCTAGGACAGTCACTTGATAGAATAGATGGATAATAGATAAAGAGAGAGCTTCTAAGTTAAGATAACCTATATTTGGGTCTCACCCCTGACATATACTTCAGCTGGGTGAGCCTGAGCAAGTTACTTAATATCACAGAAATCTAGTCAAATCTCTAAGGCTATACATTTTAGAAAAGTTTTCAGACTGCATTTTCAGAGAGAGGGCCCTCACCTGGGAGCTTTCTATACAACTAAAATCACAGGTTTGGATTTTTAAAAATTCTGACTTTTACAAAAGATTGCAAAGTATACAAAATGCTTTTCTTTATCAGGATCATTCTACTTATTGGTCTATTGCTGTGTGACTCCTACATTAACCTTTCCTAGAAGAAAAAAAGTATAAAGAAAGACTGTTGAGATTAATCTCAAGGCAGGGGTAATATGCAGCTCTGACACTATTTGCACAACTGTGGTTATACATCTCTAAGGTAGAGTTTCCTCATCTATAAAAACTCTGATATTATTTACACAACTGTGGTCACACATCTCTAAGGTATAGTTTCCAAATCTATAAAATTGGGGTAGCTATGTTATCTCACCCATTTATCAGTTTATTGTGAGGAAAATACTTTGTAAAACTTAAGTTCTTTACAAATGAGTTATTATCAATGGCCAACAACCACAGGCAGAAAAAGGATTGATATGATATAGGACAGGAGCTGAAAGGTCAAGTAGGCAGTTGGACATGTGAGACTGGAATTCAAGAGAGAGAGATAAGGACCTTGGGAATCATCTGTATAATGATATTTGAAGTGCTTTTTTTTAAGTTCTCCTCCTTTTCTGATTGTTCCTTCTTAGTCTCCTTTGCTGGCTAACCTTCAGTGTCTTTTCTCCCTGCTCTGGATATTCCCCGAGGCTCTATGCTGGGCTCTTTTTTCTCTCCGTACTCTTTCAAATACTTCATCAACTCCAATGATTCAATAATCACCCACACACCTAAAGACCCAGATCTATGCACATTTCACATCAGTGTCTCTCCTAAGCTCCAGTTCCACATCTCCAGCTATCTTTTGAACATTGATATGAATATCCCAAAGATCTTTATAACTTCCCAGTTTATTCCAAGGGTACCATTATCCTTTTGTTCATTTTTGGACTCATTCTAGACTTTTCACTCTCATCCTTCCATTTTCAATCAATTTCTAAATCTTGTCAATATCATTTTAACATGATCTCTCTTCTAGATGCTTCTTCATCTTCTCATAGTCCTCTACTTTGGTTTAGGTTCTTTTCATTTCTTGCCTGAATGAAATAATATCCTAAGTTATTTCCTTGCCCAAAATCTTTCCTAACATCTTTCTTGTTATTGTTCAGTAGTGTTTCAATCATGATTGATTCTTCATGATTCTATTTGGGATTTTCTTGGCAGACACTAAAGTGGTTTACCATTTCCTTCTCATTTTATGGATGAGGAAACTGAGGCAAACAGGGTTAAATGACTTGCCCAGGTTCTCATAGCTAGTAATTGTCTTAGGACTGATTTAAACTCAGATCCTCCTGACTATCCATTATGTCACCTGACTACCCTAAACCATCATCCCTAACAAAATAATATTCCTAAAACACAGGTTTGATCATAATACTCCCTGTTCGGTAAGCCTGATGCTCTTCTAGGGCCTATACACAAGGTAAATGTCTTTACTTTGCATTTGTAACCCTTTACAATCTGGCTCCAGCTTACCTTTCCATATTTATTGCATATTAATTCCCTTGAAATACTCTACAATCTAGCTAATTTGGCCTTCTTGCTGTTCTTTAAACATAGTTTTTTTTTTTTTTTTTTAATCTCTCTTTGCTTTTGCAGTCTGCCTTCAGCTTAAGTACCACATCCTATAAAAGACTTTTCCTGATCCCAGCAACTGGTTGTCTTCCTCAACATTGAAATTGCTTTGTATTTATTTTGTTCAATGTGTGCAAATTATTTAGAATGAAGCAAAATAATTAAATTGATGAACATATAGATGTTGTAATCGTACATATCTTTAAAATACACGGGTATACATATATATATATATATATACATGCATAATTTTTTTCTTTGCTGCAATCACTTATTTTTTATATAGTTGGCACTGAGTTTATAAGACACATATTATTTCTTTGCCTTAAAACTACACATCATATTAAATATTAACATACCCTTGGCAAGGCATTCATTTTTCCAACTCTAGTCTTTATTGCAGTCCATAGGTTTTCAATAGGATATAAATTAGGTGAATTCTCAGGCCACTGAAGCATATATATCTATATGTCTTGGATAAACTTATTAACCTTTTGTGATGTGGTATATGACCTTAGTTGCAATATTCAATTTCCATTTATGAAATTCTCTAATTCTGGATCAATTCTATTTCTCAATATATCACTGTATTTATCCATATCCATAATTCTCTCAATTGGGAAAAAAACCTTCCAGGTTGAGTATAAGTAAAAAATATTCAAAAAAAATTTTTGGAGGTAGATCTCTTATAGGGTGATAAATATGCCTAGATGTTACAAATTCACCTAAACTTCTTCTGACATGTTCTGTTATAGCCTTAGATAACCAAGTGAATTTTATCAGCAAAAATTATATTTTCCTAATTTTCAGTACTCCAATCTTTCTATTGTCCTGCCCATAATAAGCATTTTTTTCTTCCTAAAATTGGTTAGTAGCTATCTCCCCCACTAATCTCCTCACTATCCCTTAACTTCAATAAACTTAAGCTTTATTTTAGAGAAATCAGTAAAATTAGAAAAATAAATAAATTACTATTTTCAATTGCCAGGATTCTAAATGAAGCCAAATCAGGTTAACAGCAGTTATTTGTTAGTTATTGATGTTACCTTTTTCTTTTCTTTTTCTTTTTCTTTTTTTTTTTTTCACTTTCCTTTGTACTTCAGTGAAATTGATGCTGTTTCATGGTAGACTTGAATGATCCTTGAAAAACTTCACTTCCCTATACCAATAGCCTGTGCAATATCTGTTACAATCCTTGAAATGTTCTTTTAAGAGCTACAACTCTGTTCATGTTTCCTTGTAGTTATATCCATTCTTTAAAAAACAAAAAACAAAACTGAGGAATTCAAAGCACAACAAGAGATAGTAATGAAACATGTATATGTCATAAAATATAACATTTAACAAATAAGAGTACAACAATAGGTAGAAAAATGGACTCAATCTAATTTCAGAAACACACATGTGATCCTTGCAGTCATGAAATCACATCCAAATGACTGCTTTCCTGAGTAATTCACACATACATATGTATGTGCTTGTATGTGCTTATGTCTGTATATATGTTTTGCAATTTATACTATGTTAGCTTCTTGAAGGCAAGGACTTTTTCATTTCTGCATTTGTATTTCTGGTATCTGGCACATACCAAGTACTTATAAGTGCTTGTTGATTGCTCAAACCCACTGGGACAATGAGATCATCTAAAGAAAGAGGAGAAGTAAGAGAGCTCCAGACAGGCTTCTCGGATAATACCTATGCAAAAATAGCAAGATACATATCCAGCAAAAGAGACCAAGAAGGAAGGAAGGGTCAGACAGGTAGGAGGAGAACCAATAAGGAACAGCATCAAGAAAACCCAAGGACATTGTCTAGAGGAAGGGAATCTCAGGTCACAAACTAGCAAATGCCTGAGTTCATTAGAGTGTAACTCCTTGAGGGCAGGGAGTCACTTGTCTCTTTTTTTGTGTCCCCCAGCACTTAGCACAGTGCTTTATATTAGTAGATACTTATTAAATGTTCTGAAGTACAAAAGTTTCAAAGAAGTCAAGAAGAATGAGGAATGAAAAAAAAAATGGCCTTAACATTTACCCACTAACCTTGAATACATACTCATTTCACTTCCAACTTTTAGGATCCAATCCTAATTCCTTCAAAGATCAAAGATCAAATGCTACCTCTTATATAAAGCCTTTCCTATCCTCTAATTAAGCATTCATTTAAATGATGGGGACAAAGACCAAATTACAGGGGCCTGAAAGAGAATGATATGAGAAATAATGGAGGAGCGAGCATTGACAGATTTTTCTACAAATTTAACAGTGAAGACTGTATTGGAGCCAGCTCAAATCAGCTCAGGAGAGTTGATTGTTAAATTTTCAGTGTGAGTATTTATACCTTAGAAATTCACAAACTACAAATCAGGACTTGATTTATTGTTTTGTTAATGGTCTAGGCTTGAGAAGGAGTTGAAGAAAACATCAATAAAACATTAAACTAAAAAAATGTGTTGTGCTTTTCTGAAAGCCAGTTATCAAAAATTTGCCAGCATATCCCTGAATACAGGGCAGTAATTTGTGGGGATGAAAGGATCAAGTGGAAGAATTTTTTTGTTGTTTGCTTATTTGTTTTTAAAGATGAGGAAAGACCTGGGTATTCAGTCTAATTCACTTTATATGTGCATGCTTGCACAGGTACATGTGTGTGCAGTATTGGTGTATATATTTATATGGCCACATTCTCAATAAACAATCTAGACTATTATCATGGTAACCAGGCTACTGGTAGTAGTAATAGTGATGATAACCTTAAATTCTTTATTTGTCCATTCAAGCATCTTGCCTTGGAAACAGCAATGTGAGAAACACTGCTGTTCGATGTCTTGACTTAAGTATGCTTCTCATTCATTTGCCAGGGTAGAAATGAATAATTCTGATTTCCTGAAATAGTTTCTTGTTCCATCTTGGTCTTGCAACTACACTTGGGTTAATGGTATTTCCAATTATCCTTTATAGAGATTTTGTTGCATATGTTGTTTCTGTCATTAGATTGTAAGCTCCTTGAGGGCAGGGATTCACTTGTCTCTTTTTTGTGTCCCTCAGCACTTAGCACAGTGCCTTATACTTAGTAGATACTTATTGAATGTTCACTGATTGATGAAGTGCCAGGCACTGTGATAAGCACAAGAGATAAAATAAGAGGCAGAACATAGCCCCTGCCCTCAAGAACCTTACAATCTTTTGGGGGAGATAACAAACATGTATAAAGTATATAAAGGAAAAATAGGAAATAATTAAAAGAGGGAAGGCATTAGAATCACACTAATCCCTGTTATGCTGTTGTCCTAGGGAATTCTCTCTTTTTTATTTCTCCAAATATATCACATTTCCAAATAGGCCAGCTCTGTGAACTTGGAAATCAAAGAAACTTCGAGTTTATACAATGTCCTAAAATTTCTTCCAAACCTGAGATCCCATGACTTCAATCCTGCCTGTTGCCTCTAATCCATTGCATCCCAACCTCCAGGTGCAAGAATTTATATTAGTGAAATACGTAGAGGGTTTGTGGTGGGGGTGGTGAAATGCAAGGTATGTACACGCAAAGGATTAATGATAATAATTAATAAACACCTATAATTATAGCTAGTGATGTGTAAGGTCAGAAATGACACATGCTGTCATTAGTAAAGCGACACCTGAGAGCTTGTGAGTGACACACTTAGGAGTTAGCAGCTACCTCGCTAGCAAAGTTAATAGGCCTATCAGACCTCAGCTGTCAGTCACTTTCTGCTGATACAATGCACATTATTGTGAGATATGTCAGTCTACCCGGATGTGGGAAAGTAGACTGGTGCTTGCTAGGGGGGCTCAAAGCAGCATAGAATAGTTGCGATACCTCCTTCCAGGCCCAGGGAGCCTTTGTGTCTTGGCTGCATTCATCAGTTGGGCTTTTGGATTGACAAGATCAAAACCTTTTGTCTTAACAAGGTTTACTGGATTTCAGGGAGTCAGAGAGGGGCAGTAAGGAAAGCACTAGACTTAACAGCTAAGAGGGGTTAAAGTTAAACTCCACCCAGTCCTAGTGCTGTGGCCAATTTGATCTGAACTTGAGGCTTCTCATTCCAAGACCATTCATTTCACTCCCTACTTTATATTCTGGATTGTATTCCTGGTTCTGTCCCTCCTTCCTTTCTTCCCCATACCCCTTCTCCCATGACAATCCTAGAAGGGATATGTGTGTCAATCGCATTACCTATCTCTCCCTACTCGCCTCCACTTTAGCCTGGGCTTCCCTCTCACCCGCTGCTCACACCCCTCCACTCACATTTCTATACCTCTCAGACCAAACTTCCTCTCTCTCAGTCTGGCCACCCCTTTCTTTGTTTATTGTCTCTTCCTATTAGAATGTAAACTCCCTGAGGGGATGGGCTCTCTTTGCTTTTTTTATTTATATTCCCAGAATTTAGCATAGATCTTGACAAGTAATAAGTATTTAATAAATGTTTTCATTTTAAAATTAATTCATCAACTAATTACTTTATTAATTAGTTCACTATTATCAAATTGCCTCGTCTAATAAAAATTCCTTTAAAACATGTTCTGTTGGTATCTTTGGAAGGTACATAGCTGATAGGGACTAGGCATTTCTATATTTCTCAGTGTTTAGCACAGGACTAGGCAAACAATAGGCATCAATCCAAGCTGACTAGCATTTATTAAATTCTATTCAAGAGCAAGACATTGGGGATAGAAAAATCAAAATTAAACATAATTTATATTCTACTAAAAGGATACAATATGTACAAAAATGTGTGTGTGTATATATATATGTGTGTATATATATATACACACATATATGTGTATAATGTATGTTTACACAGAAGTAGATATAGACATATATAAAACACATGGTGTTTTAATGTATGCATGCATACATACATGTGTGTAAACTGAGCCTTATATTCCAGGCATAGGAGATAACATGTGCAAAATCAAGGAAATGGGAACTAGGTAAATGTGAGCTTTGGTATTTGAAGACTTAATGATTCAGAACTCGACTACACATTGAAACTGGTCACCTAGACTGCTGTAATGAAATTCACCTATTTTTAAGGGCTTATGTTGATGTCTGAATATGGATCTTCTCTACAAACAAATAAGCTGAATCTCTACTAGCATGAAGAATACTTCAGCCTAGGCACTGAAAGGTTGCCCTCTCATTTTCAGGGAAAAACACCTCTGTGGCTTTGCGGTATGCACAATTGGACAGACTGTATTTTAGGTGCACTGAGACAGTGGCAATGAGCATCTGGGCAGCCTGACAGATGCAAGCTAACATCAGCATCGATGAAGACAGATGCAGCTTATATTGCAATAGGCAGGCAGCTTGGGGGACGATCAGCTGGCTATTCAAGGGAAACAACAGATTCGCCAATATTAGTAGAGAGTGATTCATTAAAGGCAGAAGCAAATAACCAACTTCATAGGTGATTCACTCTCAGGGCCCCCCTGGGAGCTGACCATAGAAGCCCAAAAGAATAGGAACAGAAAAAGGGGGAAAAAATGAAGTGGATTAACATGGCAGAGGTTTTCTCTCTTAACTGAATTGACCAAGTTTGTGTCTATGGGAGAAGCGAAGAAAGAAATAATAATGGCTTAGATGAAGCAGCTTTATCACTGAAAGCTGCCGGAGGTGAACCACTGAGTAAATTATTTGATGACTTTAGTCAGTATAGATGGATTCTCCAAATTACTCTATTTGGAAATAATTTTGAAATCATTCATCCCAAATTATCCAGAAAATTCTTCAATACCACAGTTTGATTTGTAGCTATAGATGGGATTATGATAGTGATATGCCTGCCTGTGATCTTTGACCTCAACTAATCCAATAAAATTGTCAAATTGGTTTTAAGAAGTGCTGATAATTATGAATTTCACATAACAACAGCAGTTAAAAGTTATTTTTTCCTTCTTATAACAATCATTTGTTGGTCTCCTCAAAATCTGTGCCTGTGTTTCAGTCAATTAATCAGCATTTGTTAATTGCCTACTATGTGCCAAGCATTAGAGATACAAGTCTAAAGAATGAAACCATCTCTTTTCACAATGGACTTACATTTTTGACAACTCATGTTTATATATTATGATGTTCTTTACTTTAGAGCTTTAGAGCACAGATTACAAGTTAGAAAGAACTTTAGAAAATTTATCCAAAGCTCTCAAAGTTAGGTGACTTAGCCAGGATCACTCAGTAAAGGACAGAGGAAAGATTTTAGCTTAAGTCTTCTGAGGGGTCATTGCTTTTGTTTGTTTGTTTGTTTTTGCAAAGCAGTTAGAGTTAAATGAACTTGCCCAGGATCACACAGTTAGTATTATGTGCCTGAGGCTGAATCTGAACTCAGGCCTGGGCCAATGTTCTATCTACTGAGCCACCTAGCTGCTCTATTTAAGTCTTCTGAGTCTTAAAGTCAGTACTTGTTTTCCCAGTATACCATGAAGTAGTTCTTATTTCATTTGCATTTCCTAACAACCTTCCCAAGTAGCCACTGCAAATATTCAGATTTTACAGCTTTGGAAACCAAGCACATCAAGGAGGTGAAATTTAAATCTAGAACTTACTGTTTCTAAGTCCAACATCTTCTAAAATATGGGTAACTCCATTCTGCTTGTGTTACCAGACATTTGTGAAAGTTGGCAGGGGGAGAAGTATCAGAAGAACATTACAGATTTAAGCTAGAAAAGACCTTTGTAGTTAAATTAAATGATTTGCCCAAAGTCACATGGGAAGTAAGTGGAAGAGCCCGGCATGTTCTTTTAGCAATGGAGCTCTTTACCTTTGTTCCCAAATGCCAGCTGTGTGGATTATACTGAACATCAGGAACCGTTATCCATCATTAATCAGTGGCTAGACCCACAAGGGATCCTTCCTCCAGGGAGCTAAACCAACTTTCCAGGGTGGAAGGTGAGCTGCTCAGTATGGTTTGCCCTTGGAAACAAAATTTCTTTCTTCCCACTGAGTTGGGGCTGTGATCCATTGTCTTTAGATTCTGATGGTCTTTATAATCTTCTCTTCTTACCCTCAAACTCCTGAAGTACCCTTCCCATCACCTTCTTTATTACAAAACTGAATATTTTTTATAAAAGTGTCTGTAAATGTTACACTTTGAGTTTGTGGGCAGGTACCCTGGAACAATAGCTCAATCTCTGTAACAGTTTTTTAAAAAGAAGGAAAAAAATCATCTGAATATAGATGTTGTATATTTAATATGGGGCAGCTAAGTGGAACAGTGCACAGTCTGCCAGGCCTGGAGTTAGGAAGACTCATCTTTCTGAGTTCAAATTCAGCCTCAAATACTTACGAGCTGTGTGACTCTGGATAAGTCATTTAACCCTGTTTGCCTCAGTTTCTTTATCTATAAAACAAACTGGAGAAGGAAATGGCAAAGTATCCTTGCCCCAAATCCCCCACAATAGCCCCCCCAAATAAAAAAGTTAGATTTGACTAAGATAACTAAACAACAAAAATACTTGATACTTGGTTTCTTCATCTATGAAAATGAGAATTTTAGATTAGGTGGCTTTTAAGGATCTTTACTCTCTATGCACCTTAGCCTAACCAAAATGAAGGAAAAACTACTTGGGGAATGGCAGAGGGGAGGAATGATCCTCCTCTCCAACCCCTACCATCTCATAACCCCTCATATTTGCCATATTCATTCCCACCTCTATTATTTTGCTCTTGCTCAGCCTCTGCTTGAAATTCCCATTATGCCTTAAAATTCCCTATTCCCATTCAGGTTCTGATCGAAATTCTACCTCTTCCTGAAACCTTTCTTAGAAACTCCACTCCACAAGGCTATTTTCTTCTCTGACTCCTTCTTTCACTTAAGTATTTTTTGAACTCATAGATGATTAGAGACAAAGGGTTAAATTTCTAAAATATTGGAGAGATAACAAGTGCACTTTGAGATTTCTTGCCATGCAACTTACCACATAACTATCACTTTCTCTCTGTAATTTCTGAAAGGACCTGAAGTTTGAGAAGATTGTTATAATTTCAGAAAACTATATATGGATAGGAAGGCCATAAATGGAAGAAAAGAAAAATGAAACATTATGATGTGTATATCTTTTTAGAACAAAGGATCTCACATCTTCTAGGATCCTGATGAAGTTTTTCCCTCCATTCTCTGGGTCCAAGATAGATGAGAACTTTGTCTAATTTGAAATACTTGTAATAATAGGCCCTATTCTTTCCTGGACCCCAGCCTCCATTTCTCAACTTAGTCCAGAGATGGAAATCATTGTGCTAACACACCATTTTCCAAACCAACAAAACTCCAGATAAAACAAGTGTGAATTAGTTTCATGATACACTAGATCTGTGTTTGGATTGAGCAATTTCTTAATGTTGCTATATGAATAATGGATAATACTATATGGATATAGCTTAAAGTTTTTTTGTTTTTTTTTTTTTTAATAAAGACAGCAGGCTTTGGAGATTTATAAGTGTAAAGTGACCACATCTGTGGACACTGATCAGATGCTATCACTTTGCTTTCTGGTTAGCTGGCACAGACATGGGTTAGAGAGGGGGGTAATGACTCCACCCCAAAGGCACTTCGTCAGTGTGACAAGAGAGATTAAAGAGAGATCCAGAGTCTTGGACGCCTTTGGATGTTTTTTCTTTCTCTTCACCTCTGAATGCTGTCTCCCACTTTGGCAGGCGCCCATCATGCAGTGGGATCAGTTTGGGACAAACCACTCTGGGAACTATTTTGTTTTTGGGCTCTTTCCATTTGGGGCGCAAATTAGTAACGATTCCATTCCGGCAGTAAAGTAGAGAAGGAGATAGTAAATAAGCAACCAGCAAAATTAAAAAACAGTAATGAGCCTTATGAATATTGTGGTGTTATAATGTTGGAGACACATTTATTTTAGAGCTTTGCATGTTCTGGGAAAACATAATGACACTGTGGATACATTGTCTCATTTTCCATAACAGAGACTCCAGTTATTGGCCCTGGAGGCTGACAGAGCTAACACCTGTGCCCAAATGCTGTTAGAACCTTGGCACAGAAAGGAATGTTCATTATGCAAAGGATTCAGAGTTCCAAGTATGCTCAAGGCAGAGAGGAATGGTATTTACAAGGGGGTCCTCCCCACTCCCTCTCCCTTCCACTCTCACAGCAAACCTTAAACCTGGTTTAAGGGGGAAAGGAAGTATTTATTGTGTATCTAAAGTGAGGAAGGATGATACTTTTACTAGTGCATCTCAATCCCCTTTGCTATTTTAATCATTTTGAGAAACTCCGACTGAGGATTAAAGAATAGGTTTCAGTGTGATTCCATTACCTTGGACAAATGGGTCTTAATTTGAGGAGATAATGCTGGGTTGATATGGGCTCCCAAAATATTGTTTTCTAAGCTGTTTCCCTTAACTTGGGTCAGTACTGAACTCTCTAGATGATTCTTTACAATATTCTTCATTTAAATAGATTTAAGTGCAGGGAAAAGGGAAAGGGTGCCTAAGTTATAACAAGAAGGAATATTGTCTGTCCTTCTTTCTCAAAAAGTACCTTGACATCAGGGAGCTGATGTCATTTATTTAGATTTTTTCTTAGGAGATTCTTTGCCATGACTTGCATGTCATGGTATCACCTTCCTGATATCATGGTCCTCTTTGAGAACAAAGGACAAACAACAACCTCTGTCATGACATGCAAGTGAATTGGATTTAAGTGAGGGAAGGCTATGCAAAGTTACCTGCCTCTTTCTCCTCCAGAGTCATCAGAGCCAAGCGGCAAGTGATAGATCAGGACCACAGGAGATGATGGATGCAGTGGGAGACTTTGGCCTTTTTAAGCTAATGTCTTTCTCTGGTCTCAATTTGACTGAGGCAATGACCAATCAGTGATTAAGGCTAGATAAGAAATGAGGCAGATAATGGCCCCTTTTACCTAGTCAAAAAAATAATAATAATAATAATAATAATCTGAGAGGGGAAGGTCCTCAGGATTTCTGCCCAAAATAAAAATAATTGCTATTTACATTCACTTTGAGACAAGGAAGGCCCAGTGTCCAAGTGGGTACTGGCCTGGGATCTCTTGTTGATCAATCAGTAAGAGTAAGGGGGATCCAAAGGACTAAATGCAGATTTGGAGAAAGAAATCCAAGTGTACTCCAGGATTTTTCAGTTGCGATCAGTCCATTGCCTTAGTTGAGAAACAGAGCGAGCAGTTCCTCTAATGAAGCAACAAAGGTTCTCACTCCAGCCCGCTTTTTACCTTTTCTAAGAAGTGGTCTTGGGAGTAAAGCCCTCAAACAGAGCACATCTCCCCTTCAGGCAGACAGGATCTGAAGAGCCCCGAGATTGACGGGATCATTATGTAGATTTATTGTACATACCAGAAAAAGATTTTGTGCCTCTGAAGCTATTTTAGGAAGAAGGAGGGGAGATAATGATTCCATTTTGCAAGGTATTTGGGAGGCCAGGGATAGAATTTCATTAAAAAAAGAGGACCTGGTTCTCAGGTCAGATTCTCCATTCTATCCTGTCTATGAGTGATCACTGCCACTGGGTAGGTTTGCTAATTTTGAAGGGTTTCACATGGCTTAGCAACTGAGAAAAATACAGAGCTTTTTGTTTTATTTTGTTTTGGTTTGTTTTTCCTTAAGAAACATTTTGAGGAAATTAGTTTCTCCAGGAAACATTTAGCTTCATTTTCCCTTTTCCCCTGGTTGACTGGGGGACAGGAAGTGGAGGATACAGTTTTGAACATCTGTAAGCACTAGACTAAGAGAGCAGGGACTGGGTCTTCCCTAAATTTGTATTCCTCCTACTTCCTAGTTCAAGTGTTCAGCATATAGTAGGGACTTAAACATTTTTCTTGAATTAAATTGCTGGAGAGAAGAATCAGATTAGTTGGATGAACATATATTGTTGCATATGGGTTATATACTTTGAATTTATCTATGTAGGTCCTTGCCTAGAATGTAAGCTTCTTGAAGACTGCAACTCTTTTATGTTTTTGTGCTGTTGTTGCTATTGTTTTGTCTTTGCAGCTCCAGCACCTAACAGGGAACAACATATTGCACACATTTAAAAAGTGCTTGCTCAATCAAAAGTCAAGACTCACTCTTTAATATTATTGTAAACTCTTTCAGGATAGGATTTCATTCCTATCCTCTGTATGGGTACAGTGCCTGGTTCAAGGTTCAGCATCAGAAAGCACTTAATAAATGCTTGTTGAATTGAACTGAATTGCCTTGGGCATATTTGCTTTTGATGAGGGAAGAGGTATGAGGGGACTGTTTAAGACAGAGCTCAGAGCTTTGGCCTGAGCACAGCTCTATAGGTAAAGGGAGAAGCCTTGCTCCTACTTCCAGTGTAAATGCATTGACACATGCCCTCTTTCCCCCTGAGATTGAGAAATAGGGAGAGGGCTGAAGGAGACTCTAAACTAATGCAGTCCAGAATGACACTTCATGCAGAATTGCAGGCCACATCATGTGGGTCACTGCTGTGGGAGAAAATTATCTGGTCTGTTGGCTGGAAGCTGAGCTGATAATCAAGATCAAGAGGGATTTGGCTCTTTTAAGACAAATGCTTCCAGATGCCAGGATCACTTGGTACATGTTACTACCCAGATGGGTCTGGACAGGAGCCAAAAAACTAACAGCAGTTGATAAAACCAGAAAGGTAGTTAATCAAAAAGTAGCTAGCTTTTGCAAATTTTTAGAAGTTGAGGTTTACATGGAGATGAGTCTAACTGCTCAGAAAACTGTTTCCGGCCCTCTGAGACTTGGTGAAATTCACTCTCTCTGTCCAGGCAGTAGGTTGGATAAACCTATGAAGGCAAGCCCAGGGCTTAGAGATGTACAATTTACCATCCAGGGGTTTGGAAGCTGGAACTAGAAAAATCACTGACAGGATCAGGCTTTCTCAGGGGATTACAATTGACGACCTGCTTCCTGGTCCCTGTGATGTCTTCCTGGGCAGCCTGTTGACATTTCTGTTTCCTGATCCAGCTGGAGCTGCAGTAGGCAAATGAAAAACAGTAAAACTCATGTAAATGAACCTTTGGGAGCCTTAAAGGGCACTCTTATTCCCCGTTTGACTTTGGGGCATCCTCCCAACAAAACACTGCAAATGCATTTTAAGGATTATGTGAGTCCATTGGTTAAGATCCTCAGCAGGGATGCCTTTACTTGAGCTCAATCACTTAATCAGTAGCAACTGAGTGAGCAGTTATTCTGTGTGCAGATCAGAGAATCAACATGATTTGGTTCAGATCTGGATTCCAATGCTAGCTCAGTTGCTGTGTGACTTTAGGCAAGTCACTTAACTCCTCTGGTTTGCTCATCTGCAAAATGAGAGGTTGAGCTAAGTGGCCCCTAAGATCCCTAAATCTGTGATCCTGGAATCTGCCTCCAGAGCACTATTCAATTGTTCCTGAAACATTCAAAAGAAAACTGATCCTAAAAGGGGAACCTCTGGACTAGATCAAAACAGGAATCCAAGGTAGACAACTGGAGAAAACGTAAGATTACTGGATCAGAGCTAAAAGCACATAGAGATAATAGTATCCAATTTCCTTATTTTATAAAAAGGAAGCTGGTTCTTGGCCAAGGAGACAATGGGAGCAAGTGACTTTCATTGAGTCGAAGTTTGGATTCAGGTTTCTCTGCCCCCAAATCTAGTGTTCTTACTTCTATATCATAGGGAGATCATCAACAGTTTTCAGTAGAGTTTTCTTAGCTTTGATACTGAACACGACTAATTTTCCTTCTCAAATATATACTATATAAAGAAGCAACTTTTGAAGACTTCTTTTTCCTTCCTCCCTTGGGACCTGCTTTCAGGTAATGAAGAAATGAAACATTTCTGGGACAAACAACTTGACTTGCAATATAAAAACAATTCTCAAATTCTTCTCTATAGCTCACTTGATATTTTTCATTGAAACCTATCTTATAAGAAACATACTGAAAGTGCATAATGGGGGAAGATATGGATTCCACCAAAAATTAATTATAAACCATTTTCCTTAAGGTAAGGCAGCCAAATGGTATAATGGAAGGGGGAATAAGGAAGACCTTATCCAAATCCTGCCATAGCTACTTAATTGTGTGACCCTGGGCGAAGTTACTTCTTTCAGGCTCAGTTTGTTTATCTGGAAAGTGATTAGCTCCTACCTCACTAAGTTATTGTGCTGCTAACATGAAATTTATCTATATGTATCTATATACATAAATATATATAAATACATACATATACATGTATATACATATACAGTTTTATATATTTATATATATATACACATATATACAAGTTTATAAAATAAACCTTAGAGTGCTATATAATATTAGCGATGATGATGGATAATGCTAAATATTCTCATTTCAGCAATTTAGGAAGCTCCTTTAAGGTTCTGCCTTTATCTTTGCCAATTGATACCTTTTCTAAAATTTTTAGAGTTCAAGGTTGTCTGGAGGAGGAGGTAGGGCAAAGAGGAGTGATATAAAGAGGTTAAATGACTTGTCCAGTATATATGTATTCAAGATAGGATTCAGGCTCATGACTTCCTGATTCTAAGACTACTTGTATATCCATTAATGTTATGCTTTTTCTCACTAAGTACATATGAAAACCATTTATTCACTGAGTTTCAGGCACCATGAGCATCTCTCCCATGTCATTTCTGATTATCGTGCAGATTTGTTAAACTAGATGATCCATGGAGTCTGGAGGAGGCAGTGAATGTCACCACCATCACCCAAGGCCAAGCTGTGGACTACAGAATTGGGAAGATGTTGGCTATAATTCCTGGATCTCAGTATGAATGTGCATCCCCTGTGAGTAAAAAATATTCTGAAATTAGGGTTTCAGTTCTCTTCCATCAGGTCTCAAGGTAATTAATTCAATTCGATGGCTATAAGGTTTGGCCTAAAATTTTTCAGAAGGTTAAATGAAGTGGAAAGATGATGAAAACAATATTTTTTGAATTATATGTTTTAGACCCTTTTGTTCATTTTCAAATATGATGCCACAGGCCTTAATAGGAGCTGATGTTTCCTAGTATATTAAGGCAAATGAATTGAATTAGGCCAGATCATATTGATTATTATCAATCCTGGTTCAGCTCTGTGTCAGCTTGGTCTCCAGAGTGCTCGGATCTCTGCAGAAGTGGAGTGGGAGCTTGTCTTCTCTTGCCTTCCCTCTCATTTGGAAACAAGCTGGGGGCCCTGGTTAAGAAAGAAAAAGTCACAGGCTGGTGGCTAAGCCTTGGGGAGCCTCGCCATCACCCTGGAGAGTCAGTTAAGAAAGATGGCTAGCTCTCTAAAACCAGCCTGTGGCTGAGAAATCCTGAACTTGGGATAAAGACTGGGAGTGGTCTGTGGGGGGAGGAAGCCAGTGCCTTGCTTCTCCAGCATGCCTGGATGAGTAGATGACTTTGAAGTTACCAGAGAAAGAGCAGTGGGGAATAAACATGAGGATTTCTATCCCTGAATGGCCTGGAGGGGGTTAGAGTAGATATTGAATAAAACTGGAGTCTCATAGTCAAAACAAAGGACCATGGAGGCAGATATTAAGTTAAGGGAATAGTAGTAGCCAAAAGGTATGTGATTTCCTCCCCTCCTCCATTTAGGAGAAAATGTGCTTTCCCAGTCTTTTTCTTGGTGCCCACCCCTCATAAGTCCACCCAATGGTGGATCCATATTTAGACAGCCTCTACCTCATCATTTGTCTCAGTCATCAAAATTTAAAAAAGGATTAGAAATCCTGAAGTGTTATGAATAAAATATGGTTTGGAGGACAATGATAGAATTCATGTACAGGTCTTCTTGAAGGCAGGGCCCCCATTCCTCACTCGTGGAATATTTGGGCTGTCGTTCTCCCCATTTGTCTTGCAGCTTGTAAAAAGTAAGCACATGCATACTACAAGTTGGTGAGGAGAATTATGGGGGGATATAAAGTGCGTGACAGCATATAAACATGGTGGCCATCCCATGGGGGCAACTGCACTAGCACATCAAAGCAGCCAGGAAGCAGAAAGACAGGAGAAAGTATTTGATGGGTGGGGTAGAGATGTTTTTTGCTTCAATGATTAACGTATCCTCCCTACCCCTAATTGCTTTGTCTGTGCTTTGCATTTACTTGTCTGAATACACACAGTTTTCCCCCAGTAGAATATAAGCTCTTTGAGGGCAAGGTTTGTTTTATTTTTGTCAGGGTATCCCCCAGCTTCTAGCACAGTACCAGTTACCCAGTAAACTCTTAATAAATGTTTAATGATACCCTTAATAAATAAAATTGAATTGGTGAGCAGTTACTAAACTCTAAACATTATGCCAGATATCAATGGAGTTAAAAAGACATTCAGAAAGTTAATCCTTCTTTTCTATAACAACTCTTAAGGGACTTGAAGATAATAAATATTATTCCCTGGTAGCCTTCTCTTTGCTAGGCTAAAACATTCCCGTTCCTTGCATTTATAACAGAGACTCAAAGACCTTCAATATTCTGGTTAGTCCTCCTCCAAATTTGTTGTTGTTTAGTCATTTCTGTTGTATCCAACTCTTCATGATTCCATTTGAGGTTTTCTTGGCAAAGATGCAATTTTTTGCCATTTCCTTCTCCAGCCCATTTTACAGATGAGAAGACTGAGGCAAACAGGATTAAGTGACTTGCCCAGGGACACACAGCTAGTAAGTTTCTGAGGCTGGATTTGAATTCAGCTCTTTCTGACTCCAAGCCCTACACTGTATCCATTACAACACCTAGCTACCCCAAAATATATTAAGGAAGGCTAGCAGTTTTAGATTTTAAACTATATTACAAAATTGCTGTTTGTCATTGTTCAGTTATGTCTGATTCTTCATGACCCCATTTGCAATTTTCTTGACAAAGATACTGGAGTGGTTTGCCATTTCCTTCTCCAGCCCATTTTACAGATGAGGAAACTGAGGCAAACAGGTTAAATGACTCCCCCCAGGGTTACTCCGTTTGAAAGCGTCTGAGGTCAGTTTTGAACTCATGTGAGTCTTTTAGCTGCAGGCCCAATACTCTTTCCAACGCACCACCCAGCAGCCCTTCCTCTAAATGCTCTCCAGCTGATCAATATTAATCCCAAATCAGGCACTGGAAATGGGCCCAATTCTCCAGATGAGGTCCGAGCAGGGCAGAATCCAGAAGTACTCCTCCCCTTCTTGTGCCTGAATGGAATGCCTTTGCTTCCACAGTGCAAGATTGCATCAGCTTTTGTGCTGCCATATCACAGTGTTGATTCATATTGGGCTGACTCAGACAACAAGGAAAGTGTTTCAGATATTGGGAACAGCGTGAGTAAAAGAAGCAGAGAGAGGGAATCCTGGGGCATTTCCTTGAACTTTGGACTATCCCAGTAGGTTAGTTTGTTGATGACCCACAACATACCTGAAGGAAATGAATGGGAAAAAAGACTGGGAGTGTAAATTTGAATATATTCTATCAACTCTTCAATGCCAGGCTGAGGAAGTTGAATTTAGGTGAAAAGAGAAAACGCATGGGAGGAAAATGAAGCCCTGAGGTATGCAGGTTCCCTGGGAAGAGGGCAGCAGGACTACACAGCTCCTTTGCTGGGCATCCCTAACTTTTGCTGCTGCCAAGAGACCTCCCCTCCCCAGTGTAATCTGCTATTTTTACAGCAAGGAAGCAGCTAGGGAAGCATATGGCAACATCTGCTGTAAGTGGGACCTGGGAGATCATCGAGGCAGCAAAGGGAGACGACGGAGACCAAAAGAAGACCCAGGCTAGACTGCTCGGGCCTGCTCTCCCCCTGCCGCCCCCCACTTGAGTGACATCATTTCCATTTCTTTTGCTAATCACATCCACAGTGAGTTTTGAGAAAGCTGTGGCTCAGACAAGACACAGAGGCAAATTGCCAACCAGATGGTGTGATCTGATGCTGAGGATACATTCAGATGGGCAGCATAATAGAGCCTATGGAATTGAGACTCTTAACATTTGCAAATGGAACAGAGCCGCAGCAGCTACAGGAAGGGAGACGACACTTGGGAGGTCCTCCTTCTTGTTAGAGGGAAGGGAGGTTGGGAGTGTCAGAGTCCTTGGCAAGAGCCCGGACCTTACACATTGGCAGTTGTTTCTTGTTTACTAAAGCCTCTTGTCCTTGGAACCAAGGCTTCTGCTGGGCAGTTGTTGGGGTCACATGAGTGTTTCAGAGCTTTGGCTGTTAGGACAAAGGGCATCCCACCTGCTAAAGGGAATTGGCTGCCTCTAGATCTTCACAGCTGCCCCCCTTCCCCTGTCATTGAGTAACCCAAGCAAATTCCCCGCCACCTCCCAGCCCCAGCTGCTCAAGGTGTCTAATTGCCAAGAATGGGAGTGTCTCTAGAAGTACAAGCTATCAGTTTGTATTTCTCTTGCATACATTTTACATTTAATTATCTCTGTGCAGGTTACCTTCTCTCTTTCACCTCACCATCCCCTAGAGAATGTAAGCTTCTTGAGGGCAAGGACTTATTCCTTGTCTTTGTAACCCAACTCCTAGCTTGGTGCCCCTAACAGGGGCTTCATAAATGCTTGTTGAGCAAACAATGAATGAACAGAATAAATGAATGAATGGAGTTTGCTGGTGGACCTTTGCCATGACTTATACAGTGCGTCTGCCTTGGACAGAACACCCAGAGTGCCTCTGTTTATGTGTGAGTTTGAATATGTGTGTGTTTGTGCATGTGCTTGCCTGTGTGTGAATTCACAATGAAGAAGCCCTAAGTGCCAGGAGGAGTGATATTTAAAAAGTGGTGCTCCTGACACCCACTGCAATGACTTGCTCATTTTTATTCAATATCTGTGTACTTGTCAAATATGTACACTGTTTACACTGTGGGAAAAGCACGTGTGAAAACATTTGGCTTCTATCTTTTTTTAAAGAGGTTTGGATTTTATATTGTCTTGTTATCACATATGACTGGGTTACAAAGGCAGCACATTTTAACCCTTATTTATAGTAGGGCTTCCTTATTCATACCCCAAAAGGACAAAAATGCTCCATGCTCATTGGTTGTTCAAATCCCACCTGTCATGCCTACCAGCTGCATGACAGTGTACAAGTCACTTAAATCTTCTGCACCTTGGTTTCATTGTCTGTAAAATGGGGTCAACAATACTAGATTACCTACCTCATAGGATAGTTATGAGGCTCAAATTAGAAAATATATAAAAAGCATGTGATTTATAGTTATTCATATAGTTTAATATTTTGGGACCTGAAATTTCCCTTGAAAGACTTGTTAGCTATGTCTAAACAGGGCGAGTAAAAGTTGAGGAATCTATTTGGATAATTATATCCCAATAGACATTGCCATTCACATGATAATGCTTCTTTTTTCAGTGTTGTATGTAAAGATTGTTGAATCAGTACATGATAAACAAGATCAACCCACAGCAGAATTTGGGTGTTGCTCTAACCTCTTTGGGTTCTTTCTTCACCCTAGAACTATCCTTTAGCTACTCATCCCCATTTCCCCAGAAATGTGACTCACAACTCCTGAGCCCTCTATTTTCTTTTTCCTGTTGCTCCCTCCTTCACCCTCACTCCCCTCCTGTATCCATCCTTTATATCCATTCTCTGGGCTCTTCTCTCTGTTGGGTGAAAATGAATGGTGTTAATTACTCAGATGAACTAATCTGTTCTTCTCAGAGTCCCCTCTCAGGTATCATCATGCCTTACCACACTTCTAGTGCACACAAATCTCCAAGAAGCCAATAAAGAGATAATCTAGTAGTGTGCATTTCTGGCCCTGAGGCAGGCCAGTAGGGAAGGTCATTTTGAAGAGGGGTAGGGTGGGAAATAACTTTCTATGTCACTTAAGTCATTCATGGCTTCATAGATTTTGAATTGAAAGGAATGTTTATTTATTATTTAGTACAAGTTCCTTATATTTTACCTATTAAAGGAAGTGATGTTCCAATGGCCAAAAAATCTGAATGAAAAATGATTTAGAAATCAAGCCTTCTGACCTAAATCACTAGCCTCTTGTGATCTTTCTGTCATTTGTAAAAAATGAAAAGCAGAACTAAAATTTAAACTGAATTTTTCTAATGATAAATCTAGGATTCTTTCCATTAAAACACAGTAAGTATCAAGGAATCCACCTAAGTGCTGAGCTAGCCCTAAAAGAAAAGTTCTGTTCCTAATTTACGTTTAAGCATTTTTCTCCTTTCAAATCTATCCGTCTATCTACAATCTAGTCTCTCTTCTGGCATAATCCAGGGCTCCATTCTTATTCTCTTATTCCAAACCTTAAGTATCATTCCTTACCAAGTTCTATTTCACTAATAGAGTGAAGACATGAAGGAAGCCTATTGCTCATGTTTACTGCACATGTTTTGATTCTTTTAGTATCAGTGAAGCAGAGATAATAATGATGATTATGAAAAAGAAAATGATGATGGAGCAGGGAACTAGAAGAGGAAGAAAAAAGGAAAAGAGTAAAGAGAAAGAAGAAAATGATGGAGAAGGAGGAGAGGAAGAAAGGGAAGAAGAGGAAGAGAAGATAGAAGAAGAGAAGAGGAAGAATAGAAGAAGAAGGGGAGGAGAAAAAGAGAAAGAAGAGAAGAAAGAGGAAGAAGAGAAGAAGTGGAGCAGAAGCAGAAGAGTTAGCATTTATGTAGCTTTTTTTTTTTTTTTTTTTTTTTGCAAATTTATAAATCAAAAATTTACAGTCAATACATCATTTGGTCTTCACCGAAACTCTGTGAGGTAGGTACTACATTTATCATTATTTTACAGAAGAGGAAACTGAGGCAAGTTAAATGAATTGCCAATATTGACACAGAAAATACTTCAAGTAGAATTTGAACTCAGTTATTCTGATTCCTAATGCAACATTACTGGCCAGTCTAACTGTCTAATAAATTGCTAACAGTAGCTGTGTTTCTCCTTATTTGCTTATATGATAGCTGCAGGCCTATTTTCCTTTGCACTATCTTCTTTATTCAATACCTAGTGTATTTTAGGCTATCTAATTCTAAGCAGCTGTGGCTATAGTATATTGGAAAGAGTCTTGGATTTGGAGCCTGGGTTCTTGCCCAGGAAAGTTGTAGGACATCAAGGAAGTCACCTGACCGTTGACATGAGGTTGTACTAGGTGTGATATAATCCTATCCAGCCTTAGGGAGGCAGCTAGGTGGAGTCAAGCTTTTGATGATCAGTAGTTGCGTAATCCTGGTCAAGTCACTTAATCTGTCAGCTTCAGTTTCACTAGCTGTAAAATTGAGAGAATATATAATTTATACTTCTCAATGTTGTTGTGAAGATCAAAAAAGATAGTATTTATGAAACACTTAGCACAGTGCCTACCACTTGGTAGGTGCTTAATAAATGCTCATTTTCCTCCCTTCTAATTCCACCCTTGGCTAGGTTTGTGGACTACAGAATTGAGAAGCTGTAGGAATTTTTTGTTTGTTTGTTTCTATTTTATATGCCTTTCCAGTAATCCTCTCCTTCAATGTTTCCTTTCCAAGCTGCCCTCTTGTGTCCTATTCTCTAGGGCCATTCAAGAACCTAATCCTTTAAAAGTGCCAGTGGATTATAAACTACTACCAGACTGAAAATTCTTTGATAGTAGAGACCAAATTTTAAGCATTTTTAAAAAATCTACACCACTGCCTAGTAGAACAAGCTATACATAGTAAGTATTTAACAAATGTTGAATAAATGAATGAATTAGGAATTAATTTTCACCCCCCCACACCTAAGTATTTGCATTTATTGAGTGCTCTGAAAGGCAGAAAAGTTTTCAAGAACCAAGGGGAAGGGGAAAGAATAGTCAGTAATTTTCCCAATTCTATCTTGTAGAGGCAGCTGCATACTCTACCTGCTGAAATTTGCCCTAGAAGGCAGTGGTGAGAGAAGAAAGGGAATAAATATTTATATAGTACTTACAATGTGCCAGGCATTGTGGTAAGCGCTTTACAAATATTATTTGATTCTTACAACAATCCTGAGAACTAAGGGTTATTACACTCCTATTTAACAGTTGAGGAAACTGAGGCAAACAAAAGGTTTTTTGTTTGTTAGTTTTTTCAAGTGGTTTGTCCAGTATCACACAGTTTAAGTAGATAAAATGTGAAATGAAGTTTTCCTAACTTTAGGGCCAGTGCCCTATTTATTGCTCTACCTAGCAGTCTCTGGAAAGAGGAGTGCTCATTGTATGTTTGCCTGTAAAGCATGTATTTATAAGATTACTTAAAAGAACTAGAAGAAACCTTAGGGTTGGATTTTATTCTGGGTATTGAAACTTCCCAATCATTTAATCCTCCATCTTGCTTCCCTTAACACTCAGAACTTCCTTTCTCCCTTTCCTCAGTTGCCTTTTTAATTCTTTTTTCCTTTTCTGACTTCACTTTCTCTCAAGCCTCCTATAAAGAGCAAGTGAACAAAGCTAATTAAGTAGGCAAAGAACTTTAGAGCAAAAGAGCTTCAGAAACTGGAAAATTCTATATAAGTATAATTGTTATCACATACCACAGAACCATACTTGCTTGAAATTCTCCCTTTAATTTCTCCTGAATGTAAAGAAAAAATCCTATTTACCTCCTCAAAAATGTCATTTTAGAAAACAACCATTAAGACATAGATCCTTTAGTTGGGAGTGTGGGATGCATGAGAAGGAGGAAATGAGGTCTTTGTTCTTCAACTCATTCACTGAGGAAATTATAGATACCCTTCAGGTGGAGAAGTCCATGAAGGAAAGATAAAGGAAGAATAGGCCCCTACTTTTTTTGTGAATTTCCATTGTATCTTTCCTTGCAGTCAGAAGCAGGGGTCTGATGGGATACTTGGTTTTTTTTGCTCTCATCTCTTGCATAAGACATGCATACATCATTTGCAAAAGGTGAAAGAGAGAGTCATTTGTCTTGACTGGAATGATTGCCCACATTTTCAGTAAAAAAGTCAAGAGACCTTCAGGTTGGTATTAATTAATCCAGCTGGCCACTCAGCTCCCCATGTTTAACAGTATCTATGTTATTTGATCATGATGATAGATTCTAAAGATTGATGTTTTATTAAGAACATTACATCTGCTTAGCATTTTGTGAACATGAAAATGTGCACATTTTGATGAAGATAAGAGGAATAATTTTAGCCTATAGTATACATGTCTTTTAATACTTGCTTTTATAAATGTTCCATAAACTATGCCCAGAGGGCCATAAAACTGAACATACCCTTTGACCCAGCAATACTTTACTAGGTCTGTATCTCAAAGAGAATTTTTTTTAAAGTGGTAGGGAGGACCTATATGTAGAAAAATACTTATAGCAACTCTTTGTGGTGGCAACAAAATGGAAATTGAGGGGATACTCATAATAGAGAATGTCTGGACAAGTTGTTCCATATGATTGTAATGAAATATTATTGGGCTATGAGAAATGGTGGGCAGAATGTATCAGAAAACTATTGGAAATCTTATTTGAACTGATGCAAAATCATCATATACTGTAATAGCAAGATTGATGAAGAAAAAGATCCAAGACAATTTCAAAGGAGCTATGATTTAATATGTGATTGTGATGGAAAACTATACTATATTATAAGAAATGATGAGCAGTGTGGTTGCAGAAAAATCTCAGAAATCTTACATGAAATGATACAAAGTGAAGTGAACAGAACCCAAGAGACCATTGAACATAGTAACAACAATATTGTACAATGATCATCTGTGAATGACTTAGCTGTCCTCAGCAATGCAATAATCTAAGACAATTTCAAAGGCTTATGATGAAAAATACTATCTACTTCCAGGGAAAGAACTGATAGAGTCTCAATGCAGATCAAATGATACATTTTTTTTTTTAAACTTTCTTTATTTTTCTCAGATTTTTTTGTTTGTTTTTAGAGTTTTGGTTTGTGTTTTCTTTTGTAACAAAGCTCTTATGGAAATACGTTTTTCATGACTACACATATATGTATCACATTGCTTGCCTTCTTAGAGAGGGGCAAGTGAGGGAAATAGGGATAGAATTCATAACTCAAAATTTAAAAAAAATGAATGTTTAGAAATTGGTTTTACATGTAATTGAGAAAACAAATTTAAAATTAAAATAAAAAAAATGTTTTGGGAATTTTGAGGTACCTGACTACAGGTCCATCCTCCACTTTTTCACCATCTCCACCAAAACTCCCCTTCCTAGACATTATTCCTCTATATGTTGTTTCCCACTATCAAAATCATAAGCACCTTGTGAACAGAGATTATATAACTTTTGTATTTGTGTCTCTAGTTCTATGTAATACGTTTACCAGTAAACATTACTAAATAATTAAGAAATGCTTTTTCATTCATTGTGTTCTCTCTCAAGGGAAGATTTAAACACAGGACAGGGAACATAGTAGATATTCAGTTTGTTGGCTAATTATTGTTAAATTTTTAAGAAGAACGAAAGAGATTTTCAATTATTGAACACCTACTATGTCACAGGCATTTCACAAATATCTGATATGACCATTACAATCTGTGAGGTAGGTGCTATTATTATTACCATTTTATAGTTGAAGAAACTGAGACAGACAGACTAGGCTAAGGTCACAGCTAGTTTCTGAAGCTAGATTTGAACTCAGATCTTTTAGCACAAAGCCAATTGGCTTTTTTTTTTCCTTTGAGAAAGTAATTGTGGGGTGAATAAATGGGAAGGATTCAACTTGTGTTTTTATGTGTTGTGTGAACATAGTTTCTAGTGACTTTCAAAAACTGAATAGTTTGCAAGTTTAGCCTAAGGGGAGAGATGAGAAAATACTCTTCCCGCTCTTCTTTGCAGAGGTAAAGAACTATGGGTGTTTGTTACTTTTATTATATTGCTTTCTCTCACTTCTTTCTTTTTATTCTTTGTTAAAAGGGATATCTCTCTGGATAGGGGAGGGAGGAGAGACATATTAGGGAATGAAGGTGATCATTAAAACAAAAGATGGCAAAAATTTCTAAAAATCATTTTATTGATATTTCTTGTTTTATCTTGCTTAAATTCCATCCTGATCATCCCTCCCAACATCCCTCCCCCCAGCAATCTCTTTATTATAACATAGAATATTTTTAAAAATTAAGTAAACAGAATAATTTGTCACATGTGGATAACCTTATTTGCCTGGGTATTTTAGGCCACCTAATAAGTATGATAATATGCCAGATTTTCATTTTTCATAAATGTGACTAATCATTAACAAAATTATAAAGATAGCAAAATGGTTTTCAAAAATATAGCGATATTTATAACATTATTACATAATAATGATTATTGTTTTGGTCCTGTTTAGTGATTGTCTTAGTGTAAAGGAACTCGCAGCATAAAAACGCTTATGGGCTTTTAATCTTTTTTTGTATAATGGATCCCTTTGGTAATGGTCTGGTTAAGTCTAGGCACCCCTTCTCACAATAATGTTTTTAAATGTATAAAACAAAATGTATAGAATTAAAAGAAACTACACTGAAATATAGTCACTAAAATATTAGGCCTCAAATATTAACCTCAATTTAAGAATCTCTGAATGCAAAATTGGCAATGCCCATAATTTCCTGGGATTTTGTTTTTATTTTTATGTTTTGAGAATTTCCTTGTGACATTTGGAAATTAATTGACTTACCCACAGTCACCCAGTTTGAATAGATCAAAGGTAGACCTGGACTTCAGGCTTCTATCTGTTATATCACAGTTTTTCTAATAATAATATGGAGAAGAATTATTCTCACTTTGCTAAGTCCCTCTTTCTAATGATTTCAACAATAATAACAATGTCCTGTTCCCCCATCTTCACCCCCCGCAAAAAAAGGATTTGGAGCTAGAAGGAATCTCAGAGGTCACACAGACCGACTCCATTATTTTGCAGCTATAGAAATCTAAACCCAAAGACTTTAACTGATTTGTCCAATGTTCCAGAGGAAGTTAGTGGCAGAGCCAAGGTTCAAACCCATTTTTTTCTACTCCAGAGCCAGAAGAATGTATTTCCTTATGCCATACTGAATTCTGGTGACCAGGGAATCCTGGATCTTGAAGGGGAAGCCACCTGAAGCCTGGCAGGTATCACCAAACCAGAAAGGACCAAATAGAGGCCTTTTTAAATGATGAGGTAGCATAATATATGCTAGGATAGCATGCTGGACTTGGAGCCAGGCAAGGTGTAGATTCAAATTCAACCTCAGATTCAATAACTTTGTGACTTTGGACAAGTGATTTCTTTGAACTTTATTCTTCTCTAAAATGAATCCAAAGAAGAATTTCAATCTTGAATTAAACTTTCTCTTCTTTGAAGCATGTCCACATTTAAGGGAATTGCTGCCCTGAAAAGAAAATTTTCTCTTCTTTCCCCCAAAGCCAGTTTCACAGATAAAATTTCTAAAGAGAGTGATCATTTGAAATCCAATGCCTATCCTGCAAGGTCTGATTCCAGTTCTGAATATCGTTCACGTTGCCTGCAAGATTCTGGCTTTTTAGGCCTACGGCCTGCACTAAATGAATTCAATATTTGGTCAACAAGTTTCTTTGCTTGGCCACTGCTGAAAAGATTGAATATGTGCAGCCAGGGGCTGGCCTCCACAGATGAGATTTTGGCTTCTAGTTCAGCTGAGACATTTTGCCAGAAGTGGCAAGAACCCTCCAAGAAGGAGCTAAAAATGGGACCTAAAGGGAGGCAGGTGCAATACCAGAGATTAAATTGGAAAAGCTGTTTCATTACAATAACTCTTTATTCTATGGTAGATGATTAGTTGGAATGCCTTTTGAGATATTGTAGGTTGTTCATCTTCTCAGTACCACCCATGGCACCAGCTGCTTCTTTGAAAAACATCTCTTGGTTTGGAGGAGAGGAGTTATATCAGAGGTGAGAACATGTCGCTGCAGCTCTGGGTGACATTATGAAGCCAGTGGGTCATCACAGCCAGTTTATCCCAAAAGAAAATGGGCATTTTTGCCAAGTTACTTTATTGCTGTAGAATTCAGGTAAACACAAAAAGTCAAACCCCACTCCATGAGACGCTCTACTCTCTTGGGTTCACAAAAATTTTCATTTATTTCCGTTTGATGCAGCTCTGTTTGGGACTCCAGGAGCATCAGGATGCATTGGAAAACAGGCTAGAGCTAGATGTGTATCCTGCCTCTGAAACATTGTTTCCTCAGTTTCTTCATTCATAAATGGAGTAGTACCTTCCTCACTGGGCTTTTGTGAGAATCACTTAAGATACAGTGACTTTCGGATATTCCTTGAGACTTTTTCTAAATGCTGTTTGTTTCTTTTCTGTTATTGTCGTGGTTGAGAAGTAACCTAGAAAAATCTATAGAGAGTCAATCTCTGAGTAGGAAAACTTGAGTTCAGGTCTCAACTTCTGACATAGACAGTCTCCCAGAGTAAGACTCCAGGTGGCTAGGCAATTGCTATTTTCATTGGTAGATAGGGTTCCCTAAACCACTGCAACTACAGATGGGGACTATATGCATACACACTCACACACATGTATAAACATGAATACATATGTGTGCATGTTTATATATAGATGTGCATATACACTATATGTGTCAGACATTTTCTAAGTAACTAATATTTATACAATGCTTTCAAATTTTATTGATAAACAACCTTGGGAGTTAGGTGCTATTATTATCTCCATTTTATAGATGAGGAAACTGAAGCCAACAGAGTTTAAATGACTTGCTCAGGATCACATAGCTAACAAATAAATGAGGCTAAATGGGAACTCAGGTCTTCCTGCCTTCAGACTCAGTGACTCATTGCACCAT